>NC_057796.1:344189569-344558895 GCF_018294505.1 Triticum aestivum
AGGGGCGGTTAGGGCTGGCCGCGCGCCCCCTCCCCATCTAGTCCGAATTGGACAAGGAGGGGGGCGGCGCCCCCTTTCCTTCCTCCCCTCTCCTTCCCTTCCTTTCCCCCTCCTACTCCAACTAGGAAAAGAGGGAGTCCTACTCCCGCTGGGAGTAGGACTCCTCCCTGGCGCGCCCTCCTCCTGGCCGGCGGACTCCTCCCCCTGATCCTTTATATACGGGGGCAGGGGGGCACCTCGAGACACAAGTTGATCTGTTGATCTCTCTTAGCCGTGTGCGGTGCCCCCCTCCACCATATTCCACCTCGGTAATATCATAGCGGTTCTTAGGCGAAGCCCTACGTCGGTAGCATCATCAACACCGTCATCACACCGTCGTGTTGATGGAACTCTCCCGCAAAGCTCTTCTAGATCGAAGTTTGTGGGACGTCATTGAGCTGAACGTGTGCTGAACTCGGAGGTGCCGTACGTTCGGTACTTGGATCGGTCGGATCGTGAAGACGTACGACTACATCAACCGCGTTGTGCTAACGCTTCCTCTTTCGGTCTACGAGGGTACGTGGACACACTCTCCCCTCTCGTTGCTATGCATCACCATGATCCTGTGTGTGCGTAGGAATTTTTTTGAAATTACTACGTTCCCCAATACTGGCATCCGAGCCAGGTTTATGCGTAGATGTTATTTGCACGAGTAGAACACTAGTGAGTTGTGGGCGATACAAGTCATACTGCTTACCAGCATGTCATACTTTGGTTCGGCGATATTGTTGGATGAAGCGGCCCGGACCGACATTACGTGTACGCTTACGCGAGACTGGTTCTACAGACGTGCTTTGCACACAGGTGGCTGGCGGGTGTCAGTTTCTCCAACTTTAGTTGAACCGAGTGTGGCTACGCCCGGTCCTTGAGAAGGTTAAAACAACACTAACTTGAAGAACTATCGTTGTGGTTTTGATGCGTAGGTAAGAACGGTTCTTGCTCAGCCCATAGCAGCCACGTAAAACTTGCAACAACAAAGTAGAGGACGTCTAACTTGTTTTTGCAGGTCATGTTGTCATGTGATATGGCCAAGACGTGATGAGATATAAGTTGTTATATGAGATGATCATGTTTTGTTGAAGTTATCGGCAACTGGCAAAAGCCTTATGGTTGTCTCTCTATTGCATAAGATGCGAGCGCCAAATAATTGCTTTACTTTATCGCTATGCGATAGCAATAGTTGCAAGAGCAATAGTTGGCGAGACGACCATGTGACGACACATTGATATAGATCAAGATGATGGAGATCATGGTGTCATGCCGGTGACGATGGAGATCATGACGATGCTTTGGAGATGGAGATCAAAGGCACAAGATGATGATGGCCATGTCATGTCACATATTATGATTGCATGTGATGTTTATCTTTTATACATCTTATTTTGCTTAGTTCGGCGGTAGCTTTATAAGATGATCTCTCACTAAATTTCAAGATATAAGTGTTCTCCTTGAGTATGCACCGTTGCGAAAGTTCTTTGTGCTGAGACACCACGTGATGATCGGGTGTGATAAGCTCTACGTTCAAATACAACGGGTGCAAGATAGTTTTGCACACGTGGAATACTCAGGTTAAACTTGACGAGCCTAGCATATGCAGATATGGTCTCGGAACACTGAGACCGATAGGTCGAGCGTGAATCATATAGAACATATGATCAACATAGTGATGTTCACCATTGAAAACTACTCCATCTCACATGATGATCGGACATGGTTTAGTTGATTTGGATCATGTGATCACTTGGATTATTAGAGGGATGTCTATCTAAGTGGGAGTTCTTAAGTAATATGATTAACTGAACTTTAATTTATCATGAACCTAGTCCTGGTAGTATTAGCATATCAATGTTGTAGATCAATAGCTCGCGATGTTGCTCCCCGTTTATTGTGTTCCTAGAGAAAAAATATGTTGAAAAATGTTAGTAGCAATGATGCGGATTGGATCCGTGATCTGAGGATTATCCTCATTGCTGCACAGAAGAATTATGTCCTTGATGCACCGCTAGGTGACAGACCTATTGCAGGAGCAGATGCAGACATTATGAACGTTTGGCTAGATCAATATGATGACTACTTGATAGTTTAGTGCACCATGCTTAACGGCTTAGAATCGGGACTTCAAAGACGTTTTGAACGTCATGGACCATATGAGATGTTCCAGGAGTTGAAGTTAATATTTCAAGCAAATACCCGAGTTGAGAGATATGAAGTATCCAACAAGTTCTATAGCTAAAAGATGGAGGAGAATAGCTCAAGCAGTGAGCATGTGCTCAGATTGTCTGGGTACTACAATCGCTTGAATCAAGTGGGAGTTAATCTTCCAGATAAAATAGTAATTGACAGAATTCTCTAGTCACCATCACCAAGTTAGTAGAACTTCGTGATGAACTATAGTACACAAGGGATGACGAAAACGATTCCCGAGCTTTTCATGATGATGAAAATCGATGACGGTAGGAATCAAGAAAGAGCATCAAGTGTTGATGATTAACAAGACCACTAGTTTCAAGAAAATGGGCAAAGGGAAGAAGGGGAACTTCAAGAAGAACGGCAAGCAAGTTGCTGCTCGAGTGAAGAAGCCCAAGTCTAGACCTAAGCCTGAGACTAAGTGCATCTACTGCAAAGGGACTGGTCACTGGAAGCGGAACTACCCCAAGTAATTGGCGGATAAGAAGGATGGCAAAGTGAACATAAATATATTTGATATACATGTTATTGATGTGTACTTTACTAGTGTTTATAGCAACCCCTCGGTATTTGATACTGGTTCAGTTGCTAAAAGTAGTAACTCAAAACGGGAGTTGCAGAATGAACAGAGACTAGTTAAAGGTGAAGTGACGATGTGTGTTGGAAGTGGTTCCAAGATTGATATGGTAATCATCGCACACTCCCTATACTTTCGGGATTAGTGTTGAACCTAAATAAGTGTTATTTGGTGTTTGCGTTCAGCATGAATATGATTTGATCATGTTTATTGCAATACGGTTATTCATTTAAGTTAGAGAATAATTGTTGTTCTGATTACATGAATAAAACCTTCTATGGTCATACACCCAATGAAAATGGTTTGTTGGATCTCGATCGTAGTGATACACATATTCATAATATTGAAGCCAAAAGATGCAAAGTTAATAATGATAGTGCACCTTATTTGTCGCACTGCCGTTTAGGTCATATTGGTGTAAAGCGCATGAAGAAACTCCATGCTGATGTGATTTTGGAATCACTTGATTATGAATCACTGCCAAAAGATGACTAAGACTTCGTTCTCCGGAACAATGGAGCGAGCAACTGACTTATTGGAAATAATACATACTGATGTATACGATCCGATGAGTGTTGAGGCTCGCGGCGGGTATCGTTATTTTCTGACCTTCATAGATGATTTGAGCAGATATCGGTATATCTACTTAATGAAACATAAGTCTGAAACTTTTGAAAAGTTCAAAAAAATTCAGTGTGAAGTGGAAAATCATCGTAACAAGAAAATAAAGTTTCTATGATCTGATCGTGGAGGAGAATATTTGAGTTACAAGTTTGGCCTTCAGTTAAAACAATGTGAAATAGTTTCACTACTCACGCCACCTGGAACACCACAGTGTAATGGTGTGTCCGAACGTCGTAACCGTACTTTATTAGATATGGTGCAATCTATGATGTCTCTTACCGATTTACCACTATCGTTTTGGGGTTATGCATTAGAGACAGCTGCATTCACGTTAAATAGGGTACCATCTAAATCCGTTGAGACGACAACATATGAACTGTGGTTTGGCAAGAAACCAAAGTTGTCGTTACTTAAAGTTTGGGGTTGCGATGCTTATGTGAAAAAGTTTCATGCTGATAAGCTCAAACCTAAATTGGAGAAATGTGTCTTCATAGGATACCCAAAGGAGACAGTTGGGTACACCTTCTATCACAGATCTGAAGGCAAGACATTCATTGCTAAGAATGGATCCTTTCTAGAGAAGGAGTTTCTCTCGAAAGAAGTGAGTGGGAGTAAAGTAGAACTTGATGAGGTAACTGTACCTGCTCCCTTATTGGAAAGTAGTTCATCACAGAAATCTGTTCTTGTGACTCCTACACCAATTAGTGAGGAAGCTAATGATGATGATCATGTAACTTCAGATCAAGTTTCTACCGAACCTCATAGGTCAACCAGAGTGAGATCCGCACCTGAGTGGTACGGTAATCCTGTTCTGGAGGTCATGTTACTTAACCATGACGAACCTACGAACTATGAGGAAGCGATGATGAGCCCAGATTCCGTGAAATGGCTTGAGGCCATGAAATATGAGATGGGATCCATGTATGAGAACAAAGTGTGGACTTTGATTGACTTGCCCGATGATCAGCAAGCCATAGAAAATAAATGGATCTTCAAGAGGAAGACAAACGTTGATAGTAGTGTTACTATCTACAAAGCTAGAATTGTCGCAAAAGGTTTTCGACAAGTTCAAAGGTGTTGACTACAATGAGAGTTTCTCACTCGTATCTATGCTTAAGTCTGTCCGAATCATGTTAGCAATTGCCGCATTTTATGAAATCTGGCAAACGGATAAACAAAACTGCATTCCTTAATGGATTTATTAAAGAAGAGTTGTATATGATGCAACCAGAAGGTTTTATCGATCCTAAAGGTGTTGACAAAATGTGCAAGCTCCAGCGATCCATCTATGGACTGGTGCAAGTATCTCGGAGTTGGAATATACGCTTTGATGAGTTGATCAAAGCATATAGTTTTATACAGACTTGCGGTGAAGCCTGTATTTACAAGAAAGTGAGTGGGAGCACTACAACATTTCTGATAAGTATATGTGAATGACATATTGTTAATCGGAAATAACGTAGAATTTTCTGGAAAGCATAAAGGAGTATTTGAAAGGAGTTTTTCAAATAAAGACCTCGGTGAAGCTGCTTACATATTCAGCATCAATATCTATAGAGATAGATCAAAACGCTTGATAAGTTTTTTTCAATGATTACATACCTTGACAAGATTTTGAAGTAGTTCAAAATGGAACATTCAAAGAACGAGTTCTTGCCTGTATTACAAGGTGTGAAATTGAGTAAGACTCAAAACCCGACCACAGCAGAAGATAGAAAGAGAATGAAAGTCATTCCCTATGCCTCAGCCATAGGTTCTATAAAGTATGCCATGCTGTATACCAGATCTATTGTACACCCTACACTGTTTTCGTAAAGGGAGTACAATAGTGATCTAGGAGTAGATCATTGGACATTGGTCAAAATTATCCTTAGATGACAAAGGAAATATTTCTCCATTATGGAGGTGATAAAGAGTTCGTTGTAAAAAGTTACGTCGATGCAAGCTTTGACACCGATCTGGATGACTTTGAGTCTCGATCTGGATACATATTGAAAGTGGAAACAATTAGCTAGAGTAGCTCCATGCAGAGTATTGTAGACATAGAATATTTGCAAAATACATACGGCTCTGAATGTGGCAGACCCGTTGACTAAACTTCTCTCACAAGCAAACATGATCACACCATAGTACTCTTTGGGTGTTAATCACATAGCGATGTGAACTAGATTATTGACTCTAGTAAACCGTTTGGGTGTTGGTCACATGACGATGTGAACTATGGGTGTTAATCACATGGTGATGTGAACTATTGGTATTAAATCACATGGTGATGTGAACTAGATTATTGACTCTAGTGCCAGTGGGAGACTGAAGGAAATATGCCCTAGAGGCAATAATAAAGTTATTATTTATTTCCTTATTTCATGATAAATGTTTATTATTCATGCTAGAATTGTATTAACCGGAAACTTGATACATGTGTGAATACATAACCAAACATAATGTCACTAGTATGCCTCTACTTGACTAGCTCGTTGATCAAAGATGGTTGAGTTTCCTAGCCATAGACATGAGTTGTCATTTGATTAACAGGATCACATCATTAGGAGAATGATGTGATTGACTTGACCTATTCCGTTAGCTTAGCACTTGATCGTTTAGTATGTTGTTATTGCTTTCTTCATGACTTATACATGTTCCTATGACTATGAGATTATGCAACTCCCGTTCACCAGAGGAACACTTTGTGTGCTACCAAACATCACAACGTAACTGGGTGATTATAAAGGAGCTCTACAGGTGTCTCCGAAGGTACTTGTTGGGTTGGCGTATTTCGAGATTAGGATTTGTCACCCCGATTGTCGGAGAGGTATCTCTGGGCCCACTCGGCAATGCACATCACTATAAGCCTTGCAAGCATTGTAACTAATGAGTTAGTTGCGGGATGATGTATTACAGAATGAGTAAAGAGACTTGCCGGTAACGAGACTGAACTAGGTATTGAGATACCGACGATCGAATCTCGGGCAAGTAACATACCGATGACAAAGGGAACAACGTATGTTGTTATGCGGTTTGACCGAAAAGATCTTCGTAGAATATGTAGGAGCCAATATGAGCATCCAGGTTCCACTATTGGTTATTGACCGGAGACGTGTCTCGGTCATGTCTACATAGTTCTCAAACCCGTAGGGTCCGCACGCTTAAAGTTCGATGACGATTGTATTATGAGTTTTTGTGTTTTGATGTACCGAAGATAGTTCAGAGTCCCGGATGTGATCACGGACATGACGAGGAGTCTCAAAATGGTTGAGACGTAAAGATCGATATATTGGATGACTATGTTCGGACACCGGAATGGTTTCGGGGAGTTTCGGACATATACCGGAGTACCGGGGGGGTTACCGGAACCCCCCGGGAGTTTAATGGGCCAAGATGGGCCTTAGTGGAGAAGAGGAGGGGCGGCTAGGGCTGGCCGCGCACCCCCTCCCCCTCTAGTCCGAATTGGACAAGGAGGGGGGAGGCGCCCCCTTTCCTTCCTCCCCTCTCCTTCCCTTCCTTTCCCCCTCCTACAACTAGGAAAATAGGGAGTCCTACTCCCAGTGGGAGTAGGACTCCTCCCTGGCGCGCCCTCCTCCTGGCCGGTGGCCTCCTCCCCCCCGATCCTTTATATACGGGGCAGGGGGGCACCTCGAGACACAAGTTGATCTGTTGATCTCTCTTAGCCGTGTGCGGTGCCCCCCTCCACCATATTCCACCTCAATAATATCGTAGCGGTGCTTAGGCGAAGCCTTGCGTCGGTAGCATCATCAACACCGTCATCACACCGTCGTGTTGACGGAACTCTCCCGCAAAGCTCTGCTAGATCGGAGTTCGTGGGACGTCATCGAGCTGAACATGTGCCGAACTCGGAGGTGTCGTACGTTCGGTACTTGGATCGGTCGGATCATGAAGACGTACGACTACATCAACCGCGTTGTGCTAACGGTTCCGTTTTCGGTCTACGAGGGTACGTGGACACACTCTCCCCTCTCATTGCTATGCATCACCATGATCCTGTGTGTGCGTAGGAATTTTTTTTGAAATTACTACGTTCCCCAACATATGTCTCCTTATAAAATTGTTTATGGAAAAGCTTGTCATTTGCCTCTTGAGTTAGAACATAAAGCTTATTGGGCACTTAAAGAAGTCAACTATGATTTCAAGCTTGCTGGTGAAAAGAGGTTATTTGATATAAGCTCATTAGATGAATGGAGAACCCAAGCTTATGACAATGCAAAATTATTCAAAGAAAAAGTTAAAAGAAGGCATGACAAAAGAATCCAACAGCGTGAGTTTAAAGTCAGAGAATATGTTCGTTTGTACAACTCTCGTTTTAGATTTTTTGCAGGGAAACTCCTCTCGAAATGGGAAGGCCCATATGTCATCGAGGAGGTTTACCGGTCTGGAGCCATCAAAATAAATAATTCCGAAGGTACTAGCCCGAAGGTTGTCAATGGGCAATGAATAAAGCATTATATCTCAGGTACGCCTATTAATGTTGAAAGCAATATTATCCAAACTTTGACACCGGAAGAGCACATAAAAGAGTCCTTCCGGAACACTCCAGAATCGTCAAAATAAGGAGGTACGTGATACGGTAAGTAAACGGACTTCAAAAAATCTGCAAAAATATTTTTTGTCAGTTTTGGAATATTTTAGAATTTTGGAAATAAAGAAACTTCCAGGAAGCGTCCCCTGGTGGGCACAAGACACCAGGGCGTGCCAGGCATGCCTGGCGCTCCCAGGTGGGTTGTGCCCACCTGGGACACCTCCCGTACTCCATTTTTCTTCCTTGTACTTGTCCTCCAAGATAAACAATCTATATATACTTCCCAAACCTGTTAACCACCATATCACGAAGAAATCCTCCGTTCCCTTTTCTTGCTGTTTTCTGCGCAGATCTGAAAATATGTCATCCCAAGACCCTGATGGAGAGAGCTATGTCTCACATCTCGTTGCTGACCCAAGGACCTATGGGGACCTATCCCCTTATGGAAGAACTACGGATGACGAGGAGGATGCTCACTTAATGAGGATCGATGATTCAAGCTCAGAGGAGGAGGAAGTGCCTCTAGCTCAACATGGGGATATGCACGTGAAATTCAAGAAATCAAGTCTCCCTAAGAGAGCTAACCGTTCTAAAAATCTATCTATTCCTTCTTGTTTTCGGCAGAAAAGCAAAGAGTATTTATGTGACAAGATCTTGAAGCTGGAGTTGGAAGTCGATGATTTAAAGGAAGAAATTGCTCTCCTCAACTACAATATGAAAAAGTTGAAGGCACAATTGTCACCAACATCATCTTCTTCACCACCAAAGGAGAACTGAGTATCGCGTATGGGCACTCCCCTTGGCTTCCCCCAAGCTTGGGGGAGGTGCCCCGGTATCGTATCATCCCACTAATCTTTTTGCTTTTACCTATGTTACTTCGATCTTTTTGCTTTACATAAAATAAAGTTTAGTTTGATCCTTTCTTCTTTGAGAGTTTGTTTAGTGATCTATCATTGTAATCGTGTGCAAGTTATATAATAAATTTTAGTTTGAGTTTTTTACTTCCTTTACTTTCATGTTGCAAATTAAGAAAAGAAATAAGAAAGAAAGAAAAAGAGAATTTGGGAGTAGTTGATTACATCTTGTAGTTGATTACTATATGGTTTATTTGGTGGAAGATTATATGTTCAGATCCATGATGTTATTTAATACTCCTCTGATCATGAGCATGTTTATTATTTGGGAGTAGTTACTTTTGTTTTTGAGGTCACGGGATAAATCATGTTGCAAGTAATCATGTGAATTTGATATGTGTTTGATATTTTGATGATATGTATGTTGTGATTCCCTTAGTGGTGTCATGTGAACATCGACTACATGACACTTCACCATATTTGGGCCTAAGGGAATGCATTGTGGAGTAGTAAATAGATGGTGGGTTGCGAGAGTGACAGAAGCTTAAACCCCAGTTTATGCACTATTCCGTAAGGGACCGATTGGATCCAAAAGTTTAATGCTATGGTTAGAATTTATTCTTAATTCTTTTCTCCTAGTTGTGGATGCTTGCGGGAGGGTTAATCATAAGTAGGAGGTTTGTTCAAGTAAGAACATCACCTAAGCACTGGTCCACCTACATGTCAAATTATCAAAGTAGCGAACATGAATTAAACCAACATGATGAAAGTGACTAGATGAAATTCCTGTGTACCCTCAAGAACGCTTTGCTTATCATAAGTGACCGTTTTGGCCTGTCCTTTGCCTCAAAAAGATTGGGCTACCTTGCTGCATACTTATTGCTACTATCTTTACTTGCTCGTTACAAATTATCTTGCTATCAAACTAGTCGCTACTCACCTTTTCAGCACTTGTAGACATTACCTTATTTAAAACTACTTGTCATTTCCTTCTGCTCCTTGTTGGGTTCAACGCTCTTACTTATCGAAAATAGCTACAATTGATCCCCTGTACTTGTGGGTCATCACCCTATGAAAATTATATATATATATATATATCATCTATTTGCTTTGAAAATGCTTGGATATAATAAAAAAAGAAAAAGGGATTTTTACTGTCTGCCACGGACGGCAAACAGGCCATGTGGTAGCAAGTTGTGCAACCTGAGAGCTATACCATATGGTTCCTTTGCCGTCTGTTGCAGACGACAAAGGGGAGGCAACGTTTGCCGTCAGCTGGCAGACGACAGAGGCTGCCGTTAGACACCTAACGTGGCTAACACATATTCGTTACCGTCCAGATTCTTTGCCGTCTGCCACGGATGGCAAATGTTCTTTGCCGTCCGCTTTGGGAAAGCAGACGGCAAAGGACATGTTTACTGTCATCCTCTTTGCCGGGTAGCTTTGCCGTCAATGGCAGACGACAAAGAGCTTTACCGTCCATGTTTGGTGGCTTTGCCGTCTTCCATGGCGGACAGCAAATAAGCTTATTCGTGTACTGTGAAACCCTGATACTTCGAAAGAGATTGTCCATTTTCTACAACAAGTGCATCCAGTTTTTGCAGTAATCCTCTCAATTTTAAGCACATGCTATGTGGGTGCAATGATGATACCATGCCAACATTCAACCTTTTTAGAGTTCATTTGTAGTGCTTTTCAATTTCAGGGTCATTTAGCTCAAAGAATGAACTAATAGCAAAAAGAATGAACTAGAAAACTTTTATGAAACTCTAATAGCAAAAAGAAGGAACTAAAAATAATCAACTAAAACAAAACTATAATATTCTGCAATAGCAAAAAGAATCAACTAAAAAGCTTTTATAAAACTCTAATAGCAAAAGGAATCAACTAAAAAGATTATATAAACCTCTAGTATTTTTTAAACTAAAATTATGTAAAATTTATGCAACTAAAATTATCAAAGTATTTTTTGTTCAAAACATTAATAGCAAAAAGAAATTTTTATTAGAAACTTTAATAGCAAAATAAATAACAAAATCTATTTTTGATTAAAACAGACATTTAAAAAACCTAAAAAATACCACATTGAATATAATGATAAAACACAGTAATATTAAATCGCAGGAAAAAGAATCACTCAAAAATCTATTTTTATAGTAAATTTAGTCACAAACTAGTGATTCACACAAATTTAAAAGAATTCAAATTTGAAAACTAATGGCACTAACAGAAAGTTTATAATTTTTGTGACCTAAAAGCAAAAAGAATCACTGAAAAACTGTAAGTATTTAGCTGTAAGTACAAACAAAAGAAAATAAATAATGAAAAAAAGGAAAAAAACTGATTTTTTTTAAATGCCGCCTACTGGGCCACCACGGCCTGAATACGACTAGAAACCCAACCAGCTAGTTGGGCCAGGATTCAGGCCCGCAGAAGGCCCACTAAGCCCACAAGCAGATAGAGATTGTTTAGACCCGTAAGCCTGCTTTAGAGAGGAGCTCGAAAGCTCAGGCGCAGCGCGCCTTATAAACAGGTACGACTCTCTCTCAACTAGCGAGGTGGGACTAAACTCCCACCACGCCAATGTGCAAGGCAATTGGTCCCGGTTGGTGGCACGTGATGCTTGCTAGAATTACGTCGGTATTTCCCCAAAGAGGAAGGGATGATGCAGCACAACGATGGTAGGTATTTCCCTCAGTGATGAGACAAAGGTCATCGAACGACTAGGAGAACCAAGCAAGTCTATGTAAACAGCACCTGCACACAAATAACAAATACTCGCAACCCGACGTGTAAAAGGGGTTGTCAATCCCTTTCGGGTAACGGCGCCAGAAATTGGCAAACGGACGTGACAGAGTTGTAAATATTGATAGATCGAACGCCAAAAAAATAAATTGCAGCAAGGTATTTTTGTATTTTTGGTCTAATAGATCTGAAAATAAAAGGCAAATAAAATAGATCTCAAAGGCAAATAATACGAGAAAGAGACCCGGAGCCCG
This sequence comes from Triticum aestivum, assembly GCF_018294505.1. NCBI lineage: Eukaryota > Viridiplantae > Streptophyta > Magnoliopsida > Poales > Poaceae > Triticum > Triticum aestivum. The sequence goes on from NC_057796.1 coordinate 344,201,384, forward strand.
TAGGTTTCACTAGTGGCTTCTCTCGAGAAAAATCGCAAACGATGGGTGAACAAATTACTGTTGGGCAACTGATAGAACTTCAAATAATCATGACGATATCCAGGCAATGATCATTATATAGGCATCACGTTCAAGATTAGTAGACCGACTCCTACCTGCATCTACTACTATTACTCCACACATCGACCGCTATCCAGCATGCATCTAGTGTATTAAGTTCATGGAAAAACGGAGTAATGCAATAAGAACGATGACATGATGTAGACAAGAACTATTTCTGTAGAAATAGACCCCATCATTTTATTCTTAGTAGCAACGATACATACGTGTCGGTTCCCCTTCTGTCACTGGGATTAAGCATTGTAAGATCAAACCCACTACAAAGCACCTCTTCTCATTGCAAGATAAATAGATCAAGTTGGCCAAACAAAACCCAAATATCGGAGAAGAAATACAAGGCTATAAGCAATCATGCATATAAGAGATCAAAGAAACTCAAATAACTTTCATGGATAAAAAGATAGATCTGATCATAAACTCAAAGTTCATCGGATCCCAACAAACACACCGCAAAAAGAGTTACATCATATGGATCTCCAAGAGACCATTGTATTGAGAATCAAACGAGAGAGAGGAAGCCATCTAGTTACTAACTACGGACCCGTAGGTCCAGAATGAACTACTCACGCATCATCGGAGAGGTACCAATGGACATGATGCACCCCTCCGTGATGGTGTCTAGATTGGATCTGGTGGTTCTGGACTCTGCGGCGGCTGGAATTGATTTTCGTCGACTCCCCTAGGGTGTCTGGAATATTTGGGTATTTATAGAGCAAAGAGTCAGTTCAGGGGGCACCCGAGTTGGGCACAACCTACCAGGGCGCGCCTGGGCCTCCTGGCGCACCCTGGTGGGTTGTGCTCCCCTCGGAGCACCCCCAGGCGCTTCTCCGGCCCATTGGATGTCTTCTGTTAAAAGAAATCCACAGAAAGTCTTGCTGTGTTTGGACTCCGTTTGGTATTGATTTCCTGCGATGTAAAAAACATGCAGAAAACAACAAGTGGCACTTGGCACTATGTCAATAGGTTAGTACCAAAAAATGATATAAAATTACTATAAAATGATTCTAAAACATCCAAGAATGATAATATAACAAGACGGAACAATCAAAAATTATAGATACGTTGGAGACGTATCAGCATCCCCAAGCTTAATTCCCACTCGTCCTCGAGTAGGTAAATGATAAAAACAGAATTTTTGATGTGGAATGCTGCCTAACATATTCATCACATATTCTTTCCTTTATATCATGGACATTTGGACGTTTATATGGTTCAAAGCAATAGTCTAGTTTTGACATGAGATTTAAATACTCAATCATATCAACAAGCAACCATGTCTTTCAGAATATCAACGCTAAAATAAGTTATCCCTAGCCCATCATGCTCAATCATTGACCCATTCATGAAACACACTCGCATATTAGCTACACCCAATGCTCAAGTAAAATCATAATGCCTCCTAGTTGGTGCTTTATAAGAGAAGATGGAGACTCAAATTCAAAATAAAAATTGCATAAAGTAAAATAAAGGCCCTTCACAGAGGGAAGTAGGGATTTGTAGAGGTGCCAGAGCTCAAAGCAAAAATTGAGAGATAAAAACATTTTGAGAGGCATACTTTTCCCACTAACGAAAACGACTTAGAGCTCCCAACACTTTCCATGCTAGATATATCATAGGCGGTTCCCAAATAGAAAATAAAGTTTATTCCTTTTTCGACCATACTTTCACTTTCCATGGCTAGCCGAATCCACAGTTGCCTTCCATACCAACACTTTCCAAGGAATTTATCATTTGACAACATAAAGTAAATTCATTTTTTATTTCGGGACTGGGCATCCCTAATACCTTTGCCTTACTCTCGTGCAATGACAAGTGAATGAACACTCGTCGTGAGAATAACAATTCTAGCATGGAAAATATTCACACCCCTCACCGCTCCGCGAGCGGTACGAGCACACAAAAGAGAAAATTATTTTGAAAATTAGAGATGGCACATACAAATTTGCTTAGAATAACAAAAGAATACCGCATATAGGTAGGTATAGTGGACTCATGTGGCAAAACTGGTTTAAAGGATTTTCGATGCACAAGTAGTGATCATACTTAGTGCAAAATGAAGGCTAGCAAAAGATTGAGAAGCGACCAACCAAGAAACGAATAATCTCAGCGAGCATTAAGCATAATTAACACCGAATAATGCACCACAAGTAGGATGTAATTTCATTGCATGACTATTGACTTTCGTGCTTGCATAGGGAGTCACAAACCTTAACACCAATATTCTTACTAAAGCACAATTACTCATCAACATGACTCACATATCACATCATCATGTCTCAAAACTATTACAAGGAATCAAGTTTATTTTATCCAATGATCTTCATGATTTTTTTATTATATCCTTCTTGGATATCTATCACTTTGGAACTAATTTTCATGTGTTGCTTTTGATAAGCTCAAACAAATATAAGTGAAGATCATGAGCATAATATTTCTTTCTCTCAAAATAATTTAAGTGAAGCAAGAGAGAATTTCTTAAAAAATTTACTAACTCTCAAACAAATCTAAGTGAAGCAAGAGAGAATTTCTTCAAAAATACTAAAGCACGCCGTGCTAAAAAGATATAAGTGAAGCACTAGAGCAAAACCATAGCTCATAAAAATTTAAGTGAAGCATAGAGAGCTATTCTAACAAGTCATGGCATAATTTTGGCTCTCTCAAATAAGTGTGTCCAGCAAGGATTCATGACTTAGTACACAAAGCAAAACAAGCAAAGACTCATATCATACAAGACATTCCAAGCAAAACACATAGTATGTGATGAATACAAATATAGCTTCGAGTAAAATATCGATGGCCATTAGAAGAAAGAGGGGATGCCACTCGGGGCATCCCCAAGATTAGTTGCTTGCTTCTCTTTGGATAATAACTTGGGGTGCCATGGGCATCCCCAAGCTTAGGCTCTTATTGCACCTTATTCCTTCATCCATCGTAAGATAACCCAAAACTTGAAAACTTCAATCACACAAAACTCAACAAAACCTTCGTGAGATCCGTTAGTATAAGAAAGCAAATCACTACTAGAAGTACTGTAGCAAACCAATTCATATTTTATTTTTGCATTATATCTACTGTATTCCAACTTTTCTATGGCAAAAACTCATCAAAGAAAACCATAGAATCATCAAAACAAGCACACAACGCAAAGAAAACAGAATCTGTCAAAAACAGAACAGTCTGTAGCAATCTGAATATTTTGAATACTTCTGAAACTCCAAAAATCTTGAGAAATTAGGAAATCCTGAGAAATTTGTATATTCATCTTCTGCAAAACGAGTCAGGGCAAAAGCACATATTTTTGACTTATGAAAATTATTTTCGTGAGTGCATAAATTTCTGTTTTTCAGCAAGATCAAACAACTATCACCCAAGAAGATCCTAAAGGCTTTGCTTGGCACAAACACTAATTAAAACACAAAAAACACAATCATAACAGTAGCATAATTTTTCAAACACTCAAGAACAGAAAGAAAAAATAAAAAATAAATTTTATTCATTGGGTTGCCTCCCAACAAGCGCTATCGTTTTACGCCCTTAGCTAGGCAAAAAGCAAGGATCTAAGTTTTGTCATCTTTGTTTCGAGATCCATAGGATGCCCTCATGATTGATTCATATGGTGGCCTAATTCTTGTTCTAGGGAAGTGTTCCATTCCCTTCCTTAGTGGAAACTGAAATTTAACATTTTGCCATCTTTCATATCAATCACGGCACCGATAATGCGTAAAAACGGTCTACCAAGAATAATTGGACAAAACGGATTGCAATCAATATCAAGAACAATAAAATCTATGGGCACATAATTACTATTTGCAAGAATAAGAACATCATTAATTCTTCCCATAGGCTTTTTAATAGTAGAATCCGCCAAGTGCAAATTTAAAGAAGATTCTTCAATATCGGTAAGACCAAGCACATCACATAAAGATTTTGGAATTGTAGAAACACTAGCACCCAAGTCACATAAAGCAAAACACTCATAATTTTTAATCTTGACTTTTATAGTAGGTGCCCATTCGTCATGTAATTTTCTAGGAATCGAAACTTCTAATTCCAACTTTTCTTCAAAAGCTTTCATCATAGTATCAACAATATGTTTAGTAAAAGCTTTATTTTGTTCATAAGCATGCGGTGAATTTATCATGGATTGCATCAAAGAAATACAATCAATCAAAGAGCAACTATCATAATTAAAGTCTTTGTAATCCAAAAGAGTGGGCACATCACTAGTTAAAGTCTTGACCTCTTCAAACCCACTTTTATCAATTTTCTCAACAAGATTTTCACCCTCTGAATTATCGGGACGCCTTCTAGCTAAAGTTGACTCTTCTCCAGTCCCTTTATCATCAATCTTAACTTTACTAAACAAGGAATCAATAGAGGAAATACCAATCATTTTAAGATTTTCATCACTTTTATGAAAGTAATCACTAGAAAACGCTTTTTCTAAAAATTCTCTTCTAGCTCTAAGCATAGCAGTTCTTTTCTTACTTTCATCCATAGAAACATAATGAGCTTTAATTGATTCCTCTACTTTAGGCAAAAAAAATCATCTTGAGATTTTCAACATCATGAGAGATTTTATCAACACTTCTAGACAAATCATCAATCTTATTCAACTTTTCTTCTATGGTAGTGTTGAAAACTTTTTGCATGTTGATAAATTCTTTAATATTATTCTCAAGATCAGAGGTGTTCCTATTATTATTATAAGAAGGATTTCCATCAGAATTACCATAATTATTAGAGGAATTACTAGGAAAAGGCCTAGGATTAAAATTACCTCTATAAGCATTGTTATTGAAATTGTTTCGCGAGATAAAATTCACATCAATGGCATCACTATTTTTCTCAATCAAAGTAGACAAAGGCATATCATTGAAATCAATAGGAGCACTTTCACTAGCAACCAATTTCATAACAGCATCAACTTTTTCACTCAAAGAAGAAATTTCTTCAACCGAATTAACTTTTTTACTAGTAGGAGCTATTTCGGTGTGCCATTGTGAATAATTTGCCATGATATTATCAAGGAATTTGGTGGCTTCACCAAAAGTAATTGCCATAAAAGTTCCACCCGTGGCGGAATCTAAAAGATTACGAGAAACGAAATTCAACCCCGCATAAATTTTTTGTATGATCATCCAAAGATTTAACCCATGAGTTGGGCAATTCCTTAGCATCATTTTCATCCTTTCTCGAGATTGTGCAACATGCTCATGTTCAAGTTTCTTGAAATGGGTTCTAAAGGAAATATTTTTGGCGGGCGGAAAATACTTAGTGATGAAAGCATCTTTGCACTTGTTCCAAGAATCGATATTATTGCGAGGCAAAGAGGAAAACCAATTTTTTGCAGCATCACGCAAGGAAAACGGAAATAATTTCATCTTCACAACATCATTGTCCACATCATTTTTCTTTTGCATATAGCATAATTCCACGAATGTGTTAAGATGGGACGTGGCATCCTCATTAGGAGTACCGGAAAATTGATCTTTCATAACAAGATTCAACAAAGCAGTATTAATATCACAAGACTCTGCACTAGTGGCGGGAGGAGCAATCGGAGTGCCAATAAAATCATTGTTGTTGGTATTTGAGAAATCACACAACTTGGTGTTCTCTTGAGTCATGGTGACTACGCAACATGATTGCACTCAAAAACAGATCCGACAAGAAAACGGCGAACGAAAAAGAGGGCGAATAAAACGGCAAATTTTTTTGAAGTGGGGGAGAGGAAAATGAGAGGCAAATGGAAAATAATTTAAATTGCGAGGAGATGAGATTTGTGATTAGGAACCTGGTAGATGTTGAAGATCCTCACTGGCAACGGCGCCAGAAATTCCTTTTGATGCCTGCTAGAACTACGTCGGTATTTCCCCAAAGAGGAAGGGATGATGAAGCACAGCGACGGTAGGTATTTCCCTTAGTGATGAGACCAAGGTTATCGAACCAGTAGGAGAACCAAGCAACTCTACATAAACAACACCTGCACACAAATAACAAATACTCGCAACCCGACGTGTAAAAGGGGTTGTCAATCCCTTTCGGGTAACGGCGCCAGAAATTGGCGAACTGACATGAGAGAGTTCTAAATATTGATAGATCGAACGCCAAATAAAAAAAATTGCAGCAAGGTATTTTTGTATTTTTGGTTTAATAGATCTAAAAATAAGAGGCAAATAAAATAGATTGCAAAGGCAAATAATATGAGAAGGAGACCGGGGGCCGTAGGTTTCACTAGTGGCTTCTCTCGAGAAAAATAGCAAACGGTGGGTGAATAAATTGTTGTTGGGAAATTGATAGAACTTCAAATAATCATGACGATATCCAGGCAATGATCATTATATAGGCATCACGTCCAAGATTAGTAGACCGACTCCTTCCTGCATCTACTACTATTACTCCACACATCGACCGCTATCCAGCATGCATCTAGTTATTAAGTTCATGGAAAAAACGGAGTAATGCAATAAGAACGATGACATGATGTAGACAAGATCTATTTATGTAGAAATATTGCCCATCGTTTTATCCTTAGTAGCAACGATACATACATGTCGGTTCCCCTTCTGTCACTGGGATCAAGCACCGTAAGATCGAACCCACTACAAAGCACCTCTTCCCATTGCAAGATAAATAGATCAAGTTAGCCAAACAAAACCCAAATATCGGAGAAGAAATATGAGGCTATAAGCAATCATGCATATAAGAGATCAAAGAAACTCAAATAACTTTCATGGATAAAAAGATAGATCTGATCATAAACTCAAAGTTCATCGGATCCCAACAAACACACCGCAAAAAGAGTTACATCATATGGATCTCCAAGAGACCATTGTATTGAGAATCAAATGAGAGAGAGGAAGCCATCTAGTTACTAACTACGGACCCGTAGGTCTAGAATGAACTACTCACGCATCATCGGAGAGGTACCAATGGACATGATGCACCCCTCCGTGATGGTGTCTAGATTGGATCTGGTGGTTCTGGACTCTGCGGCGGCTGGAATTGATTTTCATCGACTCCCCTAGGGTTTCTAGAATATTGGGGTATTTATAGAGCAAAGAGTCGGTTCAGGGGCACCCGAGGTGGGCACAACCCACCAGGGCGCGCCTGGGCCTCCTGGCGCGCCCTAGTGGGTTGTGCTCCCTCGGAGCACCCCCCAGGCGCTTCTCAGTCCCATTGGATGTCTTCTGGTCCAAAAAATCCACAAAAAGTTTCGCTGCGTTTGGACTCCGTTTGGTATTGATTTCCTGCGATGTAAAAAACATGCAGAAAACAGCAACTGGCACTTGGCACTATGTCAATAGGTTAGTACCAAAAATGATATAAAATGACTATAAAATGATTGTAAAACATCCAAGAATGATAATTTAACAGCATGGAACAATCAAAAATTATAGATACATTGGAGACGTATCAGCACGAACCGGGACCAATGCCACCCTTTGGTCTCGCTTTGTGGCACCAACCGGGACCAATGCCCCCCTTTGGTCCCGGTTCGTGCCACCAACCGGGACCAATGGTCTCTGCTTCCCGCCCTTTGGGCTGAGGAAAAGTGACCTTTTGTCCTGGTTGGTGGTATGAACCGGGACTAAAGGGGGCATTGGTCCCGGTTGGTGCGACGAACAGGGACCAATGCTCTGGGTATATAAGCCCACACTTAACAGTTTCTCCAAAAATCACTTTCTTCTCCGCCCCAACGCCCCCAGCTACTCCTCGTTGCTATCGCCGCCGAGCCCTACCCCGATGTCATCAGGCTGCTCGACCTCGCCGTCGCCGCCACCGCCGCCGACGACGCCGTCAGGCTGCTCCACCTCGCCGTTGCCGCTGCCGACGCCGACGCCCTCGACGTCCTCTACCCCGACGCCGGCGCCACTCCCCATGCCCCTGCCCACCTCGACGCCGCCCACCGTGCCCCCTGCCCCTGCCCCGACGCCGCCCCCTGTGAGCACCGTGCCTTCCCCCGCGCCCCTACCCCGCCCCGCCGCCGCCACCGTCCTTTATTTTTTTTGTTATATATGCTATTTTTAGATGTTTTTTACATGTTCTTATGTGCTGTTTTGAGATGTTCATAAAAACTTTAGATGTATGTATGTATGTGTGAGGGATCATAGATGTATTTTTTTTCAGATTTTTTTAGATGTTTTTAGAATTTTTTTAGATGTTCTTATATGCTCGTTAGCATTTTAGAGAGGCTCTAGAGATGCCAACAAGGCCACGGGAGCACCCCCCCTATCATCACGTTGGCATCTGCTCCTTGAGATCTTTCCAACGTATCCAAAACGTATCCCTGATAACTTCGACATGAGTTACTAAGTTACTAGTTAAGTTACTAAGTTAAAATGTTCATATATTTGAAACATATCAAGTGTTGTATTTTCTCTCGAAACATATACCCGATAACTTCGACATGAGGGGGGACGTCTATCAACCCCCTCTCGCCTGACCAACTCTCGAGGCCACCCAAATTTACGAAGTTCAAAGTTACTAAATTTACTCCCGGTCCGCTCGCCCGACCAACTCTCGAGGCCACCCAAACCATAGAAGAAAGAGCGTTGTCGATCTCCTACCTCCTCCCTCCCTTACCCAATAAACTCTCGAGGCCACCCAAACGCCTAGAAGAAAACTGGTACCTTTGACATGAGGAGGGACATCGATCAACCCCCTCTTGCCCGACCAACTCTTGAGTCCACCCAAACCATGAAAGTATAACCCCAGCCTGATAACTTCGACATGAGGGGGATGCCGGACATGCATGAGAGAGGCGGTCTGCAACTAATCCATTGCTCATATATGCATATGATTCCTTGTTATGATATTAGCTAGGTCTAAGTTTGCCACTAATCTATCCATCTCTCATGTTTGTTATTGCCATGTTGTAATATTTGCAGAAACTATGGACAGAGACTTTGAACAAGAAGAGTTGTTGGGGGATATAATCTGTGACGGAGGTAATCCCTTGTCGTTTCTTAATGACAACGATGGTCAGGAAGGAGAGGATGACAGCTCCGGTAATCCAACAATGGAGGAGGAAGGAGATCATGACGGCTCTGGTGACCGAATGGCGGAGGAAGAAGACCATGATGACGGCTCCGATGACCGAACGGAGGAGGGAGCCGTTGCAAAGTACGGCGAGGTATATATATTAAATAAGCATGTGCTGACTTGATGCATTAATTGTTCTGGTATTTACATATATTAACGCTTCTTTATTCTTTTATAGCCCTTCGGATCGAGCCAAACTTCCGTAAGGAGACGAGGCCCAAAGGAAAGGTTGCGCCAAGATGAAAGGTTCACGATCACAGAAATAGCGGACGATGGCCAACCGATTGAACCCAAGCAGACCTAGGACACATTTGTTAGTCAGTGTTGACCTATTGTTAGGGACAATGTCCCGATCAGTGTCCAGCAATGGAATAAGAGTAAGGACGACCCTGAAGTTTCTTATGTCCAGGATAGACAGAAAGATGATCTTTGGACCTCGCTGATGGCAAATTTTAGCCTACCGCCAGAGGAGGATCCGAAGAAGCCAGTTATAGAGAAAAAGGTCAAGGCGTTTGCTCTTAGGAAGATGGCAGATCTATTCAGGAACTAGAAGAAAGAGTTGAACACAAAGTTTGTCGACAAAGGGAAGACTCCAGAATTCACCGGCCGATATGAGAAGATAAGTGTCGGTGTACAAAAGTATGGGCTCTCCTTTTTACCCCTTTACTTGTGCACGGGCAGTCAGAGCCGCACCCACGGCCACACTAAGTAGGGTAGAGGAGGGAAGCCAAAAGCACAAAACAGCCAAAGCAACGCCAAGACAGAGACACAAAGAGCAAGAGGGCGAGGCGGACTCCCCCGGCAAGACCCTTGCCGGGGCAACTTGCCCAACGCCTGCAGAGCGCGCTACCCTTGGGCCCAAAGGTTCCAACACCATCAACCACATTGGAACCAAGGCTTGGAAGGCACTTCCGTGGTGGCATGCAGATCTTTGTGAAGATCATAAACATACAAGATCAGATGAGGACCAGAAGACGATGATCCTCGGCGAGACCCTAGCCGAGGAAATCCACGAGACCCCCGGCAAGACCCTTGCCGGGGACGATCGCGATGCCATGACAAGACCCTTGCCGGGGCCCCGGCAAGACCCTTACCGAGGACACTCGCGGGGCCACAGCCAGGCCCGCGTCTGCCAAGGCTCCACCGCCGTTCCCATACAGCTGCTAGCTAACCAGCTGGGCAGGCACCTGCGTGGCAATGTGCGGCTTCCAGACCAACTCAGCAAGCACCTGCGTGGTGGCATGCAGATCTTCGTGAAGACCCTACGACCACGCCATCTCAGCAGCCTGCCAGCCTACATGGTGCTGCATGCATCATTGGCCTGGACGCGTGTCGGAGCAAGGCGGGGTGGCGACGGACGGGACGGGCCTCTTTGCGATCCCCAATAAAGCAATAGGACACCTAAGGAGCACATTTAATGCGTCATGTCCCGTAATTACAGGCGATAAGCTTGCGCACTGTACACCTTTCCACCTCCTGTGTGCCACTATGGCGACCCCTTTTGTCTATAAAAGGATGCCCGAGGCGTCCAGGAGAAGGATTCGGATCTTTTGGACTAGACATGCACCGTAGCTAGTTCGAAAGCTCAATAACACTCAGATATATACACCAAAGCAGGACTAGGGTATTACGCATCCTCGCGCCCGAACCTGGGTAAAACGATCTTTGTGCTGACTACCAGACCCGCTCTTTGCACAACCCCGTGCCCGCTAACCGTAGAAGGGATCCCAGTGATTCCATAGGTGTCGTTTCCCCCGACATCTTTGGCGCATCAGGTAGGGGACGCGCAGTTGTGAAAATCCGGTCTAGTAGCTGGTTTAGCAGTTCTTCATCGCCATGGCTCCCAAGAAGAAGACGATCACGGCGATCGGTTCGTCGGGGGCCAAACTGCCCGTACCAGTGCGGGCGAGTGGTGAAGCGGTCGCGGGCGGAAGCCGAGCCGCGGCCCGCGAACACCCACATTGCTCTGGCAGTCAGAGCCTGGCGAGCGGCGGCGTTCGTGTGCGAGATGACGGGCCCCACACCACCATATCCAAAGACGGAGCCGGGCCCCCCGCAGGCGGCGCGGGGCCCTCCAAGGGCGGCGTCGTGCCACCCATCGGTGGCGCGGCGACTTCCAAGACGCCTACGCCGACGCCCACGACGCCCTCCTCCCAGGTTGTGCGCGACGAGCAGCGTCGCCACGCTGGTGACCCCGGGCGCCGCCGCGGGAAGAGTCCTACGCCTCATTCGCGGGACGTAGAAGGCCAGCATGCACGCCGAGGCGCTGGCAAAAATGGCGCGCAACCGCAAGGCCATGATAGAGCTCCTTCTAACGTGGTTAGAAGTCGGAGCGCGTCACGGTCCACGCAGCTTTCGCCGCCACCCACGCCAGCCGAAGCTTTGGCGCGCCACAGTTGCTCCTTGACTTTCCTCCTGCTACGGAGAAGCTCGACGAGTGGAGAGCCACCATCCGGAGCCTCGTTGGCATTGCCAACAAAGATGAGCTACGACTAGCGGGGCCCTCAGGCCGGCGCTCCGTCGAGCCACCGCATGCCAGTGGTGGAAGGACCGGAGGTGCTGCGGCCATGGTGCACTCTCCTCCCCCACGTCCGTCGCCGCGGGTGCTGGTCCGTCGTGATGACGCTTGTGATAGTATCTCCATAGCGTCGTCCGACCCACGGACCCACCGTGATCAGCGCCAAGTTCTGTGGGAGCGAGCCCATGAAGACGCTCGAACCACCATCGAGCGCCGGCGTGACGCACGCCACCAGTCAGATAGGCAGGCGGGGCCCACTATGGACCACCCAGCACCGGGAGGCTCTGGCGGCCTACCCTACGAGGTGGGTTGCCCAGCCTTTACCCGTGAGTTGCGGCAGTTCCAGTGGCCCTCCCACCGCACGTTCAAGCCCGACGTTGGCGAGAAGTACAACGGCAAGACCCACCTGTCAGAGTTCCTCAGCATCTACACCATCGCGATGCAAGCTGCCGGAGCCCACGACGACAAGGTGCTTGCCAATTACTTCCCGTTGGCACTTAAACCCAATGTTATGTCATGGTTGATGCACTTGCCGGCGGATTCCATTTCTTCTTGGTCAGATTTGTGCCATGAGTTCGTTGGCGCCTTCACCGGAGGCTACCAAGCTCATGGCCAGCCAAGCGATTTGCATATCATCCCCCAGAAGGAAGGTGAAACCCTGCGCAAGTACATACACAGGTTCAGCCGGGTGCAATACAACATCCCAGATGTTCATCCCGCCGCCGTGATCAGCGCATTTCATCAGAATGTGCGCAACCGCAAGATGCGTGAAGAGTTGGCGATGAACAAGGTCAAAGATGTGGCCGAACTCTATGTTCTGGCCGATAGGTGCGCTCGAGCTGAAGAGGGGAGGAGGTACCCCAGCGAGGACGCCGGCGCGGAAACCGACTTCACAAACGAAGGCACGGCCACCCCGACGAAGAAGGGCTGGCGCCGCAATAGGAAGCGCAAGGGCAAGACCGTGCTTGCCGTCAAGGGATCCGAGGACACCGGCCCAGCCAAGAAGGCCAAGCCAGACGACCCCGGCAAGGAAATTGCTGGGTGCACCGCTTGCCGGGCCTTGGCGGCTGCCGACAAGCCAGGAGGCTCAGACAAGCAATACTGCAAGATCCACCGCACCAAGGGCCACGACCTCCAGAACTACCGGCAAGTCGAGCTGCTTGCCGAGAAGCAAAAAGCTGAGTATGAGAGGCGGGACAAGGAGAAGGGCCAGGATGCTGCCGAGGGATCTCGCAAGAAGCGTGGCGGCCAAGGAGGTCGCCGCGGCAAGGATAACCTGCAAGAGAGGCCCGCTCGGGGCCGCGACAAGAAGCAAGAAGATGATGATCATGACGAAGACGATGAGTCTAGCGAGCATGAGTTCCAGAAGGCTACAGAGGCCATGTGCGTCGACGGTGGCGCCTCCCTGCACACCTCTCACCGCCAGCTCAAGCAATGGGCGCATGAGATCACAGCAGCGGAACCATCACTCGATGCTCAGAAGCCACTGAAGTGGTCCAGCACGCCTATCATTTTTGACACCGAGGACCACCCTGATCGCACAACTGCGGTCGGGTGTTTGCCGTTGTTGGTCTCGCCAACAATACGCAACCTCAAGGTGACGAAGATGCTAGTAGACGGCGGGGCCGGTCTGAACTTGATCTCGCCAGTTGTGATCAAAAGGCTGCAGATTCCTGATGGAGACCTCGAAGAGACGGGCACGTTTCAAGGGGTCAACCCGGGGAGGAGTCAGCCGAAGGGTAAGGTCACGCTGCCCGTGACATTTGGAGGCGAGTTAAACTACAGGACGGAGAGGATTGTTTTCGATGTAGCCGAGATCCCCTTGCCCTACAACGGGATCCTCGGCCGCCCGACACTAGCCAAGTTTATGGCGGCGTCACATTACGCCTACAACATGCTGAAGATGCCTGGGCCCATGACCATCATCACCATCCCCTCCGACAAGAAGGATGCGCTGATCTGCGCTCACCAACTTTACCGGGAGGCAGTCGCAGCAACTGCCGCCAAGGCACTTGCTCCTGCCGCTGAAGCCCCGGGGAGGAAGAAGACCGGTAAGACCTCTCGCACCCATTCGGGCAAGCGCACCTCTTCGGAGTGTAGTGCTCCCATCGAGGACGTGCTAGAGAGCTCCACCGGCAAGAGCAAGAAATCCAGAACTACACCAACAGAGACCAAGAAGGTGTCCATAAAGGAGGATGGCACGGGAGGGGCTTTCACCATAAGCTCCACCCTCGACAGCAAATAGGAAGGCGCGCTCGTCACTTTCCTGCGGGCGAATGTCGATGTATTTGCATGGCAAGCATCCGACATCCCCGGTGTTCCCAGGGAGGTGATTGAGCACCATCTTGCTGTCTATCCTCATGCGCGGCCTGTCAAGCAGAAGATCAGGAAGCAAGCTCTAGAACGGCAAGAGTTCATCACAGAGGAAATCAGGAAGTTGGAAGTGGCAGGTTTGGTGAGAGGGGTACTCCATCCAACGTGGTTGGCCAATCCGGTGGTGGTGCGCAAGGCAAATGGGAAGTGGAGACTGTTTATTGATTACACAGATATCAATAAGGCATGTCCAAAGGACCCTTTCCCGTTACCGCGCATCGACCAGATTGTTGACTCCACGGCCGGGTGTGACCTGTTATCATTCCTTGACGCTTACTCGGGATACCACCAGATCTTCATGACGAAAGAAGATGAAGAGAAGACAACATTCATCACCCCATGTGGTACGTATTATTTCTTATGAATGCCTTTCGGGTTGAAGAGTGGTGGCTCAATGTTTGCAAGAGCAGTCCAAATTGGTTTTGAGCCCTAGCTACATAGAAATATGGAAGCTTATATGGATGACATAGTGGTCAAAACCAAGGACAGGGCAACGCTCATACAAGACCTAGAAGAGACATTTGCAAATCTGCGCAAGATCAACCTCAAGTTGAACCCTGAGAAGTGTGTCTTCGGTGTTCCGTCCGGCAAACTTCTCGGGTTCTTTGAGTCACAGCATGGGATCGAGGCGAACCCAGACAAGATCAAGGCTATTGAGCAGATTGAGGTGCCCAAGCGGATCAAGGATGTGCGTCGGCTCACTGGCTGCGTTGCCGCTATAAGCAGATTCATCTCCAAGTCTGCTGAGCGTGCCCTTCCCTTTTTCAAAATCTTTAAAAAGGCGGGCCCAATGGAATGGACCCCAGAGGCCGAAGCAGCGCTGCAGGATTTGAAGAAATACCTCTCCTCTACACCGATACTAGTTGCGCCTAAGCCACAAGAGCCATTGATGTTCTATCTAGCGGCAACGAATCAAGTGGTCAGCACCGCGCTAGTGGCACAGAGGGAGGTCGATGAAGAGGTAGTGGCAACGGCAGGACTGGCGGATGACGAGCCAGAGCTCCCCCCGGCAGGGCCTGGTGTCGGCAAGGCAAGGCCCCCGGCAGAGTCTGACGCCATCAGAATGGGGCATGTGCAACCAAATGAAGTGGTGCAGAAGAAGAAGATGATGCAGCACCCGGTTTACTTTGTCAACACCCTCTTCCAGGGGGCTAGGTCAAGGTACTCCAGTGTGCAGAAATTGCTCTTCGGCCTCCTTATGGCCTCGAGGAAGCTGCGTCATTACTTCCAAGCCCGCGAAATCACCGTCATCACCCGCCTCCCGTTGCAACGGATACTGCATAACCCAGACGCGACCGGGAGGATCGTGGAGTGGGCCTTGGAACTGTCGAGCTTTGGTTTAAGTTTGAAAGTACTTCGACAATCCAGAGCAGAGTCTTGGCAGATTTCATTGCGGAATGGACCTCAACGCCCGATGAAGAGATCCAGGAGACCACTCTCCCCAACAAGGAAACAAGTCGCAACTGGATTATGTACTTTGACGGGGCTTTCTCGCTACAACGCGCCGATGCTGGTGTGCTGCTCGATGCACCCACTGGAGAGCACCTCAAGTATGTAATCCAGATGCACTTTCCTAGGGAGATGTCCACGAACAACACTGCTGAATACGAGGGGTTGCTTGCCGGTCTCAGGATCGCGGCAGACCTCGGGATCAAGAAGCTCATCGTCAGGGGTGATTCACAGCTTGTCGTCAGGCAAGTCAACAAAGATTATCAAAGCCCGTTGATGGAGGCCTACGTAGATGAGGTGAGGAAGCTCGAGGAGCGCTTTGACGGTATACAAGCGGAGCATGTTCCCCGAGTGGAGAACGACATCGCCGACTACCTGTCGAAGTGCGGTGCCTTCAAACTACCTGTGGAACCAGGTACTTTTGTGCTTCTGTTAACTCAACCATCCGTTCAACCATCAACAGAGCAGAATAAGCGAAGTAAATCTGGCCCCAGCAAGTACTTTCTCGCCGAGCCCCCGGGAGCCGCTGGCAAGGATGTTGCCGTGGACACTGAGCCTGCCGGGCAACCGACTCCGGTAGGGCGTCAAGCCCTGGCCGTAGAGATGGCCGCTCCCATGGCAGAGGAAATGCCTTTAGTCCTTGCTGTCGAGCCCCAGGCTCCGGCATGGGCACAACATACCATCCGATTCCTTCAAATAGGAGAACTCCCTGAGGAGCAGGAAGAAGCGGAGAAAGTAGCCCATCGGTCTGCCATGTATCAGTTCGTCGATGACATCCTGTACAGAAAAAGACCGAACGGTGTGAAATTGAAGTGCATTCCCCGGGAGGAAGGACTGGAGTTGTTGGCAGAGATACACGGAGGCATATGTGGTTCCCACATAGGGTCGAGGGCCCTTGCCGGCAAGGCATTCCGGCAAGGTTTATTCTGGCCCACTGCCCTCCAGGATGCAACGGCACTAGTAACCAAGTGTGAAGCATGTCAGTTCCATTCGAAGAAGCTTCATCAACCAGCTCAAGCCCTTCAAACAATTCCTCTCTCCTGGCCATTTTCGGTCTAGGGGCTCGACATACTGGGCCCATTCCCCCGCGCTGTCGGGGGCTTTGAGTACTTGTACGTTGCAATCGACAAGTTCACAAAGTGGCCGGAGGTGGAAGCAGTGAGGAAGGTGACAGCGCAGTCAGCCGTCAAGTTCTTCAAGGGGCTAGTTTGTCGTTTTGGTGTGCCAAACAGAGTCATCAACGACAACGGCACGCAGTTCACAAGCCACACCTTCATGCAATACATCCAAGACCTCGGTAGCAAGGTCTGTTTCGCTTCCGTGGCACACCCACGGAGCAACAGCCAGGCGGAGAGGGCAAATGCTGAAGTACTGCGAGGCCTGAGGACAAAGACTTTTGACAGGCTGCACAAGAGCGGAAGGCGCTGGATTGATGAGTTGTCGGCGGTTCTTTGGTCAATCAGAACGATGCCAAATCGAGCCACCGGCCAGACACCCTTTGCCCTGGTATACGAGGCATAAGCAGTTCTCCCCACGGAACTCACATACGGGTCACCTCGAGTGCTCGCTTATGACGAGCTTGAGCAAGAGCAATTGCGGCAAGATGATGCAACGCTCCTTGAGGAAGATCGTCTTCGGGCGGCTGTGAGAGCAACGCACTACCAGCAAGCCTTGCACCACTACCATAGCCACAAGGTTCATGCCCGAAGCTTTGAGGAAGGCGACCTTGTTCTTCGGCGCGTTCAATCGGCCAATAATTCCAACAAGTTGACGCCGAAGTGGGAAGGCCCTTATCGGGTAATACGAGTCACCAGGCCCGGCGCAGTCCGCCTGGAGACCGAAGATGCTATTCCAGTGAGCAACTCTTGGAACATTGAACATCTTCGCAAGTTTTACCCATAAGGCGCAGTTGTCGGGCCCCCCGGCAAACCACCTTTTGTACAAGCCTTGCCGGCAAGGCATGTAACCCTTTGTACAAACCCAGGTGCAGACCCTGAGCATAAATAAATAAAGCGCTGGTGCCCTAAGTTTTAGCATGCATGCAAGGTTAAGTCTCTCCCTCGGTTAGGGTTGATAGTGCTTAGCGGCGACTAATCCCTAGCATAGAGGTCGAGTGTGCGTCTCTCTGTTCCTTTCCGTCCTCTTTGCAGGGTACATGGACGTTTCTGTTGAGCTGTTTGGAAGAAAGAGAATAAGCCGGCACTCCGGCCCCGGCAAGCCAAGGTTGCCGGGGGCTGCAGACACAAGAATCCAACCACGGCAAGCCAAGGCTACTGGGGGCTGCAGATCCAGATAAGTTTTTTATCCCCTATTGTGCATTTCCGTATGAAGTTGGGACGTATGAAACCTCGTTTTATTCCTAGACCACCGTGCTCCCCATTTTTTCCTGTACCCAAGAACTATTCCCTGGGTCGGAAATGGGTCGTAGTCGTGGTGACAAGGAAATAAACGAGGGGCCTAACTCTACTTCGCCCCTGCCTCCGCCAAGAGCGTGAGAATGGTCGAATGAAGTAAGGGGACGGCAAGGCCTGTTGCCGGGCGACAATGTTTATCTTAAAAATAAGAAGGATTCGCTCCTTGGCATGGGCCTCGCTCACGCACAAAGAACCCGGCAAGCACCCTTTTTCATTAAAAACATCCCATACATGTACAGTTCATACAGAATGAAAAACATGAGCAAGGGGATTACAAGTTTTAAATTTAACAAATGCCCGCAGGCTTACAAACTAAAAAAGAGATAAGATGCCCGTAATCCCTTTCTAGTCCCTCTCCTCAGGGAATGGAACAAGATGGCAGAAGGGCAAAAGGAGCCCCTAGGCGAGGTACGAGCAGCAGAAGACGCCAAGAGAACATCTCGGCGATCGCCCGGAAGGAGGCCGGTGATGACGGTGTCGGAGGAAGAGCTGGAAGATGAGGCAGCGGCCCGCCAATACGCGATGAAGGCGTCGGTGCCCACATACTCCTACTTGACGGCCCACCACCCGCCTCCTTCGTCTTCCCCGTCCCTCCAACGCCAGCCGCCCAAGGCGACGACCCCGAGAAGTTCAAGGAGCTGGCGATGCAGATGATGGTGGTGCCGGCGTCGCCCAGGAACGCTGTGTCCGATGCCTAGTCGGACCCGTCATCCTCCCGCCTGCTACCCTCGTCGTCGCTATTGCTGTCCTCCTCGTCACTCCCGCTTGGGGAAGAGTCTTCGTCATCGGAGGAGCTCTCCACGCAGCACTTCAGGCGAGTCCCAAAGTCTCCAAAGACCTTGACGGAGAGCAGGCCGTTCTCCATTAATTTGAAATAGAGAACGAACCCCGCCGTCAGGCTATGAATGCGAGCAAAGGTCTTCCATCCGCGGCGAAGATACATGATGTGAGGGACGGGGAAATCGACATCAACCCGCGTGTTGCCATCCCCGCAGCCCCTCATATGCAATCTCAGAGTCTGTGGCGGGTCGAGCTCCATCTCCCGAGCAAATGGAGTAGGGAGACGAAGACGACGGCGCGCTGGCTGGTGCAGCCTGATGAAGAACTCGTGAGGCTGGTCCCCGACGTGGCCCTCCATTGGGGGAGGGACTGCCGGCGGAGGCGAGGCCGGTGCGCCGCCCTGTCCTCCTCTTCCCCGAGCACCACGGCGACCTCAGCCCCGCCCCTCCCCCTTCCCCTTGTGGTCGGCTCCGCCGCCACGAGGTCTTGGAAGGAGGAGCGCGCTGTCGAGCAGAGACCCTCATCGCCACCGTCGAAGCACCGACGCGCCCTCTCGCCATAGTAGAAGAAAGAAAGAAGCCGAGATGGAAGGAAGCACCGACCCTTACCGAGGAAACTCACGGGGCCATAGCCAGGCCCGCGTCTGCCAAGGCTCCACCGCCATTCCCATACAGCTGCCAGCCCAACCAGCTGGGCAGGCACCTGCGTGGCAACGTGCGGCTTCCAGACCGACTCAGAAAGCACCTGCGTGGTGGCATGCAGATCTTCGTGAAGACCCTACCACCATGCCATCTCCGTAGCCTGCCTGCCTACATGGCGCTGCATGCATCATTGGCCTGGACACGTGTCGGAGCAAGGCGGGGCGCCGACGGACGGGACGGGCCTCGTTGCCATCCCCAATAAAGCAACGGGACACCTAAGGAGCACATTTAATGCATCTTGTCCTGTAATGACAGGCGATAAGCTTGCGCACTGTACACCTTTCCACCTCATGTGTGCCACTGTGGCGACCCCTTTTGTCTATAAAAGGAGGCCCGAGGCATCCAGTAGAAGGATTCGGATCTTTTGGACTAGACTTGCACGTAGCTAGTTCGAAAGCTCAAGAACACTCAGATATATACACCAAAGCAGGACTAGGGTATTACGCATCCTCGCGGCCCGAACCTGGGTAAAACGATCTTTGTGCTGACTACCAGACCTGCTCTTTGCACAAGCCCGCACCCGCCAACCGTAGAAGGGATCCCAGTGATTCCATAGGTGTCGTTTCCCCTGACAATAAGAGATCACTGGCCCGCATTTGTGGCCTACAAGAAATCAGATAAGGGTAAGAAAAGGTCAGAGACAAACAAGAAAAATGATGCAAAGAAGAAGTATCACCATCACACGGGGTCAGGTGGCTACTACAAAGCCCGGCCATTGTGGTACAAAGCTAACCAAGACCTGCTTGCTAAAGGGGTCCAACCAGCGACATTGAACTGGCCAGAGTGTTCAAGGACTTGGTTCTTCGAGGTTGGGGGAACTTTGGACCCAGAAACAGGGGAGTGTCGTCGGACCGATGAGCAACTTGCAATACCATCAAGAAGCTTCAGGAATATATCAGCGCAGCGCAGAAAGGGACGTTCATTCCCGATAGAGAGAAGGACGAGCTGACTGAGGCCCTCTGGAATCCTGAGCACCCTAGACAAACACAAGGCACACCAGGCTCCGTTCCATGGGTGGTTGGGTTTCCCGGCAGTGGTGGTTACAGAAGCCGAGAGAGAAAGAGGAAAGCGAAAGTGAGCAAAATGCAGAAGCTCAATGCAAGAATAGCAAAGCTAGAGGAACTTGCAGCTACCGGCCAACCATCTCAGCGGCACGAAGATCCTTGCTTCGACGCTGCCTCAGAAGCTACCCCACCATCTCAGCGGAGAAGCAGCGAGGCTTCCACGGAGCAAGTTCAGCCTGATTTCACGGCTCCTTGCTACCCTGTGGATACTATCACGGAGGCTCAACATTGCGAGCTAATGACGAAATGGCAGAACCTGACTTTGAAGGCGGCTGTCGGCTCTGTTGCACCTCCTCAACCTGACGGAACTTTTCACTGCCATCCGATTCCACATGGCTATGTTGTAGTGACGGTGGATGAAATAATGGAGGGATTTGAGGAGCGGGAGCTTGACTACCCTACAGGTGAAGGGGAGAATCATCTGGTGAATACTTTGAGGAGTAACTGTCTATGGAGGAAGGAGTACATCAAGCTTCCAAACTGGACGCCTCCTCCTCCTACTCCTGCGAGTCAGGGCACTCCGCCTCCTCCTCTGGCGAGTGATCAGGGCACTCCGCCTCCTCCGGTGCATGACGGCACTCCGGCTCCTCCACCGCCTCCTCCGGCGCGTCGGAGCACTCTGCCACCTCCAGCGCGTGAGGGCACTCCGGCTCCTCCTCCGCCTCCTCCGGCGCGTCGGAGCACTCCGCCTCCTCCGGCGTGTCGGCAGACTCCGCCACGTCAGCAACGGCGGAAGAGAGACGCCACCGCTCCAGCGGCTAGCAGTACAAGCAGATGCGGGAAGCAATTCAAATACGGTCAATGTCTCAAGGCTCCCGAAAAGTTACCATATGAGAGGACCGACAAGGAAAACGAGGACATCTGTGCTGCCCAAGTGAGGGACCAATTTGCACGAAAACCTCCACCTCCGAAGGAAACATTAGATCCGGTGAAAGTGAAGCGCACTCTGGATGCCCTTAAGTGACCACCACGGTCTCCGCCACAATCCAACTATGAGCTCATTATTTAAAGGACATATAAGGAAGCGCAGCGGTTGGAAAGTACTTCTAGTGATGCAAGATTAGCACAACGAAGAAGTGGGAAAACAATTTCCCAGCTCAGCGAACAGGCGAAGCAATCGTGCCCCTTGATGACCCACAAGTATAGGGGATCTATCATCGTCCTTTCGATAAGTAAGAGTGTCGAACCCAACGACAAGCAGAAGGAAATGACAAGCGGTTTTCAGCAAGGTATTCTCTGCAAGCACTAAAATTATCGGTGACAGATAGTTGTATGATGACATAATTCGTAACGGGTAACAAGTAAAAAAGTAAACAAGGTGCAGCAAGGTGGCCCAATCCTTTTTGTAGCAAAGGACAAGCCTGGACGAACTCTTATATAAAGCAAATCGCTCCCGAGGACACATGGGAATTGTTGTCAAGCTAGTTTTCTTCATGCTCATATGATTCGCATTCGTTACTTTGATAATTTGATATGTGGGTGGACCGGTGCTTGGGTGCTGCCCTTCCTTGGACAAGCCCCCCATTTATGATTAACCCCTCTCGCAACCATCCGCAACTACGAAAGAAGAATTAAGGTAAACCTAACCATAGCATGAAACCTATGGATCCAAATCAGCCCCTTACGAAACGCATAAACTAGGGTTTAAGCTTCTGTCACTCTAGCAACCCACCACTTACTTATTACTTCCCAATGCCTTCCCCTAGGCCCAAATCATGGTGAAGTGTCATGTAGTCGACGTTCACATAACACCACTACAGGAAAGACAACATACATCTCATCAAAATATCAAACGAATACCAAATTCACATGATTACTTATAACAAGACTTCTCCCATGTCCTCATTAACAAACATAACTACTCACAAAGCATATTCATGTTCATAACCAAAGGAGTATTAATTATCATTAAGGATCTAAAAATATAATCTTCCATCAAATAAACCAACTAGCATCAACTACAAGGAGTAATCAACACTACTAGCAACCCACAGGAACCAATCTGAGGTTTTGAGACAAAGATCGGATACAAGAGATGAACTAGGGTTTGAGAGGAGATGGTGCTGGTGAAGATGTTGATGGAGATTTACCCCCTCTCGATGAGAGGATCGATGGTGATGACGATGACGATGATTTCCCCCTCCCGGAGGGATGTTTCCCCGGCAGAACAGCTCCGCCGCAGCCCTAGATTGGTCCTGCCCAGGTTCCGCCTCGAGACGGCGGCGCTTCGTCCCGAAAGCTTCCTTCTGATTTTTTCCAGGAAAAAACACTCCATAGCAGAAGATGTGCATCGGAGGCCTGCCAGGGGGCCCACAAGGACGGGGGGTGCACCCTCCACCCTTGTGGCTCGCTGGTGGCTCCCCTCTGGTATTTTCTTTGCCCAATATTTTTTATTTATTCCAAAAGCATGCTCCGTGAAGTTTTAGGACTTTTGGAGTTGTGCAGAATAAGTCTCTAATATTTGCTCCTTTTTCCAGTCCAGGATTCCAACTGCCGGCATTCTCCCTCTTCATGTAAACCTTATAAAAAAGAGATAAAATGCATAAGTATTGTGATATAAAGTGTAATAACCGCCCATAATGCAATAAATATCAATATAAAAGCATGCTGCAAAATGGACGTATCAACTCCCCCAAGCTTAGACCTCGCTTGTCCTCAAGCAAAAGCCGATATTGAAAAATATGTCCGCATGTTTAGAGACAGAGGTGTCGATAAAATAAAATATGGACATCAGGGCATCATGATCATCTTTAGAACAACAACATATATTGTCAAATAATTTCTTATGCTAAAGTAACAATTCTTTGACATGGTAGAGTATGAATCAGAAACTTCATTGAAAACTAACAAACTATGCTCTTACTCATTGAAGCAATTGCAATTTATCATAACATCGGAGAGAGTCAATATAAGAGCTTTTCAGCAAGTCCACATACTCAACTATCATTTAGTCTTTGACAATTGCTAACACTCATGCGATACTTATGGGTATAAAGTTTCAATGGGACACAGAGAAAGATAGGGGCTTATAGTTTCTCCTCCCAACCTTTTACCTCAAGGGTAATGTCAACAATAATACTTTATGAAAACCTACATCTGAGTGGATATATATATATATATATATATATATCTGGATCTTTCCAGCACATAGTGCTTGCCAAAGGAAAAAGTGTAAAAAGGGAAAGGTGAAGATCACCATGACTCTTGTATAAGGGTAAAAGATAAAAGTAACAGATAAGCCCTTCGCAGAGGGAAGTAGAGGTTGTCATGCGCTTTTATGGTTGGATGCACAAAATCTTAATGCACAAGAACGTCACTTTATATTGCCGCTTGTGATAAGGACCTGTATTATGCAGTCCGTCGCTTTTATTTCTTCCATATCACAAGTTCGTATAAAGCTTATTTTCTTCACACTAATAGATCATACATATTTAGAGAGCAATTTTTATTGCTTTGCATTGATGACAACTTACTTGAAGGATCTTACTCAATCCATAGGTAGGTATGGTGGACTCTCATGGCAAAACTGGGTTTAGGGATGTTTGGAAGCACAAGTAGTATCTCTACTTGGTGCAAAGAATTTGGCTAGCATGAGAGGGAAAGGCAAGCTCAACATGTTGGATGATCCATGACAATATAACTTCTATTCGGATATAAGAAAACATAACCCATTATGTTGTCTTCCTTGTCCAACATCAACCTTTTAGCATGTCATATTTTAATGAGTGCTCACAATTACAAAAGATGTCCAAGATAGTATATTTATATGTAAAACCTCTCTTTCTTTATTACTTCCTATCAATTGCAACAATGACCAAAACTATGTTTGTCAACTCTCAACAAATTTTATTCATCATACTCTTTATATGTGAAGTCATTACTCTCCATAAGATCAATATATGATCTTTCTATTTCTTTTTATTCTTTCTTTAATTCCCTCTAGATCATAGCAAGAAAGCAAAGCCCTCAACTCAAAACTATTCTTTATTATATATCTCACGGACTCGATTACATAGATAGAGATCGAAGCAAAACTCAAAGCTAGATCATACTAAAACTTTATTCTATACTAGATCAAGATATAACCAAAAGGATCGAACTAAGAAAAAGGATAAAGATAGAGATCTGATGGTGATACGATACCGGGGCACCTCCCCCAAGCTTGGCAGTTGCCAAGGGGAGTGCCCATACCCATGTATTTATGACTCTTTCTTCGGAGGTGGTGATGATGGAGTTATTGATGAAGTAGGTTCGTCGTCCATCTTACAAGGCATAGGCTCACCATCATAGAAACATGAGTGGGTCTTGGGGATCCTCGAACCTGCAGCCAAACTGATCCTCTTGAATCTATACTCATACTCATAGTTTTGGTTTTGCAGGTCATAGATCTGGGCTTGGAGGTGTTCGATTTTCTCATGAAGCCTGAAGATGGCCTCCTCAATGCTCTTGGGATCCAGCTTGTGCTTGTTGGTGAACTCCTCGGTCATCATGTGATTGACGTTGATTCCATGTTCCACCATCCCTTGACACTTGAAAACTTGCTGCTCCATTGCTTCAAGTCTTGTCTCTACACTTCCGGTCTTCTTTGGCCCCACAACATCACGGATGTGCAGCACCCCCTCACGCATCTCAATGGTTTGAGGGTGTTGCAGCACCTCCGCGGGGTAAGGGTTGATGACCTTCTCGAAAAACTTGTCCTTGGGGGCGCTTGGAGACGTCATGGTGATATAGATCTGTCAGAAAAACAACTCAAAACAAAAACAGGAGATATTGTCGTGCTACGGTGGTCAAAACCTTTGGTAGATTATATAATAAATTTTTACCGACCAAAAGAAGTATCGTGCAAGAAAACGGAGTCCGGAGGACACACGAGGTGGCCACAAGGACGGGGGGCGCGCCCTCTACCCTTGTGGTGGCCTCGTGTCCCTTTCGTTCTACTTTTAATTTTCCTAATTTTTTAAATATTCCAAAACGGAGAAAAATTATCATTGGAAACATTTTGGAGTCGGTTTACTTACCGTACCACATACCTATTCGTTTTCGGAGTCTAAAACGTTCTGGAAAGTGTCCCTTATGTACTCATCCGGTGTTGCGGTGTCAATTATATTGGTCTCAACATTTATGGGAGTACCTAAGATATAATGTTTGATTCTTTGACCGTTTACCACCTTCGGATTTGTGCCTTCAGCATTGTTAATTTTTATGGCACCGGAACGATGGACCTCCTCGATAATGTAAGGACCTTCCCATTTAGAGAGAAGCTTCCCTGCAAAAAAACTTAAACGAGAGTTGTATAAAAAAACATGATCACCTACATTAAACTCACGCTTTTGTATCCTTTTGTCATGCCATCTTTTAACTTTAAACAACTTGGCATTCTCATAGGCTTGGGTTCTCCATTCATCAAGTGAGCTAATGTCAAATAACCTCTTCTCACCGGCAAGTTTGAAATCATAGTTGAGCTCTTTAATAGACCAATATGCCTTATGTTCTAGTTCGAGAGGTAAGTAACAAGCCTTTCCATAAACCATTTTATACGGAGACATACCCATAGGATTTTTATAAGCAGTTCTATAAGCCCACAAAGCATCATCAAGTTTCTTAGACCAATTCTTTCTAGATCTATTAACAATCTTTTGCAAAATTAATTTAATCTCTCTATTGCTCAATTCTACTTCACTCTGAGGATGATATGGAGATGCAATTCTATGGTTAACATCATATTTAGCAAGCATTTTACGAAAAGCACCATGAATAAAATGTGAACCACCATCAGTCATTAAATATCTAGGGACTCCAAACCTCGGAAAAATAACTTCCTTAAGCATCTTAATAGAAGTGTTATGATCAGCACTACTAGTTGGAATAGCTTCTACCCACTTAGTAACATAATCAATAGCAACTAAAATATGTGTATACCCATTAGAGGAAGGAAAAGGTCACATATAATCGAAGCCCCATACATCAAATGGTTCAATAACAAGTGAATAATTCATAGGCATTTCCTGACGTCTACTAATATTACCAATTCTTTGGCATTCATCACAAGACAAGACAAACTCTTACGAGCATCCTTGAAGAGAGTGGGCCAATAGAAACCGGATTGCAATACCTTGTGTGCAGTTCTATCTCCAGCATGGTGTCCTCCGTAAGCTTCGGAGTGGCACTTGCGTAGGACCTGTTCCTGCTCATGCTCAGGTACACAACGTCTAATAACACCATCTACTCCTTCTTTATAAAGGTGTGGGTCATCCCAGAAGTAATGTCTTAAATCATAGAAAAACTTTTTCTTTTGCTAGTATGTGAAACTAGGTGGTATAAATTTAGCAACAATGTAATTAGCATAATTAGCATACCACGGAGCATTACGAGAAGCATTTATGACAGCTAATTGTTCATCAGGAAAGCTATCATCAATAGGCAGTGGGTCATTAAGAACATTTTCTAACCTAGACAACTTGTCTGCAACGGGGTTCTCAGCTCCCTTTCTATCAATAATATGCAAATCAAATTCTTGTAATAAGAGAACCCATCTAATAAGTCCAGGTTTAGCATCTTTCTTTTCCATAAGATATTTAATAGCATCATGATCAGTGTGAACTTTAGAATAAACAATATAAGGTCTGAACTTATCACAAGCAAAAACCACTGCTAAAAATTCTTTTTCAGTAGTAGCATACTTTCTCTGGGCACTGTCTACAGTTTTACTAGCATAATGAATAACATTTAATTTCTTATCAACTCTTTGTCCTAGAACAGCACCAACAGCATAATCACTAGCATCACACATAATTTCAAAGGGTAAATTCCAATCAGGTGGCTGAACAATAGGTGCAGAGATCAAGGCTTTCTTAAGTATTTCAAAAGCTTCTACACAATCATGATCGAAAACAAAAGGAACCTCTTTTTGCAAGAGATTAGTGAGAGGGCTAGAAATTTTAGAGAAGTCTTTAATAAACCTCCTATAGAAACCAGCATGACCAAGGAAACTTCTTATACTTTTGATATCTTTAGGACACGACATCTTTTCAATAGCATCTACTTTCGCTTTATCAACTTCAATACCTCTTTCAGAAATTTTATGCCCCAAGACAATGCCTTCATTAACCATAAAGTGGCACTTTTCCCAATTCAAGACAAGATTAGTTTCTTCACATCTCTGCAAAACTCGATCAAGGTTGCTTAAGCACTCATGAAAAGAAGTTCCGTAAATGGAGAAATCATTCATGAAAACCTCAACAATCTTTTCACAAAAGCCAGAAAATATAGCAGTCATACATCTTTGAAAGGTAGCAGGTGCATTGCATAAACCAAAAGGCATACGTCTATAAGCAAAGGTACCGAAAGGGCAAGTAAAAGTGGTTTTCTATTGATCCTCTTATGACACAGGTATTTGAGAGAAACCATAATAACCATCTAGAAAGAAAAAATGAGTATGCTTGGGTAATCTTTCTAGCATTTGATCAATAAAAGGTAGAGGGTAATGATCTTTCTAATGGATTTATTTAATTTGCGAAAAGCAATTACCATTCTATAACCTGTAACAATTCTTTGTGGAATCAATTCATTCTTATCGTTACGAACAACAATAATACCACCCTTCCTAGGGACACAACGAACAGGGCTTACCCATTGACTATCGGCAATAGGATAAATTATACCTACCTCCAGAAGCTTTTGTATTTCATTTCTTACCACTTCTTTCATCTTAGGACTTAACCGTCGTTGATGATCAACAACTAGTTTAGCATCTTTCACCAATTTCATTTTGTGCGGACATAGAGTGGGACTAATGCCCTTAAGATCATCAAGAGTATATCCAATAGAGGCACGGTGCTTCTTCAGAGTTTTCAATAATTTATTTTCTTCAGGCTCTGAAAGGTTAGCACTAATAATAACAGAATATATCTTCTTTTCATCAAGATAAGCATATTTCAGAGTATCAGGTAACTGTTTAAGCTCAAACACGTGATCACCCTTGGGTGGAGGAGGATCTCCGAGGATTTCAACATGCAAATTGTGTTTCAAAATAGGCCCTTGATTAAAGAATACTTCATCTATTTATCTTCTTTCATTCATAAACATATCATTTTCATGGTCTAGCAAATATTGTTCTAAGGGATCAGAAGGAGGCACGGCAATAGAAGCAAGACAAATAATTTCATTGTTACTAGGCAATTCTTTATCATGGGGTTGTCTACGAAATTTAGAGAAATTGAAATCATGAGACATATCCCCCAAACCAACAGTAACAATATCTTTCTCGCAGTCTATCTTAGCATTAACAGTATTCAAGAAAACTCTACCAAATATAATGGGACAAAAATTATCTTGTGGGGAACCAAGAACAAGAAAATTATTAGGGCATTTAATTTTCCCACACAAGACTTCAACATCTCTAACAATCCCAATTGGTGATATAGTATCTCTATTGGCAAGCTTAATAGTAACATCAATATCTTCTATCTCAGCGGGTGCAATATCATTCATAATTTCTTGGTACAAGGTATAAGGAATTGCACTCACACTAGCACCCATATCACATAAACCATGGTAACAATGATCTCCTATTTTAACAAAAACAACAGGCATGCCAATAACAGGTCTATGTTTATCTTTGGTATCAGGTTTAGCAATTCTAGTAGCTTCATCACAGAAAAAAATAACATGCCCATCAATATTATCGACCAAGAGATCTTTAACCATAGCAATACTAGGTTCAACTTTAATTTTCTCAGAGGGTTTGGGTGTTCTAATATTACTTTTGTTGACCACAGTTGAAGCTTTAGCATGATCCTTTATTCTAACAGGGAATGGTGGTTTCTCAATATAAGTAGTAGGAACAATAGGATCAACATTATAAGTAATAGTTTCTTCTTCAACTTTAATAGGTTCTACTACTTTAACTTCAATGGGAGGATGATATTTAAACCAGTTCTCCTTAGGGAGAACAACATGAGTAGAAAAAGATTCACAGAAAGAAGCTACTATCTAAGAGTCAAGTCCATATTTAGAGCTAAAATCATGAAAAGCATCAGTGTCCATAAAAGATTTAACACAATCGAACTTAAGGTTTATACCTGACTCCTTACCTTCGTCGAGTTCCCAATCTTCAGAGTCGCGTTTAATTCTTTTCAATAAATCCCATTTGAATTCAATATCCTTCATCATATAGGAACCAGTACAAGAAGTATCGAGCATAGAGCGATCATTATGAGAAAGCCGAGCATAAATTTTTTGAATAATAATTTCTCTTGAGAGCTCATGATTGGGGCATGAATATAACATTGACTTAAGCCTCCCCCAAGCTTGAGCGATACTTTCTCCTTCACGAGGCCAAAAATTATATATATAATTCCGATCACGATGAACCAAATGCATTGGGTAAAACTTCTGATGAAATTCCAATTTCAATCAATTGTAGTTCCATGATCCAATATCATCCAATAGCATATACCATGTCAATGCCTTTCCCTTCAAAGATAAAGGGAAGACCTTCTTCTTGACAACATCCTCGGGCATACCTACAAACTTAAATAATCCATAAACTTCATCCACATAGATTAGGTGCATATCGGGATGTAATGTTCCATCTCCTGCGTAAGGATTAGCTAGCAGTTTCTCTATCATACCCGAAGGAATTTCATAATAAATATTTTCAGTAGGTGCAGTAGGTTGAGGAGCAACTCTTTACTCTTCCGGTCAAGGTGAAGATACCCCGAACAAGCCCCTCAAAGGATTATTTTCCATAGTAACAAGTGACATTAAATGTCAGCACACTATAAAATGTTTCCTTACCAAATTCCACTTACCAAAGGCGCTTCACTCCCCGGCAACGGCACCAGAAAAGAGTCTTCATGATCCACAATTATAGGGGATCTATCATAGTCCTTTCGATAAGTAAGAGTGTCGAACCCAACGAGGAGCAGAAGGAAATGACAAGCGGTTTTCAGCAAGGTATTCTCAGCAAGCACTGAAATTATCGGTGACAGATAGTTGTATGATGAGATAATTCGTAACGGGTAACAAGAAAAAAAAGTAAACAAGGTGCAGCAAGGTGGGCCATTCCTTTTTGTAGCAAAGGACAAGCCTGGACGAATTCTTATATAAAGCAAAGCGCTCCCGAGGACACATGGGAATTGTTGTCAAGCTAGTTTTCATCATGCTCATATGATTTGCGTTCGTTACTTTGATAATTTGATATGTGGGTGGACCGGTGCTTGTGTGCTGCCCTTCCTTGGACAAACCTCCCACTTATGATTAACCCCTCTCGCAAGCATCCACATCTATGAAAGAAGAATTAAGGTAAACCTAACCATAGCATGAAACATATGGATCCAAATCAGCCCCTTACGAAGCAACGCATAAACTAGGGTTTAAGCTTCTGTCACTCTAGCAACCCACCACTTACTTATTACTTCCCAATGCCTTCCCCTAGGCCCAAATCATGGTGAAGTGTCATGTAGTCGACGTTCACATAACACCACTAGAGGAAAGACAACATACATCTCATCAAAATATCAAACGAATACCAAATTCACATGATTACTTATAACAAGACTTCTCCCATGTCCTTGGGAACAAACGTAACTAGTCACAAAGAATATTCATGTTCATAATCAGAGCAGTATTAATTATCATTAAGGATCTGAAAATATAATCTTCCACCGAATAAACCAACTAGCATCAACTACAAGGAGTAATCAACACTAGTAGCAACCCACAGGAACCAATCTGAGGTTTTGAGACAAAGATCGGATACAAGAGATGAACTAGGGTTTGAGAGGAGATGGTGCTGGTGAAGATGTTGATGGAGATTGACCCCCTCTCATTGAGAGGATCGATGGTGATGACGATGGCGATGATTTCCCCCTCCCGGAGGGATGTTTCCCCGGCAGAACAGCTCCGCCGAAGCCCTAGATTGGTCCTGCCCAGGTTCCACCTCGAGACAGCGGCGCTTCATCCCGAAAGCTTCCTTCTGATTTTTTCCAGGTCAAAACACACGATATAACAGAAGATGGGCGTCGGAGGCCTGCCAGGGGGCCCACAAGGACGGGGGGCACGCCCAGGGGGGTAGGGCGCGCCCTCCACCCTTGTGGCTAGCTGGTGGCTCCCTGCTGGTATTTTCTTTGCCCAATATTTTTTATTTATTCCAAAAAGATGCTCCGTGAAGTTTCGGGACTTTTGGAGTTGTGCAGAATAGGTCTCTAATATTTGCTCCTTTTTCCAGTCCAGAATTCCAGCTGCCGGCATTCTCCCTCTTCATGTAAACCTTATAAAATAAGAGAGAAAAGGCATAAGTATTGTGATATAAAGTGTAATAACATCCCATAATGCAATAAATATCAATGTAAAAGCATGATGCAAAATGGACGTATCACCCCCCGCTCAGGGTGTCTAGCGATATCGCTTCTAATCATCCGGGGCTAGTGCCCGGTACCAATCCTGCTGATTACCTGAGTGATGATGTAGAGTTTGAAATAATGGAGGTGGACATCTTCAAATACGAGTACGGGAAGCCTCTCTTCAAACCTGATCATCCTCCTCTAACAATGATGATACAAAGATTGCATGAATGGTACATGGATACCTGCAATTCTGGGACTGGGAAGGATAGTTTGATGCTGGGAATTAAAGAGGAGCACTACTTCGTTGGAACTGAGGTGTTGCCTGTTCAATTTGTGGAGTTATTCCAGTTATACAATCAAGACGCCCTCGACAAACAACTCATGACTTGCTACTGTTTGTAAGTATTACTTCTGTAATTAAGTCTCTATAGCTCAGCTCTTTCATTGCATGTATATATAATTATCTTCACTATATTATGCAGATTGAAGATCATCGAATGCAAAAAAGCACAAATCTATGACACTGGGTTCATTAACCCAAATACCATAAATGAATGGTCGGTTCAAAACAGAGTCGAAGATACTGAGGACAACTTGCTACAATCGTTACTTCAAAATCAAAACAAAGGGAAAATACTCTTTCCTTACAATTTCAAGTGATGTTATTGTCTTGTGCATATTCGGTGTCGCTTACTCGAGGTTATAGTAATGTAATTGATGAGTTATGCATGCATGTGCAGCTTCCACTTTATTCTGCTAGAGATTAAGCTTGACCGAGGAGTAGTAACTGTCTTAGACTCGAGGCGAAAAGATCCCCAGGACTATGCGGACATGACTGCAATGCGATTTACAGAATAGTTCCGGGACTGCCGAGGGAGTTGCGATTTACAGACCCAAAAGTAAGTAGTACTAGCTAGTTCCGCGCATCTCCCATCTATTCCAGTTTCATCAATACCGTTTACCATGCTTGATTATCAGTTTGATTGAACTCTATTTCTCGTAAAAGTCTTGTGGCAGGAAGGCAGGAATAATTTATGTGGATACTATGTTTGTGAGTTCATCTACAACGCGACCTCTCAGCGGGGCTACTCTAAAAAACAATATGAAGTACGTAAACAATAATATTCACAATTTTATTTTATTGCCATCATTTGTGTTGAGTTTCATTCATATATATGTATTGACCCCCTTCTTTAAATTAGATGTGGCAGATGCAGGATGAAGTCCTACCACATGATCACATAAGAGCAATTCAAGAGGAATTGGCGAGATTCTTTCTTGACCACGTCATAAATGAGAAGGGAGAATACCATGTGGAAATTAAAATGGATTTTAGATGTTAGGGATTCTAAGAGATGTTATATTGTATATATGTAGTAGCGCCGATATACCAAAACTTGTTGTTCGACCAATCTCTCGAAGAAAGAGAGGTCACTTCTGTGTGTATATGTTGATTACGATCTTGTGTAATTAATGGTTCCTTCATTTGCTTACTCTAGCTAGCGTGTTGAGTTCTCTCTATATGTGTAGTAGCTGGCGTCAACCAAGCACGGAGAAAGAGAGGTCACTTCTCTCTATTAGCTAGCTAACACAATATGAAACCCCTAAACCCCCCCCCCCCATTTTCAAAAAAACAAAACCCTAGCGCCTGCGAGCTGCTGACGCGTGGCAGCCTTTTGGTCCTGGTTGGTGCTACAAACTGGGACCAAAGGTCCTCCTACCTGGGCGCCCCGCAGCGGCCATGTGGAGCCCCTTCTGTCCCGGTTCGTAAGCAAACCGGGACTAAAGGTTTTGGGCTTTAGTCCCGACCCTTTAGTCCCGGTTCCAGAACCGGGTCTAAAGGCCCTCTGGAACCGGGACTAATGGCCTGTTTTCTACTAGTGCCTCCACCATCGAGAGGGGTCGAATCCTTGGGATCCATCCGAGCCTCCCGAGGCAGCTCGCCCTTGTACTAGTTCATACTCATCCTCCTCGTGAGGCAATCCACTACAAAGCAGGAGTATGGTCTTACACCGCAAGGTGGCCCGGACCTGGGTAAATCTCCGTGTTCCATTCTTCTTCCACTTGCTCAAGCACGCCGGAGCATCGCCGTGAGGAAGTGAGCAGCGAGTCATAGCTAGTGGAGTCCTTCGCGCACACCCCAGAGTTCGAACCATACTTTGGGTCCGCGGAGCCCCGATTCCGACATTTGGCGCGCCAGGTCAGGGTGTGCTGGAGTCCTTCCGCCTCGCTCCAACTTCACTTCACCGCCCCCATGGTCGACGCTCGTCGTGTTCGGCGCCGGGCTGCCCGTGTCGCCCAGACGACACCGGCAGGTCACGGTGCCCCTCACCACTCCGCTTCTGCCACAGCCAATGCCGCCACTGACCCTGCCACTCATGAGCAGGAGGACTCTTCTCTGCCACCCTCCGTGCAGCGTGATGGCCGCACTGTTGGGAAATGTAGCATGCAATTTCAAAAAAATTCCTACGGTCATGCAAGATCTATCTAGGAGAAGCATAGAAATGAGCGGGGAGAGTGTGTCCACATACCCTCATAGACTGAAAGCGGAAGCGTTTTATGAACGCGGTTGATGTAGTCGTACGTCTTCACGATCCGACCGATCCTAGCACCTAACGTACGGCACCTCTGTGTTCAGCACACGTTCAGCTCGATGACGTCCCTCATACTCTTGATCCAATTGAGGTCGAGGGAGAGTTTCGTCAGCACAACGGCGTGGTGACGGTGATGATGAAGTTGTCGGCGCAGGGCTTCGTCTAAGCACTACGACGATATGACCGAGGTGTTAACTGTGGAGGGAGGCGCCGCACACGGCTAGGAACAATTGATTTGTGTTCTAGGGGTGCCCTCCCACATATATAAAGGAGGGAGAGGGAGAGAGGCAGCGTACGGCGCGTCCAAGTAGGAGGAATCCTACTTGGGCCCCTAGTCCAATTCAGCCCCCCTTACCATATTTGGACAAGGGGGATAGGAAGGAGTGGGGAGGGGAAGGAAGTAGGAGTCCTACTTCATACTTTCCTTTTCCTCCTCTCCTTTCCCTTTCTCCCCACGTGGCTGGACCTATAGGGGGCGCACCAGCCCCTTGTGGGCTGGTGTGTTCCCTTACTTGGCCCATAAAGCCCATATCTTTGTCGGGGGTTGCCCGGAACCCCTTCCGGTGACCCGGTATCACCCGGAACACTTCCGGTGTCCGAATATAGCCTTCCAATATATGAATCTTTACCTCTCGACCATTTCGAGACTCCTCATCATGTCCGTGATCTCATCCGGGACTCCGAACACACTTCGGTCATCAAATCACATAACTCATAATACAAATCGTCATTGAACGTCAAGCGTGCGGACCCTACGGGTTCGAGAACTATGTAGACATGACCGAGACACATCTCTCGTCAATAACCAAATAGCGGAACCTGGATGCTCATATTGGCTCCTACATATTCTGCGAAGATCTTTATTGGTCAAACCGCATAACAACATATGTTGTTCCCTTTGTCATCGATATGTTACTTGCCCAAGATTCGATCGTCGGTATCCTCATACCTAGTTCAATCTCGTTACCGGCAAGTCTCTTTACTCGTTCCGTAATGCATCATCCCGCAACTAACTCATTAGTCACATTGCTTGCAAGGCTTATAGTGATGTGCATTACCGAGAGGGCCCAGAGATACCTCTCCGATTCACGGAGTGACAAATCCTAATCTCGATCTATGCCAACCCAACAAACACCTTCGAAGACACCTATAGAGCATATTTATAATCACCCAGTTACATTGTGACGTTTGATAGCACACAAGGTGTTCCTCCGGTATTCGGGAGTTGCATAATCTCATAGTCAGAGGAACATGTATAAGTCATGAAGAAAGCAATAGCAATAAAACTTAACGATCATAATGCTAAGCTAACGGATGGGTCTTGTCCATGACATCGTTCTCCTAATGATGTGACCCCGTTCATCAAATGACAACACATGGCTATGGTTAGGAAACATAACCATCTTTGATAAACGAGCTAGTCAAGTAGAGGCATACTAGGGACACTTATGTTTTGTCTATGTATTCACACATGTACTATGTCGGTGTACAAAAGTAGGGGCACTCCTTTGTACCCCTTTACTTGTGCACGGGCAGTCAGAGCCGCACGCCACGGCCCCACTTAGTAGGGGAAAGGCGGGAAGCCGGAGAGAAGCCAAAGGCACAAGACGGTAAAAGGCAACGCCAAGACCAGAAACACCAAAGAGCAAGAGGGCGAGGTGGACCCCCCCCGGCAACACAACAAAAAATAAACTTCCGCGATGATACGTGTTTGTCACAGTAGGTCACGTTTTCTGTCATGCATGTACATCCATGACAAATTTATGACAGAATCAAGATAGTCATACATGTGCTGTCGTAGAAGTGTTCCATGACATTACCA
This sequence comes from Triticum aestivum, assembly GCF_018294505.1. Taxonomy (NCBI): domain Eukaryota; kingdom Viridiplantae; phylum Streptophyta; class Magnoliopsida; order Poales; family Poaceae; genus Triticum; species Triticum aestivum. Next base: position 344,237,615 of record NC_057796.1, read on the forward strand.
AAATTATCATCACGGAAGTGTCCACTTCCATGACGATAAATCGCGCGTCACAGAAGTGCTTTCGTCAAGGGTGACCGACACGTGGCATCCAGCGTAACGGAACGCCGTTAAGCTACCGGGTCCGGTTTTGGATCCGATAACCCGTTAACAGCCCCGACCAATGGGGATTTTCCACGTGTAAAATCATCATTGGCTGGAGGAAACACGTGTCGGCTCACCGTTGGGATAGATGTCATCCACTCATTGGACCCAAAGCGCCTATGATACGTCGACACATGGCACGTCCCAACAGAGGCCCATTCCTATGAAAAGGCCGGCCTGTTTGACTTGGTCAAAAGGTGCCGGGCCGGCCCACGGCAAGCCTGTTAACGGCATGTTCACATATAGCCCATTTATAGCCCGCTAACCCAGGGTCCGTTTACGGCCTATCCGAATTAGGCCCAGTAGCGTCATCTGGGCCGTCCAATATAATTCCAGCCCGTTTTAACTTCCGGCCCATGTATGGCCCATGACATCTTTTGGCCCATATGAGGCCCTTAGTAACCCTCGGCCCATTAACGGCCCGTGGTAAATCTGGCCCGTAATGAACAGTGTATCACTTTGTACGCATTAACGGCCCATTATTCCGTTGGGCCGTTTCTAGCCCATGTTATCTTTCGGCCTTCTCAGGGCCCATTTATTCTTGGGCTCATTTCCAGCATTCGTTTACTTTCGGCCCGTTACTGTCATTTTCTGCTTGTGGGCCAAATACGGCCCGTGGTTACAGTCGGCCCGTTTGTGGCCCGTTAATACGTTGGGCCGTTTTCATAGCGTCATCAAATATGGCCTATTAACGATGGCCCGTTATGGTCGTCCCATGAACGGACGATTTCAACTCTAGCCCATTTACGGCCATAATGTGGTCTGTTATTGGCCCATGTTTGGCCAACCGATCATACGGCCCATAGAATGCCTATTGATGATACGGCCCGTAGAAGGCCCATTGTGTCTACGCCCGTAGCAGGCCCATTGTTTCTACGGCCCTTAGAAGGCCCAATGGGCCTTCTACGGCCCGTAGGAGGCCCATGTTAACTACAGTAAATATGTAGCCCATTGTTAATGTGGCCTAGTTTTAAAAAATAGGTTATTCCGGCAACTAGCAAACCGCAGAAAAAGAACTGCACTGACTACAAGAAAACAAATAAACAAGACAACGGAAATAAATAAGCAAGCAACTTACGCTAGGCTATCACGACTATTACACATATTACATCCACTGGGTATCAAAGTTCGCCACAAGTGCAAATATAGGGAACAAAGCAGCATATAAACGCCGCAGCAAAACAAGTCCAGAACTGAAACCACTTCAGAAGAGCTCAAGAAACAATATCCTGGGTACCCATAATGCTGGCAAGATGCTTAGCAAGCTTATTAACTTTCTCTTGTTTGGCGCTTAAATCCTCCAGCACTTGTTGTTGCACCAGAAAGTATGCATCTGAATTCTACAGGGACTTCCTCAGTCCTTCGGCTTCCTGTCGCATAACATCTGATCGATGTCTTTCAACTTGAAGTTGAGACTCAAGAAGCCGAACTGATTCAGGCAGCGAGTTCGAAGAGCTGGTGCCAGCAGTAGTAGCCAGTAACTCGAACACTACATCCAGACAGGACTTTGGGGTTGTCTCAGTGTCTTCAATATAGTTTTTATCATCTTTCTTGGAGAACAACAGGGATGTCTCACTATCTTGAACCTTATCTGCATTACTTCCTTTACCATTGCATAATGGGGTACTCTTCTCCAATATTTTATTCGCGTTCTAAAAGGGAAACAAACAAACACATCACAGGTTTACAATGTAGTATATGAAACTCATTTTGGTAAACCAGTTCAGTAGTAAGGTGGACAGGATAACAGCATGAAACAAACATATATCTATGTAGTATGGTCACTGTATGGTCTATATCATTCTAGTTTATGTTGCCAAATCAAGATAGATATAGTTCGAATCATATCTATTTAAGACAAAGCAGCATAGACAGAATATAAGTGTGGGAAACTACACAGCAATAACAACACTTGTAATGTGCATGGCATGAGAACATAACTGTTTATTCAATTGAAACTGAAATCAACATAGAGCAAGTTACAACAGCAAACACGTTAAAGAAACAGCTTTAAAACATACCTGTTGCGCCATTGGAGTTTCAATTGCATCCTTCAAATTTGAAATTAGTTGGTATGAGTAAATACAGTGATGCAAGAGCAAAGTGGTATGAACCATAGCTACGGAACCTGACCTGAGAACAATTCTTCTTCTGCTTTAAGCGTGGACTTGGGGTTCGGAGTGGTGGTCCTCGTGCTTTGGGCACTGCAGTTGCCTTACTAACTGATCGTGTTTGGGTGCTCTGTGGTGGAGATGGTGCTGTGTCAACGGGAACTGGGTTACTATCTGCTGGGGTTGGGGTTAGAAGGGGTGTAGCTGGTTCTCTGTCCAACTGGGTAGGGGTACAATCTGCGTGAGTCTTGGTTATGTGTTGTGGGGCTGGTTCTTGGGCAAGTACAACCGTGGTTCTATCTCCATCGAAAGGTAGCACGATCTTTTCTGAAGACCGTGTTTTTACTCCCACAGATACTGCCATCACCCCCTCCAATTGAAATGGCTGATAAACAAGAAAAGTAATTGAATGTACAGACATTGTAAGATAGACAGGTGCAATGGATAGTAGGGAAGAAAACAGGGCATGAAATAATTCACATTTATGTTGTCTAACCAAACAGAATAGCAGGACAAAATTTCAAAAAATGATGGCTAATTAAACAGGATAGCATGACACAATTTCACATGTATGATGGCTAACTAAACAGGATAGAATGACATACTTCAAAATATGATGACTATGTAAACAGGATGACATGATATAACTATACGATGTGTCTATTAAAGTGGTTGGCATGCCATAAATCACAAACATGTCGTCGTTGGAAACATGATGCCATGATATAATTCACGGATAGAATGACATAATTCAAAATATGATGACTATGTAAACAGTATGAGATGATATAACTATATTATGTCTTTAGAAAATGGGTTGGCATGCCATAATTCAGATACATGCTGTCTATGTAAACATCATGGCATGATATAATTCAAATATATGATTTATATACTAAGGAAGTGAGCAGAGGGCAATCGCATATATGATGTGTCAACTAAGGAGATGGCATTCAATATCTTGTATATGATGTAAAAACTAAGCATTGCAATACAACATATGCATGATATGAGTAATATAACCCTGCCAAGTTTGAGCATACACCTCAGGGGGATAATAGGACTGGTCATCTGCCTCTGAATCCTCCTCTGAAAAGCTATCTGTAACCAGCAACATATCTGCTTCAGCAGGTAGCATTGTCTGCTCTGAAGACCTTGTTTTCACTCCAGATTTCTCCATCACCAATTCAAATGGCTGATGCACAGGAAGAGCAGTTGAATATACAAACATTGTCGACAAAAGCAATGAGAAATACAAAAAAAGGACGGCATGATATAATTCACATATATGACGCTTGGCTAAACAGCATGGCATTGCATAATTCACATATATAATGTCTTGCAACAAGATAGCATTGCATAATTCACATATATAATGTCTTGCAACAAGATGGCATTGCATAATTCACATATATGGTAATTAGACACTAAACAGGTGGCATTCACACAAATCATGTCTAAACTAAGCAAATGACATAGCAATGCAAGATACCATACGCACGATATGAGCAACATAACCCTGCCAAGTTAGAGCATGCACCTCGGGGGGGAATAGGACTGGTCATCTATCTCTGAATCCTCCTCTGAGGAGCTATCTGTAACCAGCAAGACATGCGCTTCGTCAGATAGCATTGTCTGCTCCGAAGACCTTGTTTCCACTCCAGATTTTTCCATGACCGTGCCGAATGGCTGATGCACAGGAAGATTAATTGAATGTACTAAAATTGTTGACAAATTTAACACGTAATAAAAAAAGATGTCATGATATAATTCACATATAAGATGACTGGCTAACAAGGGTGGCATTGCAAAATTCACATATATGATGCCTGGCTAAACAAGATGGCATTGCATGATTCACATATACGATAAAGAAACTAAACAGATGGAATTGACACAAAGCATGTCTAAACTAAGCAGATGACATCTTTGATGTATACAGTAAGCAATGCAAGGCACCATATGCATGATATTACCAACATCAGCATGCCAAGTTAGAGCGAAGACCTCATGGGGTAAATAAGAGTGGTCTTCTGCTTCTGAATCCCCCTCAGAACAGTTATCTTCCTCTTGATTACGATCCGAAATGGGTGGAGGGGGGCTGCCTTTGCGCCCACCATGGAGCGACGTCTGCATGAAATTTTATTGCCACGCAAGGCTCGTCTCTTTTGCTCTACATGTTCAGTTCCATTGTGTACAATAACTGACATGCATAGGAATAAAACATAGTGAGATTATGTAAGGAGTGCATGCACAAATCCAGAGTGAAGGTAGCAAACTGTGGATAGACCCAAAACCAATGATAGCATGCAGATATTAGCTTTAATTAAAAAATACAGATAATGGCTCCTTTAATGTTTGTTTGCACCCAACATGAAACTCATAGTAGACACCCGAGATTAACCAGATGGTAGACAGATAGTGCTGATTGCTGCCCCAATATATACCCCACAACCATTTAAAAACTCAAGTTTCAGCATAAGTTTGGACCTGAGTCGGAGTCTAATAGGTGAACATGACGATAAAGTAGCATGTCATCATATTAAGCAATGCATAACGTAAGCAGACACGGAAGAGTGCGACCTCTCTTGCGGACCCGTGTAGTCCTCAAGGTCATCTGCTCAGTTGATGATGGTAATGCAGTTGTCGTGGCTGCCGGCGGTGGGGAAGAAGATCTGAGGCGGCGAAAGACAGTCTGGAGAGCGGATCCCTGCTGTGGTGAACCCTTCCGTCATTGGAGCAGCTGAGCTGGGGTGGAACACAGCACCGCAGGAGCAGGACAAACCACACAAGGTTTTCTTTGACACGTATCTGTAACATAAGTAATTGTGTAAGGGCTTGTTTGAATTTCAGGATTCTAACAATGCAGGGATAGGAAATAGACAGGGATAGGATAGGAATGCACATGCAAAACAGAGAATTTAAAAACACAGGATTTCTGCCAGGGTGTTTGGTTCACAAGAATTGGAAGATCACGGGATGCAAAGAAGCATGGTGAGATTAAGTGAAACCACAAGAAGTGTACAACCTCTTTGGCGAAGCCATGTCAATCTCAGCATGATTGGGTTGGCCGGTGAGGATGCTCCGGCTGACTTGGCTGTCGGAGGAGGGGAAGAAGATCTTAGGCGTCTGGAGATGGAGCCCAAGGTACTTCTCCGCTGTGATGGAGGGTTTCGTCGTTGAAGCAGCTCCGGTGAGTTGTATGACGCCGAGGCTGAAGCAGGACAAGAGAGACAACGTTAACCTGAGTGGAATTCTAATAGCATCTCCAATAGATGACATAAAATACATAACCACAAAGTGCTAGATGTATACATCAGCCGCTCATCTCTGAACTTAACTGTCGAAACTGAATTTAACTGTCAAAACTGAACTTAACTGTCGAAACTAAATTTTGCTGTCGAAACTAAATTTTACTATCAAAACTGAGCACTAGAGGTAGGCTACACATCAGTCGACTGACTTTTTCATCTCTGGTTAGTCGATTTTGCAGACGTTGGATACAAAATCAAGGGCCTGCAGTTCATCTTCGACCTCCACCCCCCTGATCCGCCAGCCACCACCGGCCAAACAGCCACCCCCCGCCGCCCGCAGCCGGCGGTGCGCCGCCCCGCCCACCCCGAAACACTCCCCACCACCGGTCCGCCGCCGCCCCGGCCATCCCTCTAGGCCCCCCGTGCCGAGCTTTTTCTCCGGCAATCCCCACGCCACCGCCCCACCACCGTCGGTGACCACCGCCCCTACCCTGAACCCTAAGATAGATAGTGGGGTACCTCTCCGGTGAGCCCCCCCCACCCCCTGAAAATCGACTGACCCAAAAGTCGATTCAGTCGACTGAAGTGTAGCTAAATCGGAGCAGCATCGCAAGCAAGAGCGAGAGCAGCAGCGCGAGCAAGAGCAAGAGCAAGAGCAGCAACGCGAGCAAGAGCAGGAGCAAGAGCAGACCAGGCAGGGGACCGAGAGCAAGAGCACAGTAGCAGCGCGAGAGAGAGCTAAAGCAGCAGCAGCAGCTCCTACTGATGTGGACGTCGCCGCCGAGTGAGCGATGCCGTGGAGGAAGTGGCGGCGACGCCGCCGTGGATGGAGTCACGCCGTGTCGGCTCAGGACCGAGCGCCGGCAGCACCGTGAGATCGAATCAAGAAGAAAATGCGGCGATTAGTGTACAACCTCTTTGGTAGCGCCGATTAGGCCGCAGCTTCATCCGAGGAAACGGTGATGATGATGCTCTTCCAGTGGTGCAGGTGAAGACGGCGGTGTGGGAATGGAGGTGGCGCGAAAGACGAGGGGAACGTCGGGGCAGCTCCTTGGAGGTGGAGGACGGGGTGGCTGAACCGGCGGGACGACCATATCGACGACGGATCCTCATCCGGTACGGTGGATGAGGGACGTCTAGGAGTTGCTGTGGACGACGTCGTCGGGGAAGAGGCTCCGGCTGGGTGGCGGACGGAGGAGGGTGTGGGGCTTCGTGAGTTTTCCCGGCCTCGGTGTACGAATGGGTGGGAGGATGGGATGGGAGTGGGGAACCATGGCTTAGGGACGCGCTTGACCGAAATGTGGGGTTACGAAAGTACCCCCACCGATTTGAGGCGGTTCTTTCGGTTCAGGGGTATTACGGGCATTTCGCGTGTCGGGATTTCATAGGAGGTGCGAGTTTTTGCGCGCGTTGTAATTTTGGAATAGCAAGGCGCGGGTTGAGATGGAGGGAGTTGTCGGAGCACAACGAGACAAAGATATATCTTAAATATTTCGGGCTAACAAGGCGCAGGTTGAAATTTCCGGACAAGCCTAACGTGTACTGTACCAAATCAATTCGCACTACAAATGTCATTCAAAACTTTGAATTCATGTTATGTTCAATTAAAATATTTCGCTACGTGTATAATGCATGCAACCTAGTACTCAAATGAACGTTTTAGTGCATTCCATACGTATATACTACCGCTTCAATATGAACTAAATTTGAATTCATTTCTCTATTTGAATAAGATCTACAATAATGATTGTTGTGAAGTCAAAGCGTTTGAATTCATTTCTCTATTTTAATAAGATCTACAATTGTCATTATTGTCAAGTTAAACCATCGTTTGTGTATTATGTTCACAGCACACCACATGATTAGTCTCGAGTTACATATGAACTATGTGTACTATATGAACTCGAACTCGATTTTTTGAATCCACTTTATGTTGATTTCAAATCATAGTACATTTCAAGCTCTAGCTAGATCTTCACAAACTAAACCATGTCTCATATGTACAATGTGTTTATCACATTATGTATGGTGCCCCGCCCCCTACGCCTACAAGTATTTAGATGTGAGTTGCAAACACCACACATTACCACAAATTCAAATAAAATGTGAGAATGTTCGATATATAGTATTGTTTAGATTGTTCGATATTTAGTTGTAAGCTGAAAACGCCACACATTATCACAAATTCAAATAAAATGTGAGATTTTTCGATGTATAGTATGGTTTAGATTGTTCGACATTTAGCTGTGAGTTGCAAACGCCATGCATTATCACATTATGGTATAACATGTGCAAACCACAACACGCGTATCACCGCTATATTCATGCATGCATATGTTTAACACACTATGATCTCCTATTCAAATATATGAATCCACTTTCATATCAAATTATGATCTTTGTTAGTCTCTTACACCCACACAATCCTCTAACCTTTGTAGCTACCACTAACTTTCTCTCGTGCATGCACACGCCCTCCTCGCCCTCCCCCTCCCTCAGCATTCTATCCATCGCGCACATTCATTTTTTTCTTTAGGTCGTTCTCCATAGTCTCCACAACTCCTTTCTGACACACACTGATCGATAGACCTCTCCAGCGATGTCTGCCTACAACATACACACGCACCTTCAATCTCCTCCTTTATGTGTCCCACACTCGTGTCTCTCATACGGTCCCACACACGTGTAAACTCTCGCCCCTCTTTTCATCGAGCTCACAACCGCACACCCCTCCCCCTATCTAGCTAGTAGCTGGGCCTCTCGCACCACCTCCTAGCTCCATTATCTCTGTCTATCCGTCTCGCCGAGCCTTATTTGCCTCTAACAAATTGATGTACACCGACCAATCTCCCGCTATACATATAGCTAGCTAGGTCCTTATAACTTGTTTTTCCCACGCGTCGATCGATCTACCTCATTAGTTATGTCTCTCCCTTCCTCCGACAAACAACAATTGATCTACCGATCTAGTTAGGTTTGCTTACCAAACACATGGTTCCCCTTCATCATCCATGGATGTGTCTGACAGATCTATCACGCGCAGGCACACACATAAACACATCCCCACTCTTATTGATAATATTGTAGTTCCACCCTCAGTTTGTCTAGTAGGCCTCTCCCACCATCTTCGAGAAGCAACTCCATCACCCATCCAGCACTCTACCCCTCTCCCTCCCTCCCTCTCTCCTCTCTCTCTCTGTGTCCCATCCTATTCCCCGTCCTTCAGTTATGTATGGATGTAGACCGATCTCCCTCAAGACATAGCTGGGTCTCTCCTTCTCAACACATATACGAGTCGTTCTACCTCTATAGTTAGGCCTCTGCCTACCCCTCCCCCCACCCCCTCGCACACACACACACACACTGATACATCGAGCGCTCTAGTCATGTCTCCCTGCCACACACAAACTTGACCTGTGCCCTCTGACGTTCCGGTAGCTAGGTCAGTCGCCCTATATCTTTGACTTGCACACACACACAATTTTGATGGCTCTCTTCATCGATCTCGCACCCACCCACTTGATCCTCACTTTGACTCTATCGATATCTATGACCCCTCCCTCTCTTCTCGTGGATCGCCCGACCCTCTATATATGATATGGACAGGCCTCCATTTCACACACATTGCATGCAAAATTTTGTTTGAGATGTCATCGACACATATTCCCACAAATACATTCACAAAATCAACCTTCCCCCCAAAACAAAAAACACTCACGAACGCACAAGCCATTTGTCTAGGTTTGTATCTCTCACACACACCCACGTAGGTGGGGGACGTGCACGAAGAGAAGAGGTGCACACACGGTGCACGTACTCCCGTCTCTTTCCCAACCACACATGTGCGGGTACACGGTGGAGCTCATTTCTGTACGAAAAGGAAGCCCACGTGGTAATTTGACCGTGTACTGGTTGTCCACTTCGTGGAGGGAGGATCGTCTACCACGGGTGAACAAACAAACTGCGACCTGACGCGTTATGTTAGAAAAGAGGCAAACCATGTGGGGCCTACCTTAGAGGCAAGGCTCTATACACTGGAGTACTTTTGATGTGTCCCGTCAACTCGCAGAACGAGGAGAAGCTTGCTTAGTACGCTATCTCTCCCGCCCATGGGCGCGGTGGCTCGCAGGATGAGGTGAAGCTTGCTTACTACGCCTTACGCCCGCTCCCTCTCCCACGCGCGCGGTGGCTCGCAGGACGAGGAGAAAATTTTTACTAGTACTCCCTCCGTTTACTCCTCGTTCCTACTACCTTGGTTAGAGAGATTATCATATTGTTTGGAATATATGTCCTTTAGTAGATTTCAATATGAACTACTAGTACATACTCCAAACACTGATGTATATAGACGTATTTTAGAGTGTAGATTCACTCATTTTGCTCCGTATGTAGTCCATATTGAAACGGACGTAATAGTACGCACTCTCCCTCGCCCCTCGACCCTCGCCACGTGGTGGACGTGCAGCAATTCATTCGGTCTCATATAGCCAGAATGATATATACTGCAGTACTATTATTGCTCGACTTCCCGAAGAGGCGAAGAGCCAATCGCAAGGTTAATAGTTTGGAGATGCCAAGCGCAAGGTTTATAGGAGAACGAGTAGTAGGTGACGCGTCATTTATAAATAAAGTTTTTTTTCTTCAGTGGCACGTACGCAATATAAATAGGTTCATATGGAGAGAAAAGGAAACCGCTCCGCTATATACATAGGCAGGACGAGCCTACACGGTTGCTTGCTGGGGTTGCTCTCTTCAGTTTTCACACTCTCTCGCACAAAACCACTGTGGCCACATCTCTAACATCCCGGCGGATCACGTTCGCCGGGGGAAGGGGTGGATGCTTAGTGTAGATGCGGTCGCCGTCGCCGACGGCGAAAACCCACTGTTGGCACGTCCCGATCAGGGGTCCCCGCCATTCTCTCTCACAAAGCCGGTGAGGTTGCCTTCGTCCATTGCTCACTGCCGCGACGTGGGTAGTTGCCTCCTCCCGCCGCCCTCCTCTAGGTTGAGCTACGTCCCAACATCCCTCAGATACAACTCCCTTTACAGTCGGCTTGCACCACTGCTCCAGCTGCCCACATCACTCCATGTGGATATTTCTCTACTTCTTTGCCCCGCACATACCTCTACTGGCTTCTACGTACTATATTTGTGATGAGTTTATGTCTCATCAACTAGTCCCAGTAATCTTATTCTAATCACGCTTCTTCAATTTCTTTGCCACAGGGATGCTCATCTCGATTTTGATGAAACTGCACAAAATGATCCGATGGTCAAAGGGTTGCAAACTTCATTTCTTAGGAAGCGTCGACGTTGCCAGCAAATTAAAGCCTGGTTAGGGTTTACGGTTCAAGGGCTAGGGACTGCATGGATCGTTTTTTCTTTAGATGCCTCTGTTTCAATGGCTAGGGACTGCATGAGTAGTAGTACTGTACGCCTTACGCCCGCTCCCTCACCCACGCGCGTGGTGGCTCGCAGGACGAGGAGAAAATTTTACTACTCCCTCCGTTTACTCCTCGTCCCTACTACCTTGGTTAGAGAGATTATCATATTGTTTGGAATATATATGTCCTTTAGTAGATTTCAATATGAACTACTAGTACATACTCCAAACACTGATGTATATAGACGTATTTTAGAGTGTAGATTCACTCATTTTGCTCCGTATGTAGCATAAAGTTGAGACACTTATTTTGGAACGAAGGGAGTACATATTTGCTATGATCTGTCAATCATTGAGATGCAATAGCATGCATGTTAGTCTCCTTTGTATTTGATGAAATGTTGCAATGGGCAACCTTGGACGCAAGATACATGTAACAGAAGCTGGAAGCTTCATAACATTGTACTATCTCGCTGATAAATTACAGTACGTACTATACAAGTACTTCCTCCATTCCTAAATATAAGTATTTGTGGAGATTTCACCATGAACCACATATGGATGTTTATAGATGCATTTTAAATGTAGATTCGTTCATTTTGTTCCGTATGTAGTCCACCTAGTGAAATCTCTACAAAGACTTATATTTAGGAACGGAGGGAGTACTCTGTAAAGGGTTAGGTGTCGCACGGTGTCCAGAAAATATGGTGATAGTGTGAGGTGGGCCATGTAATCACTGAGCCTGCGTGTTTTCACTGCTCTTGCACTCCTCCGCCGTAAGAATGGAGAAAATTGTAATCTAGTAGTACCTCCTTTCACCGAAAGCGTGGGACATCCAGCAGTCCTACCACCTCAGTAATAATGACCAATGAGCCGTCAAATCACATAGACCCAATAGTAAGTTGGACAGACGAAGCAACCATCACTCTTGAATCCGCTTCTCCCTTCAACGCAGGCGCCAGTGAGAGGTCGAGCCCGGGCATGAATGCGGCACCGATTCTTTGGGGCGGCGCTGACCGTTTCGGGCGGGAAGCACGCGCGGGAGATGGAGGGGCTTTGGGTGGGCTAGGCTGGTCAGGAGCGGGCGTGGCAGCTGTCCGCATGTCCCTACCGGACGCCCGGAAACGAGAGGATGCACCGACTCTCGCAGCTAAAATCGTACACTACACACCATCTCTCTGTAGGAGTAGGTCAATCTGTCGCTCTCTCTAACACACACATGATGTTAAACACACACACGCACACGCACACACAGGTTCATAGAATAGGAAAATCGTGCGAGTGCGAAGCCACAGGAAGTGAGATACAAATGGAGTACGTACAAGAAGAGAAGAGGTGACGAATATTCCATCAAACCTGGACTGAGGAGTAGTACTCCCTCCGTCTAGGTGTTAAGTCATCCTACGGAAATCAGTCGTCCATTAACTTCGCATCTCAATCCCCTCCTAGCCTCGTTGCTAGCAAGCGTTGTTACTTAGGGAGCGTTTGGATCCTTAGCAAGAACAGCTTATAGCATAGCCGGGCAAGGTTAGGCATTTGGAACTGTTAAAATATGTTAGCTTTTGTGGGCCAGCTAGCTTGGGTGGGCTAGAAAAACCTTGCTAGCTCAGAAGAGCCAGATCGGCTCGCTTCCGACGGCAAACTTCGCGTAGTAGTAACATAACATATGCAAGTTGTACTAGTCCAAGTTACTCGCCACTATGACCAGCCTAAGCAATGTAACCAAACGCTCCTTAATTACTCTGCCTTGTTATCTCCCCCGGAAATCCAATGCATGGAGCGCAACTACGCGTTGATCAGTCAAGAAATCAAAGTCGGCTTGCATGTGAGTTAATACGTGCCCCTGCATGGTAGCTAAAACGACATCTCTTAGTTGTTTGGATTAATTGTTGCGTTTAGAGACAAAAATCAGGGCTATGATTGGAGGAATGACCGGTCAAGTTTCTCCTTCTCCTCCAATCTGCTTGAACCTTGGTCCCGCTGCACCTTCTAACGTGACTTATTACACCTAGACGGAGGGAGTCGTACGAGATACGGTGGCACACTGACTTAGGTCGAATACAAGTGCCCAAAATTGTGTGCATGTTATAATAAGGATTCACTTAAAATAGTACGTGAGCGAACAGAGGGATCAATTGGACAGTGTTCCCGAGCAGTAGCGAGATGTGTGAGGTAAGGTACACCGCTGACGCTTTTAATTTTTCTTATTAATTTGTTTGTTTCACCCTCTGACTGGTGGGACCCAACGTACTACATGGAGAGAGGTAAGGTGACTAAGGCTGCATTATTTCTGCACCACTGTGGATAGTCTTACCACCAAAGCCACATGACACGATTATGATTTAAATCCCAATGACTCCCACACACACAAAAAAAACACGGCATGCTTGTCACACGAATGCAAGAATGTATAAAAGGTTATTTTCCTCTCGTTGAACATAACGGGAGGGTTGTGTAGCTGGTTAGCCTGTTCGCCCATCAAACTTGAGGTCTCGGGTTCGATAACCACACTTGAGCATAATTCGTGTTTCAAGGTTTGCACTCTTCACACTCTCTCCAGTGTATATATACACGCTAGAGCCTCAGCACTTGTAGTTGCTCTCTTCACACTCTCTCACCCTCTCCAGATCTAAACAAGACTTCATTGGCCTCTCTCTCTCCCCTCACTGCTGGTCTGCTTGTAGTTGCTCTCTCCACACTCTCTCACCCTCTCCAGATCTAAACAAGACTTCGTTGGCCTCTCTCTCCCCCCTCACTGCTTGTCAAAGAGCCGGCAGGATCCGTCCGCCGGGAAGGGAAGGAGGCTTAACGCTGTCGCCGTTGGCGAGGGAGGGAATCCACTACCGGCGCAGCTGTTCACTTTCACCCAGCGGCGGCGGGGGAGGGCCTCCGACCACTTCTTCTTCGCTGTCGTACATAGTGTGGGTCGAACAGCCTCCGGTCGCCCACCGAACCACACCCCAAGAACCTTAAAGTATAATTTACTTATTCCGCATGCATTGCTCTAGCTGCATGTGGGCTTTTTTCGCTTCTGCACTCGAATCTAGGTGTTGGATCAAACAGGAAAGTAGTGGGGAAAGTTGTATACCATGAATCTAGGACGTGGTTCAAAGAGGAAAGGAATGGGGGAAAGTAGTGGGAAAAGTTGTATAGCATGAATCTAGGACGTGGTTCAAAAAGGAAAGGAAGGGGGAAAGTAGTGGGGAAAGTTGTATCGCATGAATCTAAGACGTGGTTCAAAGAGGACAGGAATGGGGGAAAGTAGTGGGGAAAGTTGTATAGCATAAATCTAGGACGTGGTTCACAGAGGAAAGGAAGTGGGGAAAGTACTAGTTCAGACTGGCTATCCAGCACCTACGTTGGTCGAAAAGGGAAAACAATGACAAACGCAGTACGCACATCTATAACGAACTGATCTTTTGTTTTGGGGGACAAGGCTGTAGAGTTTGAGCAGGACTAGATTTGCTGCGCTCACATAGGGAAAGGTGTCTAAAGATAAAAAAACTGGGACCAACACAAATATGCTCCTTGGTTGTTTGTTCTTTGTTGCAACAGACTGTGCATCACCCCAGTACATCGGTAGATGCACATGGTGCTGGTGCGTCCACTATCCCGTGCAACTCTTTAGCTGTTGTTAATCTAAGGCCCTGTTTGGTTAAAAACTCCCTAGTCCCTACCTGCTTGGTTCTAGGGACTAAACATGGACTAGAGGTTATTAAATGACATGCTAAAAGACCATGTTACCCCTAGTAATGAACTAATAGAGACAAGGTGCGATGCGTGGCAGGGGCAACTGTTGGAAAAAGTCCCAAAAAGACTCTCCCTCGGGGTCTTCTTTCTTTAGTCCCAAATGCCCACTTTTAGTCCCTAAAAGTTCCACCTGTCTGGTTTAGATGGGACTGACACGGAATTTTTTTAGTCCCTCCACCAAAATGTCCCTGTAAACAAGCACCCTCTAATAATGCCGCTGGAAAATTGATGCAATGCCATAGTTAAAAACAAATTGCATGTTTAACGAATTTTACTGTTAATATAATCTCTCTATTAATATTAATCAATGCCACCATTTGAGAAATGCTACTGTCTTGCTTTCTTTGCCATTTAGATAAGGTAGATGCTTCTTTTTGTTGGCTTCTGTGTCATCCACCGTTATTGACCACTAGTTGTTTCCTTTGCACCTCTGTGTAAACAGGGTTATCTACTTCACCTCGTTGCCATTGTGACCTTTTGTTGCACTGCACAAAACACTTTTGTTTTAAGAGTGTTTTGTGCAGTTCAACCAAAATGTCACACCGACAACGTTGCTTGATTGCTTGAGCTTAGTGGAACTGCACAAGAGGAGATCTTACTTCCTATCCGTGTTGGCAAATTTGGTTCAGAACTTCTTCTTGTGAGTTGTTTGAATTCCGCATCATGAGAGGTCAGTACTAGCCTTCTTTCACATGATTCTTCAGTGTGCTTTCATATGTTGTGCTACTTGTACGGTAATGTTGCTTGATTTTAGTGAACTGCACAAATGGAGACAAGACTTCCAATCTGTATGTGCACCGCAATATCCCATTGAGGTAAGATAAGGATATTTCACAACTGTTGGCCTGTATTTTGCCACTTTCATCAGAAAATTAATGCCATTGTTTAGTGCTATACTTGTGCAACCTAATTGACATGCCAAATCTTACATTGAAGGCGAAGCTTGTCTGTTATTGAACCAAGTGATGAAGGGGAAGAACAAGCGGAAGAAAAACAAAAATCAACTCCTGGTGCTGTAATGAAGCACTGGAACTGTGATGACATAAGTAATGATATAGTTTTGCATCTTAATTTATTGCTATGGCTGGAACGAGCAATTGTTTTGCCACTGATTTGATGCCACTCTTAATGTAATACGTAATTATCTCTACTTGTGCAAACAGGGATCTTCTTTGAAGATACCATATATTTTAGTGGAACTGCACAAGAAGATGTTGGAAACATTAATCTAATCGAGGAGTTTAGTAAGCATGGCCACCACACTAGATAGCAATAGATGGTTCCGGAGAAGTGCTTCATCTGTGTGCTCTACACAATAAGCCTCCTGACAAATTTTGGTACTCGCCCACTGATTTCATCCATATGATTGAGCTTTGTCATCTCTATTGGTGTTGTGCTACTATTTAGATACTGTCATCAAAAAGTGGTATTGTCCTTGAGAAGTGCTTCATCTGTGTTGTTTTAAATATTTCCTTTCCTTTTTTCGAGCAAACAGGGATGCTAGCATTTAGTTATCCTCTTGTCTTTGCACAACAGGATCATCCTCCTCTGAAGAAGAATATGGAGTACATGAAGTGACTAGTTCTGATTATGCCAGGATGAAGAAGCCATGTCTATCTTCTCATCAGAAGGAGCAGTTGAAGGATGGTTACATTACCCCCACAAGCCCAAACTACCTTCAGCTCAGAAGGACTGACAAATCTCCATTTTCTTGTTGTGATGTGCGAGTACAATGTTGTTCTAGGATTCTTTCCGGTGAGTTCCATTTTTCTAAAAGTGTGCTCTACATGGACCATGTAGGTGCCTGTTTAAACTGTAATCATAGAATTGCGCCATGATGTAAAGCTCAGTGCCAGCAACCGGAGGGTAGCAGCGGTGGCCTTACTTGGACCCGAGTGGCGGAGACAACCATGTTCTACTCTTCCTCATTTTCTGTGTGGCGCGGCCTCGTTGGCAGCGGGGCGAGGCCTCGGCGGAGCCGGCGATGTCCTCTGTCTCGTTGCCGGCGGGCGGCGCCTCGGCGGAGTGGGGGAAATCCTCCCCCTCGTTGCCGGCAGGGTGGGGCCTCCGCGGAGCCGGCGGTGTCCTCTGCCTCATTGTTGGCGTCGCGGGGCCTCGACGGAGCAGGGCCTCGTCGACGCTAGCGGAGCGGGGACTCGTCGGAGCCGGCATTGTCCTCTACCTCGTCCTCGGTCTCGCCAAACAGTGCCTCGCCCACTTCATCGCCCTCTTTGTAGGCGGCCGCAGCCTCCGCCACCCGCATGCGGTACCGCCAGCGCTCGAGGCGGCCCTCGCGGGCGGAGCGGTACGAGTCGAGCAGCGCCTCCTGCTCCGCTCGCTCTGCGGCGATCTGCTCCTGCGCCTGCAGGTGCTCCTGGAGGAGATGGTGGTTGTAGGCGACGTCGGCCTGCGCCTCCTGGAACTGCTCCTCACGCGTCTGCCTCACCGTGTCCATATATTGGGCACGGGCCTCGCCGATGGTCATGGTGCAATGCACCAGCGAGGATGGCGCGGAGGAGGGGGTTGGCGCCGGATCGTCGACTACCATGTTCTCCATTGGGACGTCGTCGTCCTCCGGCTGCCTGCCGGCCAGCTGATACGTCTCCAACGTATCAATAATTTTTGATTGTTCCATGCTATATTATATTCTGTTTTGGACATTATTGGGCTTTATTATACACTTTTATATTATTTTTGGGACTAACCTAAAACTGGAGGCCCAGCCCAGAATTGCTGTTTTTTGCCTATTTCAGAGTTTCGCAGAAAAAGAATATCAAACGGAGTCCAAACGGAATGAAACCTTCGGGAACGTGATTTTCGGAACGAACGTGATCCAGAGGACTTGGACCCTACGTCAAGACATCATCCAGGAGGGCACGAGGTAGGGGGGCGCGCCTACCCCCCTGGGCGCGCCCTCCACTCTTGTGGGCCCCCTGTTGGTCCACCGACGTACTCCTTCCTCCTATATATACCTACGTACCCCCAAACTACTAGAAACGGAGCCAAAAATCTAATTCCACCGCCGCAACCATCTGTACCCGTGAGATCCCATCTTGGAGCCTGTTTCGGAGCTCCACCGGAGGGGGCATCGATCATGGAGGGCTTCTACATCAACACCATAGCCTCTTCGATGATGTGTGAGTAGTTTACCTCAGACCTTCGGGTCCATAGTTATTAGCTAGATGGCTTCTTCTCTCTTTTTGGATCTCAATACAATGTTCTCCCCCTCTCTTGTAGAGATCTATTCGATGTAATCTTCTTTTGCGGTGTGTCTGTTGAGACCGATGAATTGTGGGTTTATGATCAAGTTTATCTATGAACAATATTTGAATCTTCTGTGAATTCTTTTTATGTATGATTGGTTATCTTTGCAAGTCTCTTCGAATTATCAGTTTGGTTTGGCCTACTAGATTGATCTTTCTTGCAATGGGAGAAGTGCTTAGCTTTGGGTTCAATCTTGCGGTGTCCTTTCCCAGTGACAGTAGGGGCAGCAAGGCACGTATTGTATTGTTGCCATCGAGGATAACAAGATGGGGTTTATATCATATTGCATGAGTTTATCCCTCTACATCATGTCATCTTGCTTAAAGCATTACTCTGTTCTTATGAACTTAATACTCTAGATGCATGCTGGATAGCGGTCGATGTGTGGAGTAATAGTAGTAGATGCAGGCAGGAGTCGGTCTACTTGTCTCGGACGTGATGCCTACATACATGATCATACCTAGATATTCTCATAACTATGCTCAATTATGTCAATTGCTCAACAATAATTTGTTCACCCATCGTAAATAATTATGCTCTTGACAGAAGCCACTAGTGAAACCTATGGCCCCGGGGTCTATTTTCCATCATATTAATCTCCCGACAACAAGCTATTTCTGGCGCCGTTTTTATTTTAGTTTCTTTACTTTGCATATTTATCATAAAAATACCAAAAATATTATCTTATCATATCTATCAGATCTCACTCTTGTAAGTGACCGTGTAGGGATTGACAACCCCTTATCGCGTTGGTTGCGAGGATTTATTTGTTTGTGTAGGTGCGAGGGACTCGTGCGTGGCCTCCCACTTGATTGATACCTTGGTTCTCAAAAACTGAGGGAAATACTTACGCTACTTTACTGCATCACCCTTTCCACTTCAAGGGAAAACCAACGCAGTGCTCAAGAGGTAGCAAGAAGGATTTCTGGCGCCGTTGCCGGGGAGTCTACGCAAAAGTCAACATACCAAGTACCCATCACAAACCCTTATCTCCCGCATTACATTATTTGCCATTTGCCTCTCGTTTTCCTCTCCCCCACTTCACCCTTGCCGTTTTATTCGCCCTCTCTTTTCCGTCCGCCTTCCTCTCTCCTTTTGCCCCTTGCTCCTTCTGCCGTTATGTCTGAAATTGGGGAAATTATTGTCGATATGGACAATAATAATATCATGGAAAAATCCGATGCTCCTGCTGAAGAACCCCCTATCTTACATACAAAAAAATTCTGAATTGGTAGTGGTAACATTATTGGAAAAGGAGTTATCCAAGATTTCTTTACTTGTGCCGGTGTTTTGCCTTCTATGGGTAGTTCTATTCTTCATAGAACTAGTAGTCTTGCGGACGCTATCGCCATGCTTGTAGTTGAACTTGAAAGACAATTTATGCACATGCATCCCTGCATACAGAGGATTTTCCTAGAATTTTCTAACATTGAGCATTCTTCTGTTAAGCGTGCCGCTACTATCTTTTTGGCTCATGAGTTCAGATTTATTATAAAAGAGGCCAAAGAAATCTTTGCGCATTATAGGGTGGACGCTAGACGTCCTCCCATAGAAACTATCTTATTTGATCAAGAGGAAATAATGCGTTTTCAATCTCTAGATTATGTTGCTTTTAATGAAAACCTTAGAAAAAGGTTCCTACCAATATTCTAGTTGATAGAATTTCTGAACTTAATGATGATTTTGCTATTCAAAATAATGAGCTAGGATATTCTCTAGAATATAGGCTCACCAAGTTCTGTCAAAAGAATGCCTATAATGATGAATTGGTTGTGCAATATGAAGGGCCGAAGGAGGAACCTATACCTCCTAAGGTTGATCTTGGGGATTTTTGTCCCATTAAATTTAGCCCTTTTGATTACTTTTGCTTGCCACAAAGAAAGCTTGCTGCCGAATTTAGAGAGTATGAAATGATTTTTAATGATCTATCTTATTATTATGGCAGTACCTAGATCTATCCTCGCTTTTATGCCTAGCTAGGGGCGTTAAACGATAGCGCTTGTTGGGAGGCAACCCAATTTTATTTTTAGTTTTTTGCTTTTTTCTTCTGTTTAGGAATAAATCTTTGTTCTAGCCTCTGGTTAGATTTGTTTTTATGTTTTAATTAGTGTTTGTGTCAAGTTAAACCTATAGGATCTTCTTGGATGATAGTTATTTGATCTTGCAGAAAATTCCAGAAACGTTTTGTTCACGAAAACAATTGTTAAAAATCACCAGATCGTGATAAAATACTGATTCCAATTGCTGCTGATCAATAAACAAATGTTCTAGGTCGTCCTATTTTGGCTGAAGTTTTGGAGTTCAAGAAGTTTGCGTTAGTTACAGATTACTACAGACTGTTCTGTTTTTGACAGATTCTGTTTTTCGTGTGTTGTTTGCTTATTTTGATGAATCTATGGCTAGTAAAATAGTTTATAAACCATAGAGAAGTTGGAATACATTAGGTTTAACACCAATATAAATAAATAATGAGTTCATTACAGTACCTTGAAGTGGTCTTTTGTTTTCTCTCGCTAACGGAGCTCATGAGATTTTCTGTTAAGTTTTGTGTTGTGAAGTGTTCAAGTTTTGGGTAAAAGATTTGATGGATTATGGAACAAGGAGTGGCAAGAGCCTAAGCTTGGGGATGCCCATGGCACCCCCAATATAATCTAAGGACACCTAAAAGCCAAAGCTTGGTGATGCCCCGGAAGGCATCCCCTCTTTCGTCTACTTCCATCGGTAACTTTACTTGGAGCTAAAAAAAATTCACCACATGATATGTGTTTTGCTTGGAGCGTCTTGTATGATTTGAGTCTTTGCTTTTTATTTTACCACAATCATCTTTGCTGTACACACCTTTTGAGAGAGACGCACATGATTCGGAAATTATTAGAATACTCTATGTGCTTCACTTATATCTTTGGAGTTATATAGTCTTTGCTCTAGTACTTCACTTATATCTTTTAGAGCACGGTGGTGGTTTTGTTTTATAGAAACTATTGATCTGTCATTCTTCACTTAGATTATTTTGAGAGTCTTAAACAGCATGGTAATTTGCTTAAACAATCATAATATGCTAGGTATTCAAGACTAGTAAAAACTTTCTTATGAGTGCATTGAATACTAAGAGAAGTTTGATGCTTGATGATTGTTTTGAGACATGGAGTTAGTGATATCAAAGTTGTGCTAGTTGAGTAGTTGTGAATTTGAGAAATACTTGTGTTGAAGTTTGTAAGTCCCGTAGCATGCACGTATGGTAAACATTATGTAAACAATTTGAAACATGAGGTGTTCTTTGAGTGTCTTCCTTATGAGTGGCGGTCGGGGACGAGCGATGGTCTTTTCCTACCTATCTATCCCCCTAGGAGCATGCGCGTAGTGCTTTGTTTTTGATGACTTGTAGATTTTTGCAATAAGTATGTGAGTTCTTTATGACTAATGTTGAGTCCATGGATTATACGCACTCTCACCTTTCCATCATTGCTAGCCTCTTCGGTACCGTGCATTGCCCTTTCTCACATTGAGAGTTGGTGCAAACTTCACCGGTGCATCCAAACCCCGTGATATGATACACTCTTTCACACATAAACCTCCTTATATCTTCCTCAAAACAGCCACCATACCTACCTATTATGGCATTTCCATAGCCATTCCGAGATATATTGCCATGTAACTTTCCACCGTTCCATTTATCATGACACGTTCATCATTGTCATGTTGCTTTGCATGATCATGTAGTTGACATAGTATTTGTGGCAAAGCCACCATTCATAATTCTTTCATACATGTCACTCTTGGTTCATTGCATATCCCGGTACACCGCTGGAGGCATTCATATAGTGTCATACTTTGTTCTAGTATCGAGTTGTAATCATTGAGTTGTAAATAAATAGAAGTGTGATGATCATCCTTTTCTAGAGCATTGTCACAAGTGAGGAAAAAAAAGAGAAAGGCCATAAAAAAGAAGGCCAAAAAAATGAGAGAAAAAGAGAGAAGGGACAATGCTACTATCCTTTTTTCCACACTTGTGCTTCAAAGTAGCACCATGATCTTCATGATAGAGAGTCTCTTGTTTTGTCACTTTCATATACTAGTGGGAATTTTTCATTATAGAACTTGGCTTGTATATTCCAACAATGGGCCTCCTCAGGTGCCCTAGGTCTTCGTGAGCAAGCAAGTTGGATGCACACCCACTTAGTTTCTTTTGTTGAGCTTTCATATATTTATAGCTCTAGTGCATCCGTTGCATGGCAATCCCTACTCCTTGCATTAACATCAATCGATGGGCATCTCCATAGCTCATTGATTAGCCTCGTTGATGTGAGACTTTCTCCTTTTTTGTGTTCTCCACATAACCCCCATCATTATATTCTATTCCACCCATAGTGCTATATCCATGGCTCACGCTCATGTATTGCGTGAAAGTTGAAAAGGTTTGAGATTACTAAAGTATGAAACAATTGCTTGGCTTGTCATTGGGGTTGTGCATGATGAGAGCATTCTTGTGTGACGAAAATGGACCATGACTAAACTATATGATTTTGTAGGGATGAACTTTCTTTGGTCATGTTATTTTGAGAGGACATAATTGCTTAGTTAGTATGCTTGAAGTATTATTATTTTTATGTCAATATTGAACTTTTATCTTGAATCTTTCGGATCAGAATTTTCATACCACAATTAAGAAGAATTACATTGAAATTATGCCAAGTAGCATTCCACATCAAAAATTCTGTTTTTATCATTTACCTACTCGAGGACGAGCAGGAATTAAGCTTGGGGATGCTTGATACGTCTCCAACGTATATATGATTTTTGATTGTTCCATGCTATATTATATTCTGTTTTGGACATTATTGGGCTTTATTATACACTTTTATATTATTTTTGGGACTAACCTATTAACCGGAGGCCCAGCCCAGAATTGCTGTTTTTTGCCTATTTCAGACTCGCAGAAAAAGAATATCAAACGGAGTCCAAACGGAATGAAACCTTCGGGAACGTGATTTTCGGAACGAACGTGATCCAGAGGACTTGGACCCTACGTCAAGACATCATCCAGGAGGGCACGAGGTAGGGGGCGCGCCTACCCCCTGGGCGCGCCCTCCACCCTCGTGGGCCCCCTGTTGCTCCACCAACGTACTCCTTCCTCCTATATATACCTACGTACCCCAAACTACCAGAAACGGAGCCAAAAACCTAATTCCACCGCCGCAACCTTCTGTACCCGTGAGATCCCATCTTGGGCCTGTTCTGGAGCTCCGCCGGAGGGGGGCATCGATCACGGAGGGCTTCTACATCAACACCATAGCCTCTCCGATGATGAGTGAGTAGTTTACCTCAGACCTTCGGGTCCATAGTTATTAGCTAGATGGCTTCTTCTCTCTTTTCGGATCTCAATACAATGTTCTCCCCCTCTCTTGTGGAGATCTATTCGATGTAATCTTCTTTTGCGGTGTGTCTGTTGAGACCGATGAATTGTGGGTTTATGATCAAGTTTATCTATGAACAATATTTGAATCTTCTCCGAATTCTTTTATGTATGATTGGTTATCTTTGCAAGTCTCTTCGAATTATCAGTTTGGTTTGGCCTACTAGATTAATCTTTCTTGCAATGGGAGAAGTGCTTAGCTTTGGGTTCAATCTTGCGGTGTCCTTTCCCAGTGACAGTAGGGGCAGCAAGGCACGTATTGTATTGTTGCCATCGAGGATAACAAGATGGGGTTTATATCATATTGCATGAGTTTATACCTCTACATCATGTCATCTTGCTTAAAGCATTACTCTGTTCTTATGAACTTAATACTCTAGATGCATGCTGGATAGCGGTCGATGTCTGGAGTAATAGTAGTAGATGCAGGCAGGAGTCGGTCTACTTGTCTCGGACGTGATGCCTATATACATGATCATACCTAGATATTCTCATAACTATGCTCAATTCTGTCAATTGCTCAACAATAATTTATTCACCCACCGTAAATACTTATGCTCTTGAGAGAAGCCACTAGTGAAACCTATGGCCCCCGGGTCTATTTTCCATCATATTAATCTCTCGACAACAAGCTATTTCTGGCGCCGTTTTTATTTTACTTTCTTTACTTTGCATCTTTATCATAAAAATACCAAAAATATTATCTTATCATATCTATCAGATCTCACTCTCGTAAGTGACCGTGTAGGGATTGACAACCTCTTATCGTGTTGGTTGCGAGGATTTATTTGTTTGTGTAGGTGTGAGGGACTCGTGCGTGGCCTCCTACTGGATTGATACCTTGGTTCTCAAAAATTAAGGGAAATACTTACCCTACTTTGCTGCATCACCCTTTCCTCTTCAAGGGAAAACCAACGCAGTGCTCAAGAGGTAGCAAGAAGGATTTCTGGCGCCGTTGCCGGGGAGTCTACGCAAAAGTCAACATACCAAGTACCCATCACAAACCCTTATCTCCCGCATTACATTATTTGCCATTTGCCTCTCGTTTTCCTCTCCCCCACTTCACCCTTGCCATTTTATTCGCCCTCTCTTTTCCGTCCGCCTTCCTCTCTCCTTTTGCCCCTTGCTCCTTCTGTCGTTATGTCTGAAATTGGGGAAATTATTGTCGATATGGACAATAATAATATCATGGAAAAATTCGATGCTCCTGCTGAAGAACCCCCTATCTTACATACAAAAAATTCCGAATTGGTAGTGGTAACATTATTGGAAAAGGAGTTATCCAAGATTTCTTTACTTGTGCCGGTGTTTTGCCTTCTATGCGTAGTTCTATTCTTCATAGAACTAGTAGTCTTGCGGACGCTATCGCCATGCTTGTAGTTGAACTTGAAAGACAATTTATGCACATGCATCCCTGCATACAGAGGATTTTCCTAGAATTTTCTAACATTGAGCATTCTTCTGTTAAGCGTGCCGCTACTGTCTTTTTGGCTCATGAGTTCAGATTTATTATAAAAGAGGCCAAAGAAATCTTTGCGCATTATAGGGTGGACGCTAGACGTCCTCCCATAGAAACTATCTTATTTGATCAAGAGGAAATAATGCGTTTTCAATCTCTAGATTATGTTGCTTTTAATGAAAACCTTAGAAAAAAGGTTCCTACAAATATTCTAGTTGATAGAATTTCTGAACTTAATGATGATTTTGCAATACGAAATAATGAGCTAGGATATTCTCTCGAATATAGGCTCACCAAGTTCTGTCAAAAGAATGCCAATAATGATGAATTGGTTGTGCAATATGAAGGGCCGAAGGAGGAACCTATACCTCCTAAGGTTGATCTTGGGGATTTTTGTCCTATTAAATTTAGCCCTTTTGATTACTTTTGCTTGCCACAAAGAAAGCTTGCTGCCGAACGTAGAGAGTATGAAATGATTTTTAATGATCTATCTTATTATTATGGCAGTACCTAGATCTATCCTCGCTTTTATGCCTAGCTAGGGGCGTTAAACGATAGCGCTTGTTGGGAGGCAACCCAATTTCATTTTTAGTCTTTTACTTTTTGCTTCTGTTTAGGAATAAATCTTTGTTCTAGCCTCTGGTTAGATTTGTTTTTATGTTTTAATTAGTGTTTGTGTCAAGTTAAACCTATAGGATCTTCTTGGATGATAGTTATTTGATCTTGCAGAAAATTCTAGAAACTTTCTGTTCACGAAAACAATTGTTAAAAATCACCAGAACGTGATAAAATACTGATTCCAATTGCTGATGATCAATAAACAAATTTTCTAGGACGTCCTATTTTGGCTGAAGTTTTGGAGTTCCAGAAGTTTGCGTTAGTTACAGATTACTACAGACTGTTCTGTTTTTTGACAGATTCTGTTTTTCGTGTGTTGTTTGCTTATTTTGATGAATCTATGGCTAGTAAAATAGTTTATAAACCATAGAGAAGTCGGAATACAGTAGGTTTAACACCAATATAAATAAAGAATGAGTTTATTACAGTACCTTGAAGTGGTCTTTTGTTTTCTTTCGCTAACGGAGCTCATGAGATTTTCTGTTAAGTTTTGTGTTGTGAAGTTTTCATGTTTTGGGTAAAAGATTTGATGGATTATGGAACAAGGAGTGGCAAGAGCCTAAGCTTGGGGATGCCCATGGCACCCCCAAGATAATCTAAGGACACCTAAAAGCCAAAGCTTGGTTCTCAAAAACTGAAGGAAATACTTACGCTACTTTGCTCCATCACCCTTTCCTCTTGAAGGGAAAACCAACGCAGTGCTCAAGAGGTAGCACCAGCCAGTCGGCAGCAATGGTTGCCATCTCCTTGTGGTCCGTCGTCCGCCCGTCCTGAAGAGCGCTGGAGCGCGAGGAAGCCATGCATGGTGGGCAGTAGTGGTGTGGACAGGAGAATAGGAACGGATGTGGTTCAGTTAGAGCCCAACGCCTCGCACCCACGCGCGTGCGTGTACGAGAGAAACGCGCATCCCTCGGCCCCGACCACCCACCGTAACCGGGAACACCCCGATATTTTCCTCGCCCTCGCTTCTACCATGATTTTTTCTGTCATGGACGGCCCAAAGAATGTCATGCAGCTGCGTCTCCGGCCCGCCCAGGACGAAAAGCCCATTTTCTGTCATGATTTTTTGTCATAGAAGTAGGACCCCACCACATCTATGATGATACCGGATTTTGTCACAATTATCGTCATAGAAGTCTCATAAGTATGACATAAAAAAATTCGTTCGGCCCAAAATGTCATGGATGTGCAAGGCCCTTGCCGGGGCGGCCTCCGCGGCCCCGGCAAGAGCCTTGTCGGGGCAACTTGCCCCAACACCAACAGAGCGAGCCACCCTTGAGCCCATGGGTTCCGACCAACCAACTACGTTGGAACCAGGGCTCGGAAGGCACCTCCGTGGTGGCATGCAGATCTTCGTCAAGATCATAAACATGTGAGATCAGATGAGGACCAGAAGACGCGACCCTTGGCGGGATCCCAGCCGAGGGAATCCACAAGACCCCGGCAAGCGCCTTGCTGAGGACGACTGCAACGCCACGGCAAGACCCTTGCCAGGCCCCCGGCAAGGCCCTTGCCAGGGACATCAGCGGGGCCACAGCCAGGCCCGCGTCGACCAAGACTCCACCGCCGTTCGCATGCAGCTGCCAGCCCAACCAGCTGGGCAGGCACCTGCGTGGCAACATGCGGCTTCCAAGCCAATTCAGCAAGCACCTGCGTGGTGGCATGCAGATCTTTGTGAAGACCCTACCACCGCGCCACCTCAGCTGCCTGCCTGCCTACATGGCGCCACATGCATCGCTGGCCTGGGCGCATGTCGAAGCAAGGCGAGGCGGCGACGAACGGGGCGGGCCCCGTTCCCATCCCCGATAAAGCTAAGGGACACCTAAGCGATGCATTAAATGCGTCTTGTCCTGTAATACGGGCGATAAGCTCGCAGCACTGTAGACCTTTCCACCTCTTGTGTGCCACTGTGGCGACCCATTTTGCCTATAAAGGGAGGCCCGAGGCGACTAGGAGGGGGATTCGGCTCTTTTGGGCAATGTGACGCCCGGATAATTAGCCTACAGTAAAACTCTGCTAATGATGCCACATCACCTTTGTTACTGTTGCTAATCTCGCGTTAGTTCAAAACCGATTCAAAATCCAAATTCAAAAACAAGTCAAAGAATTAAAGTTTTCAATTGTCAAATAGAAAATGTTCAAATTGTAGCAAATAAATCATAGATGATTATGGTGGTGAAACCACATTGTTGTGAAATGTTTGAATACTCCGAATTAAATAGAACATAAGCCAAAACCAATAATTAAATGCCCTTTATAAAATATAACATATTAAACTAATTAAGTTTGGTGCCCAAGATATAGTGGCATTAGAATAAGTAGTAATACTATTTTTAGGAACAAAGCTCATAATTTAAAAAAAACTAAAATAAAGAGAAACTAAAAGTAAAACGGTAAAAGAAAAATTAAGAAAAACAAAATACAAAGAAAAGAGAACACCCCCCCCCCCGTCGCTGAGCCACGGCCCAGATGGCCTCGGGGCCAATCGGGCCGGCCCAGCCGCACCTCTCCTGGCCTATATGGCCCCTCCCTCGTGACCTAACCCCCGAACGCCCCACTCCCCTCACGATGCCCACCTCCCCCTCGTCTCCCTCACCCGCCGCCACCACACAACACACACACACACACGCACGCATCGTGCCGGGCAGAGGAGCTCCCCGCGCCCGATCCCCTCGCGTGCATCGGTGCCCCGCCTCCCTCCGTCACCGGCGACCGCCAGCAGGCCGCCGCCCCGGTCCGCCGCCGCCAACGGCCCCATGTTGGCTGCAGCTTCATCACTAGCGCCGCCCCTACCGCACGCCCCCTGCCGCCCGGAGCCACTCCGCCGACGCTCGTCACCGCCCACCGCCCCGTCGCCGGATCTCCTCCCCATCGCCCGGTCGTCCCCGTCCACCTCCTCGACCCTCGCTGCCCGAACCCCTGCAGCACCCCTGTGAGCCGCCGCCTCCCCTCCTCACTCCCTCTCTCCCGTCGTTGAGCCCCCCGCTCACCGCGCACATGCCCCGCTCGCGGCCGCGGTCACCGCGTCCACAGCTGCGCTCCTTCCGTGCCCCGCACACCCTATCCTCCTCCCCCGCACGGCCCAACGATGCTCGCCGCCGCCCGCGACTGCGCCCGCTTCCACCCGCAGCCACTCCGTGCTCGCGCACGACGCCACTGGGCGCCGGAGCTCGTCCCACGCGCGTGCTCCACCGCGCTGCCCGCCTAGCCCCGCCGCGCCGCTGCTTTAGCCACGGCCACGGCCGTCGTGCGCCTAATCAGGTCACGCCCGTAACCGCCACCCTGCGCCCGCTTTGGCCCAGTGCCAATGACACATGGGGCCCAACCCCTGGAACGTTTAATAAAAAAGAATTTTAAAAATAAATAAATACAAATATTAATTAATTAATTAATTAACTAAATTAATTAAACTTAATCAATTGTGTTTAATTAACCTAATCAATTAAATAAATTAATTAAACTCGTTTAGTTAGCCTTAGTCTATGACAGGTGGGTCCCACTGGACCCACAGGCTAGGTTTGACTCTAGTCAGCTGGGTTTGACCTGCTGACATCATGGTGATGTCATGCTAACATCACCTTTTCACTGTTCTGGATAATGTTCAATTTAAATAATTAAATAAATTTAAAAAAAGCCTAAAACTTTGATAAATCATAGAAAATAAACCGTAACTCGGATGAAAATACTTTGTACATGAAAGTTGCTCAGAACGACGAGACGAATCAGAAAACGCTGTCCGTTCGTCTGCCACACAACCCTAGCATAGCGAACACACAACTTTCCCCCTCCGGTTCATTTGTCCAAAAACGCGAAACACCGGGAATACTTTTCCGGATGTTTCCCCCTTTGCCCGGTATCGCCTACTGCTGCGTTAGGTCACCTCTAGCACCGCGTATTGCCATGCTATGCTTCTGATGCTTTGATTGCTCTGTTATTTATTGTATTCCCCTCCGTTACTTCTTTCCGATAGACCCCGAGATCGCTGTCGGTACCCCTGTGATCGACTACATCGACGACGAACCCTTCTTGCCAGAGCAACCAGGCACGCCCCCCCTGATCACCAGATATCACCTATTCTTCTCTATACTGCTTGCATTAGAGTAGTGTAGCATGTTACTGCTTTTCGTTAATCCTATCCTGATGCATAGCCTGTCCTTGCTACTACTGTTGTTACCTTTACCTGCAATCCTACCTGCTTAGTATAGGATGCTAGTATTCCATCAGTGGCCCTACATTCTTGTCCGTCTGCCATGCTATACTATCGGGCCATGATCACTCGGGAGGTGATCACGGGTATATACTATATACTTTATACATGATACGTGTGGTGACTAAAGTCGGGTCAGCTCGTGGAGCACCCGCGAGTAATTCACTGATTGGGGGCTGAAAGGACCTTTGTCCCGACGGCCCTCTGGGTGGATCTTTGTGGCGGAGCGACAGGGCAGGTTGAGACCACCTAGGTGAGAGGTGGGCCTGGCCCTGGTAGGTGTCCGCGGTTACATCAATTAACACGCTTAACGACATCTTGGTATTTGATCTGAGTCCTGCCATTTTGTCTATACGCACTAACCAACTACGTGGGAAAGATATGGGCACTCGGTGTCGTGGTATCAGCCGAAGCCTTCGTGACGTCAGCGACTGAGCGGCGCGCGCCAGATTGGACCGCGTAACGTGACTTCCTTTATAATGGAGGTTGCTAGGTCTGCTTCCGCCCGCCCTCGCAACGTGCAGGTGTGCAATGGGCGATGGGCCCAGACCCCTGCGCCATAGGATTTAGACCGGCGTGCTGACCTCTCTGTTGTGCCTAGGTAGGGCTGCGACGTGTTGATCTTCCGAGGCCGGGCATGACCCAGGAAAGTGTGTCCGGCCAAATGGGATCGAGCGTGTTGGGTTATGTGGTGCACCCCTGTAGGGAATTTTATCTATTCGAATAGCCGTGTCCCTCGGTAAAAGGATGACCCGGAGTTGTACCTTGACCTTATGACAACTAGAACCGGATACTTAATAAAACACACCCTTCCAAGTGCCAGATACAACCCGGTGATCGCTCTCTCACAGGTCGACGAGGAGAGGATCGTCGGGTAGGATTATGTTATGCGATGATGCTTGGTGAACTTACCATCTACTCTCTTCTAGATGCTGCAAGATGGAGGCTCCCAAAAGCGTAGTCTTCGACAGGATTAGCTATCCCCCTCTTATTCTGGCATTCTGCAGTTCAGTCCACCGATATGGCCCCTTTACACATATACCCATGCATATGCAGTGTAGCTCCTTGCTTGCGAGTACTTTGGATGAGTACTCATGGTTGCTTTTCTCCCTCTTTTCCCCCTTTCCCTTCTACCTGGTTGTCGCAACCAGATACTGGAACCCAGGAGGCAGACGCCACCGTCGACGACGACTCCTACTGCACCGGAGGTGCCTCGTACTACGTGCAGGCCGCTGACGACGACCAGGAGTAGTTTAGGAGGATCCCAGGCAGGAGGCATGCGGCTCTTTCAATCTGTTTCCTAGTTTGTGCTAGCCATCTTATGGCATCTTGTTTAACTTATGTCTGTACTCAGATATTGTTGCTTCCACTGACTCGTCTATGATCGAGCACTTGTACTCGAGCCCTCGAGGCCCCCGGCTTGTATTATGATGCTTGTATGACTTATTTATGTTTTTAGAGTTGTGTTGTGATATCTTCCTGTGAGTCCCTGATCTTGATCGTACACGTTTGCGTGCATGATTAGTGTACGATTGAATCGGGGGCGTCACAGGCAAGTTACACCCCGTAGCTAGCTCAAGAACACAAGAACCTAAGCAGGACTAGGGTATTATGCATCCTCGCGGCCCGAACCTGGGTAAACGATCTGTGTGCTTCTTGTTAGACCTGCTCTTCTCACAACCCCGCGCCCGCCAACCGTAGAAGGGATTCCAGTGATCCCATAGGTGTCGTTTCCACGGACATCTTTGGCGTGCCAGTTAGGGGGTGCAGTTGTGAGAATCTGGTTTAGCAACCAGCTTAGCAGTTCCTCGTGGCCATGGTTTCCAAGGAAGAAGACGGCCAAGAGGACGGCGCCGCCTGCAAGCACGAAGGGCGCCAGTGCGGCGACAGGAAAGCTAAGTCATGCTGAACTTCAAATATTTCCTTTTTATATAAGGTTATTCCCCTCAGAGATCTTGTTCGTTGTAAGGAAAACCTGCACGCAAAGGGGCCCTCGCGCAATTGGCAACACCCTTGTTCTGTTTCGAGTCCGCTCAACAGCTCAAGCGGCCGCGTCGAGAGTGGCAGGGTAGCCTTCCGCAACCAGCAACGCTCTCGATTCTGACTCGTGTCAAGCTCGACAGTTCGAGCGGCCACGTTGGGGGCGGCAAGGTGGTTCGCCCGACTGCAAGCACACCCGGCAGGCCATTGGGGATCTGTCCACAAGATGACGCCCTGGGTTTACGCACCGGCAAGCCTACCCGGTTAACGTAGGGTGGACATACAAAGGAAAATCGAACAGGAAAATAACATGCATTGTATAAAAAGTATTGCAGAGTTATATTACATAAATTGTTGCCGTGGTTCTAACTAAAGATAGAAATTGTCTTGGTCATGAACCTGCAGTGGCAATGAGAAACGGGGCGCCTAATCCCGGCGCTGGCCCTCCACCCTCTGGATTCCGTCGATGCGTCTGATGATGGGCTTGATACGCTCCTTGAGCGCCGTGATGTCCGCATCCTCGGGCAAGCTCTCCAGCGCAGCTTTGAAGTCGAGGTCAGGATTCCAGTGCGCCACCTTGGCGAGGGCCTTGGTCATGGCACCCCGGCAAAGCCTCCGGGACTCATCGGCCAGGGAGGCCTCCCGGTTGGAGTGAAGCTACTCCAGGGCCCCGAGGACGCCCTCAAAGAACAGGGTCAGCTTGGTGTTGGGACTCCCACTGCGCTCCGGGGCATACCTCACATTTGGCATCCCCATGGTAGCCAGTTGTGTGGTGATCCTGCCGGCGACGTCCACAAGGCGGCGGATCCAGCGGTTCTCGCCCTCCACAAAATCCTTGTGGTTGGCGGCCTCGTCCTTCTGCAGCAGTTTCTCCTCCTCCAGATTCTTGGTCAGGGTCTCCTCCCGGGCCCTGACCTCCGAAAGCGTCTCCTCAAGGCCCTCCAGCTTCAGCTTCAGGTCCTTGATGGAGTCGTTGGCCTTGGAGAGCTGCTCAGCCTTGCCAAGGACTGCGCACTGCGCCTCCACCAGGGCCCCGTTGAGTGTGTTCTTCTCCTCGGCCAGCTTTAGGGTCTTGTCCTTCAGCCCGTCCCGCTCCACCTCCAGCTCCTTCACCCTGTCGGCGTGAGCTAGAGCCTGGGCATCGAGTGCCTCCTTGTGCCTCTGCTCCAGCTCCTAGATCTGCTGCACAACGAGCTTCTCCACCTCCTCATCCTTGCCGCGGAGTGTTGCGGCAAGCTTCTCCTCACGCACGGCAAGATCCTCCTCCTGGGAGTTCAGCGCGGCCTGGTGCTGGGTTCAAGCGGCCTCGGCTGCGGCGGCCAAGTTCTCCGCCGTCTCCTGAGCCTTCTCGATGTGTGGCCCGCTTCATGGAAATCTCCACGTCACACTTGGCCAGCTCACCCTGGGCGACCTTCAGCTCCTCGCAAGCCTGGCGGAACCAAGTCTGCGTCTCGGTGATGCGCACCTTGAGGTCCGCCTCCGCCTTGTCCACCGTTGCCATCCTGGACTTGGCCTTGTCCAGGCGAACGCGATGGAGCTCCTGGAGCTTCCGAAAATTGGCGCCCATGGCCTGGAGAAGCCGCTCCTCCTGAGAACCGTCGCCACTGGTGCTCGGTTCGTCAACAACCTTGAGCCCGACGGCGGCGAGCACCTCCTCGTCGAACACCTCTCCCTCGACGGGCGCCCTGGAGCTCGACGACCCTGGGAGGTGGACGAAAAGGTCGTCGCTCACCCTCAGATACCTGCCGGAGCCAGAGGCAGCGGAGGAGGAAGGCTGGTCGTCGACCACCTCCTCCCCGGCAGCGGCCTTGTCGGCCTCCCCGGCAGGCCCCTTGCCGGCCTCCTCGGCAGTAGCCTTACCGGGCTCCCCGGCAAGCCCCTTGGTGGCGTCCTTAGCAGCGCCCTTGGCGGCCTCCTTGGCGGCGATCTTCTCGGCCTCCGCCTCGGCGGCCTTGGCGACATCCTCGATGACGGTGTCTATGTCCTCCTGGTCTGCCAACGGGGGATCTGGATACCAAGGAGGGGGATGAGGCGAAGCCGAGACCAAGATTCAGAAAGAACAAAAAAAGAACAGGGACGAAAGGCGAGCAACTTACCCGCGCTGGGCTGGGAAGCAGAGGTCCCCTCCCCACCAACATTTGGCGCTGAGGCGAAGCCACCAGCGCCGGGGTTCTCCTCCTCCTCCTCCGTGTGCATGGGCTTGGTGCTTGGCTCCCTTGCCGGGGACGCCCCTCGGGGCGGTGTGGTTGATGGGGGCGGCGTGTTGGGAGTAGCCCTCTGTGGCTCCTCCTGCTGCTGTCCTCCTCCTGCAACCGCGGCAAGGTTAGCACCAAGAGATCGTGCCCCCAACACACGTCGACGAGGGGTGAGCGGTGAACTTATGCTGGGGGTTGTGCCGGGGGCTACTGTCCGGGCTGCTCAACAGCACCAGCGGTGTACCGAAAATCCCTGTCGGGGGCTGGCCGCTCGCCGAAGCCCTGGCCCTCTTCACCCTCTGGGCCAGTGTCTCCGCATCCCTGCAAAGATAAAGACGAATCAAGATAAGTGGTGATCCGAGGAGACGGAGATGACAGAAAGGGACAAGATACTTACTCGTCCTCCACCTCCTCCTCTGCTGCTTTCCTCTTCCTCCTCGGGCTGAGAGACCCGAAATCAAAGGTGACCTCCGCATCGACGTCCGCATCGACGTCTGTCGGGGGAGGGGAGGAAGGCGGAGTCTGGACGCGCTTGGACAAAGAGGAGGCAGATGCTTTCCCCTTCACCACCGCGGCCTTCACCGATTTCTTCGCAGCCGCGACCCTCGTCTGGCGCGCGGACGCCTCCTGAGCTTGCCGGGGCTGCCCGACCCTGCCGGGCCAAACCGGCTCGCCAGAGGTGGCCCGCCGCAGGACTCGCCCTCTCCCCGCGGTCGGAGGGTCGACAGCCTCGGCCTCCGACGACGACGACTCGTCGACCACATCTTCGACAAGAGGGGCCCCGGTGCCGGTGCTGCTGGCCTCCCCAGCGGCCTCCGCCCACTGGGCCAGCTCCTTCTACTCCGCGGCCACCGCAGCCTCATCCTCTACACCGCCAGCACTGCCGGCCTGCCTGGCAAGCTCCGCCTCCACCGCCCTGGTGGCGATATAGTCCAGCTCTGCCTGGGTGGTGTCCTGGATGAGCAGCGGCTCCTTGCGGATGTATATCTCCGCCAAGCCGTCAAAGAAATCATGCACCTCCTCCGGCGGCGGGGCCCAATCTTGGACGGGACCGTGCGCGTTGCAGTCCGGTATCATGGCGATGATGTCGGTCTGGCACGAGTTGTTGCTCAGCGGGACCACCCCCGCCGGCAACCCAAACAAGGGCCCCTTGACGACCTTACCGGCCTTCGCAGCCTTGCCGGACCTCTCTGCCCAGCCTTCGCGGTTCATGTCAAGCTGAAAGATCCGCTGGCAGAAGTGAGCGTGCCCCATCACCGTGAAGTTGTGATTGAGGCCAGGGCAAAGCCTCATGATGTCAGCCGCGTTCTGGAAAAGCCAGGCCGGCCACCCCTTGTTGTGCAGAGGGGCGATTTGGTGGCGGAGGAAATCCGCCCCAATCATCTCAAGGGTGAGCCCGGCCTCGGTGAGACGAAGAATCCTGGTGGTGGCGATCATGAGCTTCGCGTCGTCAGCATCGACATTGCTCCAGTCGCCTCTGCAAACAGGCGGCGCCTGACGAACCTGGCAGAACTCCTCTGGATCGTCTTCCTTGATCCAGCACCACCGGCCCCGCCATTCTTCCCACCTCTCCTTCTGGGTGCCCTCCGGGTACGTCCCCTTGGACCTTGGGATCCAGGCAACACACCCAGAGATGGCGCCTCCCGTTTGGATCCGAGGGAAGAAGTAATGGCGGAAGAGCGCCGTGTTGGGATGCACTCCGGCGAAGCCCTCACAGAGATGGGCGAAAAGAGCCATGCACGCCACGGCATTTGGAGTGAAATCCAGGAGGTGGAAACCGAAGGTGTGCATGATATCATTGAAGAAATCAGAGAAAGGGGGTCAGAGGCCGCAAGAGAAGTAATCAACAAAGAACGGATACCGATTCGGGGCGGCCTCGGCGCAATTGGCGGGGATGACACGCGTGGCTGGATGCCCCGTCGTCTCTCCCCCCGTCTTGCACCCCCACAGGGGCCTGAAGCAGTCCCGGAGCTCGAACACATCGACCGTCGAGGGGAAGTAGGCAAGTTGTGTCCGCTGCGCCGCCAACGCACTCTCCGGCGGCTCCGTCGCTCCGGCGTCCTTGGCCACTCCCTTGCCCTTGGTGGATTTGGGGGCTATGGCGGTCGTGAGGGGCGGGGGACGGAGTACAGCAAAGATGCAGCAACAGCGAGCAAAGGCGAAGGGCTTGAGGAGGAGGAAGAAGGGGACGGCGGTTCTGAGATTGAAGAAGATGCAGGGGGTAAATGAGCAGCGCACCCGCAGTTATTCCTTTTTACGGGGAAGGCGCGGGCCGCCTCTTTTTCCATTAACTGCGACGTGTCGCATGCGTGCGGGAACCGCCCCACGCATGACCCCCACGTCATGCTCAACCCTCCACGTCGCGCGTTCAACGCGGGTCGTGGGGAAGCGCAGTGGATGAAAAATTACTGCAGTAAAATCCCGCACCGACTGCCCGCGCACCATTTTGGGCCTGGCCCAACAACGCGTCACGCTTATGTGTGGCCCAGGACCGGGGGCTCCTGTCGGTTGTAACGCCCACGATGCGGCTATATCTCCCACGTGTCGAGGCACGACTTAGAGGCATAACCGCATTGTGGTTTTGTCGCAAGAAGGGTCATCTTCACACAATCCCATGTAATGAACAAGAATGGGATAAAGAGTTGGCTTACAATCGCCACTTCACACAATACATAAATAAATTCATACATCATTCAAGATACACACATAGACCGACTACGGTCAAACCAAATGAAAAGAAGATAACCCCAAATGCTAGATCCCTGATCGTCCCCAACTGGGCTCCACTACTGATCAACAGGAAACGAAACATAGTAACGACCAAGGTTCTCGTCGAACTCCCACTTGAGCTCGGTAGCATCACTTTCACTGGTATCATCGGCACCTGCACCTGTTTTGGAAGAATCTGTGAGTCACGAGGACTCAGCAATCTCACACCCGCGATATCAAGACTATTTAAGCTTATAGGAAGGAAAGGGTAGTGAGGTGGAGCTGCAGCAAGCACTAAGCATGTATGGTGGCTAACATACTCAAATAAGAGCGAGAAGAGAAGCAACGGAACGGTCGTCAACTAGTAATGATCAAGAAGTGATCCTGAACTCCTACTTACGTCAAACATAACCCAAAAGCCGTGTTCACTTCTCGGACTCCGCCGAAAAGAGACCATCACGGCTACACACGCGGTTGATGTATTTTAATTAAGTCGAGTGTCAAGTTCTCTACAACCAGATATTAACAAATTCCCATCTGCCACATAACCGCGGGCACCGCTCTCGAAAGTTTATACCCTGCAGGGGTGTCCCAACTTAGCCCATTATAAGCTCTCACGGTCAACGAAGGATATTCCTTCTCCCGGGAAGACCCAATCAGTCTCGGAATCCCGGTTTACAAGACATTTCGACAATGGTAAAACAAGACCAGCAAAGCCGCCCGATGTGCCGACAAATCCTGATAGGAGCTGCACATATCTCGTTCTCAGGGCAACACCGGATGAGACTAGCTACGAGTAAAACCAGCCCTCAAGTTTCCCCAAGGTGGCTCCGCGGGCAGCTCAGTTCGGACCAACACTCGAAGGAGCACTGGCCCGGGGGGGTCTAAAATAAAGATGACCCTTGAGTCTGCAGAACCCAAGGGAAAAGGGGATAGGTGGTAGCAAATGGTAAAACCAAGGTTGGGCCTTACTGGAGGAGTTTTATTCAAAGCGAACTGTCAAGGGGGTCCCATAAATCACCCAACCGCATAAGGAACGCAAAATCAAGGAACATAACACCGGTATGACGGAAACTAGGGCGGCAAGAGTGGAACAAAACACCAGGCATAAGGCCGAGCCTTCCACCCTTTACCAAGTATATAGATGCATTAATTAAATAAGAGATATTGTGATATCCCAACATAAACATAATCCAACATGGAGCCATCTTCATCTTCTCCTGCAACTAGCAATGCTATAAGAGGGGCTAAGCAAAAGCGGTAACATAGCCAAACAATGGTTTGCTAGGAAGGGTGACCAAGGCTAGAGGTGGTTTCATGGCAATTTGGGAGGCATGATATAGCAAGTGGTAGGTAGCGCAGCATAGCAATAGAGCGAACAACTAGCAAGCAAAGATAGAAGTGATTTCGAGGGTATGGTCATCTTGCCTGAGATCCCGCTAGGAAGAAGAACGAGTCCATGAAGAAGACAAACGGATGTAGTCGAACGAATCCTCACAACTCCGGAACGAAACCGAAGCTAACGAGAGAAGCAACCCAGAAAGAAACAAACAACATAGTAAACAACCATCACATAAACATGGCATGATGCACAATCAAGTATGATGCATGTCCGGTTTAATGAGCATGGCAAGGCAAAGTGCAACAAACAACACTACAAATTAAGTGGAGCTCAATACGCAACGAGTAGCATATTGACGAAACACCACATCAATTGTTTAGTTCTCTCGGTTATGTACCCAATAATATTAAATGTTGATTAACATGGCAAGAGGTGAAGCATAAGTAAACTAACTATTTAGGCAAGTTTAATTGAGGCCGGAACAACAAACAACAATTCCGGAAAATCCCCATATGCATATTTAGCAATTTAATGGAAACAACAAATATAAACATTTTAAATGTTGTTATCATGATGCAGATGACATTTACAAGTTTTATGCAATTTATGAAAATGTTGACATAAGCATGTTATGAAGCATTTGTCACCGTGGTAGAAGAAAAGGGGTGCCACGGCAACGAATCCGAAAATGATGCCACGGCAACATATCGGTTCCGGTAGCTCGTGGAGATACCGGCGCAAAAGAAGTAGGCATGAGCGTGCCATGCAAGATGGTGGGGTGATCCCGGTTACCGGGTGTCCCACAAGACGGTGGCAAGGAAACGAGTGAAAGCGTGCGACGAACAAGTCGGGCACGGTGCAAACGCAAGCAACTCATACAACACATGCATTCGTTCACGGGCGGTCGTTCTCGGCGGTTATTCCTTTGAAGCGTGTATTTCGGGGCGGTTCAAAATCGCCGAGGGAAGTAGTGGTACACACGAAGGTAGTCGAACTTGACGGTTCCGTTACACGGGTCTTCGGCGACGGTAGTGGAAGTAGTGGCACACGTTCGTTTTCGGAGGGGTACTTGACGGGTCCGAGGTCTCCGGCGTAGTGGTACACATCTCGGAAGCGGTTCACGACGATGGTAGTCGAACTTGGTGATCCGAAGGGGTACTCGACGAATGACGACCGTAGTGGTACTTGGGGAAAAATCTCGGAGACGATGCTTGGCGGTCCTGGTGTGGCCTTGGCGTCCAACACAAAACAACACAAGGGGCCTCGGGATGCCAGCAGCAAGGAGATGATGGTGTTGGTCAGCGGCAGGGGCTCGTGGAAGGAGAACAAGCAGGGCAAGCATGTGGCCCTGTGGTGGAGTTTGAGCACGCCCTCAAGGCATCCACAACGAGGAGCACGGGCAGCCATGGGTGCTGGGATAACGCCGAGGTCGTGGTGGTCTAGAAAGGAACCACCCAACTTCCTGGACGCGTTGTAGATGGTCGGCCATGGCAAGCAGAAGGCGGGGAGAGGAGGTCTGCGGTCGATGGGGACGACCGAAGGTGCAGCAGTCCGGCGACGGAGACGACAGGGACGGCGCGGAGCAGCGACCTGCTACTGGTCGCCGGCGTGGGCAAGATAAGGGGCGGCGGAGCTTGCCGGGGTGGCGCGAAACAAAGGAGGCGGAGCTCCTGCAGGGTGCAGCCACGGCGAGGGGGGAGGTCGAGGTCGGTGGCGCTGCAGCATGACGGCACGGCGGCCAGACGTCACGGCGGACGAAGCAGGGAGGCAGAGGAGCGGGACTCCGGCGACAAGGTGCAGCGGCAGAGCTTCGAGCTCGGCCGGCAGCGGCCATGGAGGACAGCGGCGGAGGCGACCGGCGAGCAGGAGGTGCGGGCGTCGGGGCCATGGGGATCGGGCACGAGGAAGAGAGCGAGAGGACGGAGAGATGGGGATCGGGCGCGAGGCGGGTGTGGCGACGGGCACGGGAACGAGAGGAAGAGATGGGGATCGGGAGAGAGTGTGGTGAGGGGCTAGGGTAAGGGCGCCGGAGCTGGGCCTTGGGCCAAAAGGCTGCGGAGCAACGCCGGACACCTTTAGAGATTCGGCAAAATATTCTCGGATATTGCTATATATGCATCGGTTTCGAATTGTGTCTTCAGTCAATAGTTGGGTTGCCTGGCTCTTGTGCTTGCCTCCTACGTTCCGCTTTGTTCGGCTAGGTGCGCAAAGGGAGAACCACTGCGATTGTGCTTCCAGCTAGCATGGTTAAGCGCCTCAGTGGAGAAAGACGAAAACCGACTGTCACAATAAGCGTAAACTGGTCAGCAATCCCATGACTGTATTAAACTACAAGATCGATAGAGGTCACCCCATGTTAAATGACGATCCGTTCATAACATTGGCCGAAGTGTTTACGGCTTGACCTCGACTGTCGCCGAACACTAACCGGGGGCTAGTAACTGGCCTCCCAACTTTAAGCTCCTATGACTAAGTGAAAGTTATAAAGCCCGCACATCTGATTGCCTCGTTTCCGCTAACACAACCGCCTTCGGGCACCGATACGTCGGCTAAGGGTTGTTTTGTTATTGCGAAAACACCCTGCGTAGCATCTACAAAGGGGTGGAAGCCGACGACGGGCCACTTTCAACTGATAAACGATCACAACGGAGTCAAAATAAACATATCATAGGAATTTGTATACGAGGGCTGCCTTCCACAATAATCGTTATAAAGCCATAAATATGCATCAATTTGACTTAAGATTTTGGCCAAGCTGGGTTGCCTGGCTCCTGTGCTTACCCCTACATTCCCGATTGTTCGGCTAGGCGATAAAGTGAGCACCTCTGTGATTGTTACTACCGGGTCCTCCGAGTTAGTACCTCAGACTGGGTGAAGCCGAAAGCTAGCGATCTTAAAGGATATAATTGGTCGGCAACGACGGAAGTGAATTTTTTGGTTCATTAATACCATAGAGTTCGGGAGCTTTCCCCGAACTAAATCCTCAATATTTTCCTCCCACATTGATCGGAGGTCAGGTTTCATGATCATGATCAGCATGACAACCCAAAGAAACGAACCGATAGCGGGACTATTTTCTTTGGAAGATGTTTTTTACATTTAATAGCAATATAGCATATCTCTTTGCATACCTTTGTTTATAAAATCATATGGCCGGATTGCCTTGTTTGTCGTAAAACTTTGCCCTTGTAAAGGCTTTATAAAGTAGGACAAACACTCCCCAGTTACTGGCCGAGGAGGTTGAAGCCGATGGTCGGTCAACAAAGTTTTGTACAATGCGGATCCAAGCATTAATGATGTAAAGCACTTGGATACATAGAATCATTACACATAAAACTTGCGAGTAAAATCTCCATTTACTACAACCCATCTTTTAAACCCCTTGGGGCCTACCTTGGCGAGCTCGGATTTCGACCAGCTCTAAGCTCCTTTAAGAGATCTTATTCTCTTTTTTGAGAAGTATGTGTTAAACACAACAAATTTTTCTGTCAAACGGATATCGATCCTAAATTCGGCCACCCGTGCGCACATTAAGGCTCGGGGGCTACTGGGCTTCGCGCTCATTATTTATAAATATTAAAGGGGCACATCGATCCCCTGATCTGGTGTTGTCACCCGACCAGTGTCTCGGGGGCTACTGCATTGCTTATTCAATGCAGAGAATTCAAAGTGCTCAGTGTTCGGCATGACCGAACTATGGGCAAGCGCTTCTTCGGACAACAGTAAGTACCATCTGGGACTTGTCTGGTATCAAGCTAATATATCACGGCGACTTCTCACAACCCTCTCTCAGGGGCCTGTCCGCTGATCATTATTTCTAATATATTACACTGTCTTTCTATTCCTACGTATGCTGCCGAGCTAGGAGTTGATCCTCAGGCCGATTTTGCAAATCGACCTGAGTCTCAGGGGCTACTAGGATCAGCAGTTTTATTTTTTCCTTCAGGTGCATCTCGGGTTTTAGACCGACACACACCTTGAGGGCTACTGGATATACATATACTCGCTATATATCTCGGCAGAGAATAAATTGCACCAATCAAAAATATTCACACAAAAATCAGCTCGCTGTTAGGGTGGTGCACCACCTCAGAAGCAGTCCGGCATAAAGCTCGGGTGCCAGTGGCTGGCTCCATAGAGGGCATTTCCGGCATTAAGCTCGGTTGAATTCGTTCAGTCTTTTAAAAGACCAAGGTAGTTTACGACACCTCGGACACTGACCATCGTTGGGGCTCGGAAGTGGTCCGGCATAAAGCTCGGATTCGAATGGCTCATTCCATAGAGAACTTTTCAGCATTAAACTCAGATAACCTCCTTCAAACTTTTTCAAGCCAAGGTGATCTATGACACCTCGGATATAGTCCGGCGTTGGAGCTCGGATACAGTCCGGCGTTGGTGCTCAGCTGCAAAAGATATCTCGAATGCAGTCCGGCGTTGGAGCTCGGATGAAAGAGGACACCGCCGCACGGGAACAACTTCAAACCCGAGGTGTGGCGTAAAAAATAATAACAAGGCATTGATAAAGGCCGAGAACTTAAAGGGGATCCTCGGATACCCGACGTGTAAACTCTTCGGATTCACTTTGGCGATCCTCAAGATCGAAGATGAGATGATTTGTTGAACCACTTTTCAAGACCGACGACCAAAGATGAAGAACAGTTCAGAAGAATCGAGGAGCGTCCCCAACTTGAAGACCGGTGCAGGTGGCTACTGACGGTGTCCTGTACTAGGGGGTACTCACCACGTCGTCGCCCGATCAGTTGGATTGGGCCGAAGACCCCCATGGCCGTATGCTCATGGGCCAGTTCGGACAGCCGATGTATACACGAGGAAGATTCCACAAGACTTGGTGATCAAGACAAGGACTCCTCTCCACCAGCGTATTCGACTAGGAATCTTGTTATCCTAGGCCTCTGGTACATTATATAAGCCGAGGCCAGGCTAGTCGATAGAATAATCATAATCATACAGGCTAGACATCTAGGGTTTGGCCATTACGATCTCGTGGTAGATCAACTCTTGTAATCCTCGTATTCATCAAGATCAATCAAGCAGGAAGTAGGGTATTACCTCCATCAAGAGGGCCCGAACCTGGGTAAACATTGTGTCCCCTGTCTCCTATTACCATCGATCCTTAGACACCCAGTTCGGGACCCCCTACCCAAGATCTGCCGGTTTTGACACTGACAGCATGGTTCGCAAGCATTAAGTGATTCCAAAAGCCCATCAGCATGGAGTTTCTTCATGCGCTTTACACCAATATGACCTAAACGGCAGTGCCACAAATGATTTGCACTATCATTATTAACTTTGTATCTTTTGGTTTCAATATTTATGAATGTGTGTATCACTACGATCGAGATTCAATAAACCATTTATATTGGGTGTATCACCATAGAAGGTTTTATTCATGTAAATAGAACAACAATTATTCTTTGACTTAAATGAATAACCGTATTGCAATAAACATGATCCAATCATATTCATGCTCAACGCAAACACCAAATAACATTTATTTTAGGTTCAACACTAATCCCGAAGGTAAAGGGAATGTGCGATGGTGATCTTATCAACCTTGGAATCACTTCCAACACACATCATCACCTCGCCCTTAACTAGTCTCTGTTTATTTTGCAACTCCTGTTTCGAGTTATTATTCTTAGCAACTGAACCAGTATCAAATACCGAGGGGTTGCTATAAACACTAGTAAAGTACACATCAATAACATGTATATCCAATATACCTTTGTTCACTTTGCCATCCTTCTTATCCGCCAAGTATCTAGGGCAGTTCCACTTCCAGTGACCATTTCCTTTGCAGTAGAAGCACTCAGTTTCAGGCTTGGGTCTAGCTTTGGGCTTCTTCATGGGAGTGGAAACTTGCTTGCCATTCTTTCTTGAAGTTCCCTTTCTTTCCCTTGCCCTTTTACTTGAAACTAGTGGTCTTGTCAACCATCAACACTTGATGCTTTTTCTTGATTTCTACCTTCACCGATTTCAGCATCGCGAAGAGCTTGGGAATCGTTTCCGTTATCCCTTGCATATTATAGTTCATCACGGAGTTCTAGTAACTTGGTAATAGTGACTAGAGAACTCTGGTAATCACTATCTTATCTGGAAGATTAACTCCCACTTGATTCAAGCGATTGTAGTACTCAGACATTCTGAGCACATGCTCACTAGTTGAGCTATTCTCCTCCATCTTGTAGGGTAAGTACTCTGTCAGAGGTCTCATACCTCCCGACATGGGCATGAGTCTGCAATTTCATCTCTTGGAACATCTCGTATGATCTGTGGCGTTCAAAACATTTTTGAAGTCCCGGTGCTAAGCCGTAAAGCATGGTGCACTAAACTATCAATTAGTCATCATACCGAGCTTTGTCAAACGTTCATAATGTCTGCATCTACTCCTCCTCCTGCAATAGGTCTGTCACCTAGTGGTGCATCAAGGACATAATTCTTCTGTGCAGCAATGAGGAAAATCCTCAGATCACGGACCAAGTCC
Source organism: Triticum aestivum (assembly GCF_018294505.1). Taxonomy (NCBI): domain Eukaryota; kingdom Viridiplantae; phylum Streptophyta; class Magnoliopsida; order Poales; family Poaceae; genus Triticum; species Triticum aestivum. The sequence continues at coordinate 344,281,946 of NC_057796.1, forward strand.
GCATCATTGCTACTACCATTTTCAACTTATATTTCTCTAGGAACATAAAAAAATAAACGGGGAGCTACATCGCGAGCTATTGATCTACAACATAGATATGCTAATACTACCAGGACTAAGTTCATGATAAATTAAAGTTCAATTAATCATATTACTTAAGAACTCCCACTTAGATAGACAACCCTCTAGTCATCTAAATGATCACGTGATCCATATCAACTAAACCATGTCCGATCATCACGTGAGATGGAGTAGTTTTCAATGGTGAACATCACTATGTTGATCATATCTACTATATGATTCACGCTCGACCTTTCGGTCTCAGTGTTCCGAGGCCATATCTGCATATGCTAGGCTCGTCAAGTTTAACCCGAGTATTCTGCGTGTGCAAAACTGGCTTGCACCCGTTGTATGTGAACGTAGAGCTTATCACACCCGATCATCACGTGGTGTCTCGGCACGACGAACTGTCACAACGGTGCATACTCAGGGAGAACACTTGTACCTTGAAATTTAGTAAGGGATCATCTTATAATGCTACCGCCGTACTAAGCAAAATAAGATGCATAAAGGATAAACATCACATGCAATCAATATAAGTGATATGATATGGCCATCATCATCTTGTGCCTTTGATCTCCATCTCCAAAGCACCGTCATGATTACCATCGTCACCGGCTTGACACCTTGATCTCCATCGTAGCATCATTGTCGTCTCGCCAACTATTGCTTCTACGACTATCGCTACTACTTAGTAATAAAGTAAAGCAATTACATGGCGATTGCATTTCATACAATAAAGCGACAACCATAAGGCTCCTGCCAGTTGCCGATAACTTTTACAAAACATGATCATCTCATACAACAATTTATATATCATCACGTCTTGACCATATCACATCACAACATGCCCTGCAAAAACAAGTTAGACGTCCTCTACTTTGTTGTTGCAAGTTTTACATGGCTGCTACGGGCTTAGCAAGAACCGTTCTTACCTACGCATCAAAACCACAACGGTGTTTCGTCAAGTTTGTTGTTTTAACCTTCAACAAGGACCGGCCGTAGTCAAATTCGATTCAACTAAATTGGAGAAGCAGACACCCGCCAGCCACCTTTATGCAAAACTAGTTGCATGTCTGTCGGTGGAACCGGTCTCATGAACGTGGTCATGTAAGGTTGGTCCGGGCCGCTTCATCCAACAATACCGCTAAATCAAAATAAGACGTTGGTGGTAAGCAGTATGACTATCACCGCCCACAACTCTTTGTGTTCTACTCGTGCATATCATCCACGCATAAACCTGGCTCGGATGCCACTGTTGGGAAACGTAGCATGCAATTTCAAAAAATTTCCTACGATCACGCAAGATCTATCTAGGAGAAGCATAGCAACGAGTAGGGAGAGTGTGTCCACGTACCCTCGTAGACTGAAAGTGGAAGCGTTTTATCAACGCGGTTGATGTAGTCGTACGTCTTCACGATCCAACCGATCTTAGCACCGAACGTACGACATCTCCGTGTTCAGCACACGTTCAGCTTGATGACATCCCTCATACTCTTGATCTAGTTGAGGCCGAGGGAGAGTTTCGTCAGCACGACGGCGTGGTGATGGTGATGATGAAGTTACCGGCGCAGGGCTTCGCCTAAGCACTACGACGATATGACCGAGGTGTTAACTGTGGAGGGGGGTGCCGCACACGACTAGGAACAATTGATTTCTGTTCTAGGGGTGCCCTCCCCACGTATATAAAGGAGGGAGAGGGAGGGAGGCAGCTTAGGGCGCGCCCAAGTAGGAGGAATCCTACTTGGGCCCCTAGTCCAATTCAGCCCCCCCCCCTACCATATTTGGACAAGGGGGAAGGAAGGAGGGGGAGGGGAAGGAAGTAGGAGTCCTAATTCATACTTTCCTTTTCCTCCTCTCCTTTCCATTTCTCCCCACGTGGCTGGCCCTATAGGGGGCGCACCAGCCCCTTGTGGCCTGGTGTGTTCCCTTACTTGGCCCATAAAGCCCATATCTTTGCCGGGGGTTGCCCGGAACCCCTTCCGGTGACCCGGTATCACCCGAAACACTTCCGGTGTCCGAATATAGCCTTCCAATATATGAATCTTTACCTCCCAACAATTTCGAGACTCCTCGTCATGTCCGTGATCTCATCCGGGACTCCAAACAAACTTTGGTCATCAAATCACATAACTCATAATACAAATCGTCATCGAACGTTAAGCGTGCGGACCCTACGGGTTCGAGAACTATGTAGACATGACCGAGACACATCTCTGGTCAATAAACAAATAGCGGAACCTGGATGCTCATATTGGCTCCTACATATTCTACGAAGATCTTTATCGGTCAAACCGCATAACAACATATGTTGTTCCCTTTATCATCGGTATGTTACTTGCCCGAGATTCGATCGTCGGTATCCTCATACCTAGTTCAATCTCGTTACCGGAAAGTCTCTTTACTTGTTCCGTACTGCATCATCCCGCAACTAATTCATTAGTCACATTGCTTGCAAGGCTTATAGTGATGTGCATTACCGAGAGGGCCCAGAGATACCTCTCCAATACACGGAGTGACAAATCCTAATCTCGATCTATGCCAACCCAACAAACACCTTCGAAGACACCTGTAGAGCATCTTTATAATCACCCAGTTACATTGTGACGTTTGATAGCACACAAGGTGTTCCTCTGGTATTCGGGAGTTGCATAATCTCATAGTCAGAGGAACATGTATAAGTCATGAAGAAAGCAATAGCAATAAAACTTAACGATCATAATGCTAAGCTAACAGATGGGTCTTGTCCATCACATCATTCTCCTAATGATGTGACCCCGTTCATCAAATGACAACACATGTCTATGGTTAGAGAACATAACCATCTTTGATAAACGAGCTAGTCAAGTAGAGGCATACTAGGGACACTTATGTTTTGTGTATGTATTCACACATGTACTAACTATCCGGTTAATACAATTCTAGAATGAATAATAAACATTTATCATGAAATAAGGAAATAAATAATAACTTTATTATTGCCTTTAGGGTATATTTCCTTCATGCACCACCACGCCTTCCCTTACTCCAGCCACGACTTTGTCCTCCCATGCTCGCTGCGGGCCAACGAACGCGCAGGCTGCGTTGCTCATGGCGCACGAGCTGCTGCGCTACCGCCCCGCCAACGAAGGCTACGACGCCTGACTTGGCCGCATCACCACGCTCGTCAACGCCGCGGGCGAGGCCTCGGCGCCGTCCCACTCGCTCCGTCTTCCGCTGCCTCGCGCGGGCAACATGGCGCACGACGCGCCTCCGCCTCCTCCCTTGCACAGCGACGACGCCGAGCCCCGATGCCAGGCACGGGCGCACGACCCGTCGCGAGGAGCGCCGGTGCCGGCGAGGGACGAGGGCAGGTGCCAGTTTGTGTAGCAGCCGTTGTATGACGCGCGTGCGCTTCCTGTGCCGTCGCGTCAGCACCAGGACTGCACCCCTCTCGCGCGAGCTGCGCCTCTGAGCGCCTGCTACTTCTTGAGTTGGCGTTGATTTTTTCCTTGAAGAGCAAAGGGTGATGCAACAAAGTAGAGATAAGTATTTCCCTCAGTTAAGAACCAAGGTATCAATCCCGTAGGAGGCACAAGCAAGTCCCCCAATATATGCACTTGCACAAACTAACAAACACTTGCACACAACGCGAAAAAAGGGGTTGTTAATCCCTTCACGGTCACGGGGCGGAAAATACTTAGTAATAAAAACATCTTTGCACTTATCCCAAGAACCGATACTATTACGAGGCAAAGATGAAAACCAAATTTTTGCACGATCCCTCAAAGAGAAAGGAAATAATTCAATTATCATTGTGCACATATTTTTTCTTTTGCATATCACACAATTCTACGAGCGTGTTTAGATGGGACGCGACATCCTCATTAGGAGTATCGGAAAATTGTTCTTTCATAACACGATTCAACAAAGCGGCATTAATATCATAAGACTCCGCACTTGCGGCGGGAGGAGCAATCGGAGTACTAATAAAATCATTATTATTAGTATTGAAAAAATCACACAATTTGGTATGTTCTTGAGACATCGTGAATAAACAAGATCACGCGCAAACAAAAGATAGAACAAGAAAAAGGCAAACAAAAAGAAGGAAAATAAAATGGCAAATATTTTTGTGCTTTTCGCAAAAACGTTTTAGAAGTTGGGGAGATGAAAACGAGAGGCAAATGGCAAATAATATAAATTTCAAGGAGATGAGATTTGTGATTGGGTACCTGATAGATGTTGATGATGTCTCCCCGGCAATGGCGCCAGAAATTGGCAAGTTGACGGGAGACTATCTTGACTTGATCCTCCCCAGCAACGGCGGCAGACATTCTTCCTGATTGCTTGTATCTGTGTTGGTATTTTCCCGAAGAGGAGAGGATGATGCAGCACAACAATGGTAAGTATTTCCCTCATTTATGAAACCAAGGTTATCAATCCAGTAGGAGAACCAAGCAACACTATGTAAACAACACCTGCACACAAATAACAAATAGTTGCAACCCAACGCGTAAGAGGGGTTGTCAATCCCTCCTTGGTATTGAGATAGATTAAATTGTATGAGATTGGATACATAGATCTAGAAAAAACATAAAATAAAATAAATAAAGGAAAAGTGCAGCATGGTATTTTTGGATTTTTGGAGTAATAGATCCGAAAACAATATGATAGAAAATAGACCCGGGGCCCATAGATTCCACTAGTGGCTTCTCTTGAGAAAATAGCATACTGTGGGTAAACGAATTACTATTGGGCAATTGATAGAAGAGCAAATAATTATGATGATATCCAAGGCAATGATCATGCATATAGGCATCACGTCCAAGATTAGTAGACCGACTCCTGCTTGCATCTACTACTATTACTCCACACATCAACCGCTATCCAGCATGCATCTAGTGTATTAAGTTCATGGATAAACGGAGTAATGCAATGAGAACGATGACATGTTGTAGACAAGATCTATTCATGTAGGAATAGATCCCGTCTTTTTATCCTTAATACCAGCGATACATGCGTGCCTCGCTACCCCTTCTGTCACTGGGTGAGAACACCGCAAGATCGAACCCATCACAAAGCACCTCTTCCCATTGCAAGAAAAATCAATCTAGTTGGCCAAACCAAACCAAAGTTTCGGAGAAGAAATACAAGGCTATAATAATCATGCATATAAGATATAAAAGAAGACTCAAATAATATTCATAGATAGAACTGATCATAAATTCGCAATTCATTGGATCCCAACAAACACACCGCAAAAAGTCATTACATCATATAGATCTCCAAGAACATCAAGGGGAACATTGTATTGAGAATCAAAAAGAGAGAAAAAGCCATCTAGCTATTGTCTACGGACCCGTAGGTTTATGGTAAACTACTCACGCATCATCGGAGGAGCAATGACGATGATGAACCCCTCCGCGATCATGTTCCCCTCTGGAAAGGTGCCGGAATAGGGCCCTAGATTGGATCTCGTGGTTCTGGAACTTGCGGCGGCTGGAATTGTGTTTCGTCGACTCCCCTATGGTTTCTGGAATATTTGGGTATTTATATAGCTGAGAGGTGGTGGAGATGACACCCGTGGGCCCCACTACCCACCAGGGTGCGCCAGGGGCCTCTGGCGTGCCCTGGTGCATTATGGGCCCCACAGGCCTCCCCTCCTGCACTTCCTTGGCTCCCAAGTTGTCTTCTCGGCAGAAAAAATCTCCAAAAAATTTCGTTGCGTTTGGACTCCGTTTGATATGGATATTCTGTGAAGTAAAAAACAAGCAAAAAACAGCAATTGACACTGGGCACTATGTAATAGGTTAGTCCCAAAAAATGATATAAAGTTGCTATAAAATGAATGTAAAACATCCAAGAATGATAATATAACAGCATGGCACAATAAAAAATTATAGATACGTTGTAGACGTATCATGGTTATGTGTTTTTGGTCGACAATACATCACCGCACGATTCTCATTTTGCTTTGCACGAACTTCTTGTACATCACTAAATGTGGGAAATGCTAGTAATTACTTAATTTCTTTTTAGGAGCTCTCAGGGTTGTAGAGTGTAGTTTATGACTTCTATATCTATTATAAGAGTCATCATATATATGAGATTATAGCCAAAAAGTGTGAGTGGATTGACAAACAATTGCTATGCACCCCTCCCTTGTCATTTAAAAAAAGCAGTCTATGTACATTTTGTTTCTTTGTTTTGAGAGTATGATAATTTTTGGCAAGCACAATTGTGCATGCAAAGGAAGATGGAACTACATCTAATCTACATAATTTTCAGTACTACTCTACTACCATCCTAGTAGGCCTATTCATTCTTTTTGCTATGTTTCTTGAGCAAATAGAAACAGGGAGATTCAACGCTTTATCGGAGTGTGGTCATTTCAATGAACTAGACATTAAAGTTGAATTGGTATCATTGATACAACTACCATGGAGCTACTTCATTGAGGGCGAAGCGGGATGCTCACAATAGTACATGGATGTCCATGTGCTCCTTATGGCAGGAGTATCAAATTGCATGAATGCTCCATCGCATGGTTGTTGCATCACATGGCATGAGAAGTCTGTATAAGTGCACCCCTATTTAAGCGTGAAGACAAATAGAGTAGGATCGTAATTGACATAAGAAGCCATCATCTATACCAGAGCCCAAACAAGGGGTAGAGCTTAGTCTTGCTATGTTTACACGAGAATACATCACATACGTAACATACACAACTTCCAAACTTAGTTGGGTTTTCTTTTGCAATACCATTTTAAATTCACAGACGTCGTAGGACTCACAATTTAAGATCACACAACTCTTTCCCACAGACCACAATACATCAGATTAGCACTAACTATCTCCATCTCGGGACATCCCAAGTTTCAAACTTTGTTTTTATCATTTGTGCCTTGATATAGTAGTTTCAGCCCGGTTTCAAAATCCATGTTTTTGATGGTCAAACAAGATTTGATTAGGGAATTGTATCAACAATGATCTCATTGCCTCACCGAATGTAATGTGGTCCTTGACTAGGTGCTCAACCCCCCCAAAAATTCCATGTCTCACTTATGCATTTGTGACTTAATGATCAGATCCCCACCTTTCAGTTTGGTTTGAAATTCATGTCTTGCTCCTCCACGCCAGCGAGGCCCCACGACGCAGCGCCCAGATGAACCCGCTGCAACAACATATATAGATCAACTACTAGCGGCAACATGTTGTAGATCACGACATGAACGATGGATTGAATTTTCAGCCAACTTGCACTTATCATCCATTGCGCGTTGCCTAGAGTAAGGTTGTCGTGTCTGAACTGAAGATATTAGATTTTGTTTTATGGGTTTTGCAGGTTTGTTTTTATGAATTTGTCTGAGCCATTGTCCGGAGCGTGGAGATAGGGATTTCTGCTAGGGTGTAGAGGTACTGCACATGTGAAACGAGAGAGGTAGGAAGAAGGACAAAGAGAGTTGCTCTTAGCGGTTTCTCTTTGTCTAGACATCTCACCCAAACATGAAATGGGGCACCAAATGCATGATTTGAGGTGAAGGGGACATGGTGTTCTCCTCCCACCATTCATTGATGCTAATCAATATAGCAATAACAATCATTGATTGCTTTAGTCATCAATCGCAAATCAATGTTAATAAAGCTAATTAACCTTTTGTTTTAGAAACTATAATTGTTCATATTTTGGTGCTTTAGCTTGTGATTTACTGACCTATGTTAATATTAATATGATTGTGTAATTGTTTTTTTATAAAATCATGCTCATGATTTACCTACCTAAATAAAAATCACTTATTTTGTAAGAATTTAATGGCTATCCAAAGAAAATATAATTTTATTTGGTAAGTCAATAAAAGAGGAAAAACTAAGGCCTCCTTTGGTTTGTAGGAATTTTATAGGATAGGATTTTCAAAGAAAAAATTCCTATGGAGCCCTTTGGTTTGTAGGAATGGATTCCTATTCCTATGTAGGATAGGATCCAATCCTTCACATTTCAAAGGAAAAAAATATTAGCCTAGACTCAATGAAGAAAATCCTATTCTATGCATCAAATGACATCTCTTTCTTGATAGGAATTGAGATGCATGTCATCTCACTTCCTATGAAGTTCCTATTCCTACAATAATTCTATCTTATGAACCAAAGGAGGCCTAAGATGTTTACGAGGTAAACTGATGAGAAAAATCTAAAAGTAGGAGGAAAAAAGTCAAAACGGATAGAGGAAAGAGGAAACGTACATAAGAGCATCTCCAGCCGTTCGGCCCCCCAGGGCGCCGAAAAAGAGCGGTCTGGGGGCGAGCCGGCGCTAGTTCGCCCCCTGGGGTTCGGTTTGCTCCCAGTCACGTGCCCACGGTCGCCGCGGGTTCGACGAAGTTCGTTTCAATTTTTTTGCAAACTCGGCGAAGTTCGGCCAATTTTCGACGAAATTTGTACAAAAACTTAAAAACATGCATGAACTAACTTAAAAACGAACTAAAAGCCTAGCCGCCGCCGCCACCGTCGCCGCCGCCGCCGTCTACATGCCGAGAAGCCTGTAGAAGCGGGTGTAGTTGCCGCCGCCGCCGTCGTCGTCGTTGCCGCGCGCCTCACCTGCGGCGTGCCTGCTGCATCCCTCGCCGGGGTCGCCGACAGCGCTTGACGGCCCGGCCTCGCCCTCGTCGTCGCTGTCGATGATGATAACGCGCCCTCCTCGGCGACACGGCGACGCTCCTCGGAGCAGCTACGGGCCTGGGTCTCCAAGTACGCCCGACGCTGGCGGCGCACCTGCTCGCGGGCGTAGTCCTCCCTCGCCCATTTGAGGGCGGACTCATCGTCGGGGGCCACCATGCCGGCGTGCTCCGGCTTCACGGGGAGCATGTCCGGCTCGGGCTTCGGCCGGACCAGGCAGAGGGAGCGCCTCGTCGGTGCAGTCGCAGGCGAGGGCTCGTTGATGACGAGGGCACCGCTGCGAGCACGACGCCCGAGCGGTGTCTCCTCCGGCTCGGGCTTGACGGGGCGGAGGGCTGGCGAGCCGGAGCCCGACGACGAGGACGACCCCGGCTCCATTCGCCGCGGCATCCAGGAACTGCCGCGGCCGCGTCGGGTACTCCAGCCGCGGCACATTGCCGGTCTCGATGTGGTCGAGGACGGCGTCGAGTGTGCGCCCGGGGACGCTCCACCACTCGCGCCGTCCTTCGGAGTTGTGGCGGCCGCGGGGGACGATGTCGTTGACGGAGGCGGTCTGCTCCTCGCGGCGGCGCTGGAAGTACATCGTCCACAGCGTTTCGCTGTCGGGCGCGTACCTCGGCTCGTTCCGCTGCTCCTCTGTCAACGAGGAGCGGATGCGAGCGATCTCCGCCCGCCGTGCCGCCCCTTCGGGCACCGGACGCCGCCGGCGCTCAGTCTCCACGAGCCAGGCACGCGCATGTCGGGGGGCGCCGGGTACTCGGCCTCGTACAGAAGGCGCGCCTCCGGCTCCTGGAGGTGTCGGCGGCCGAAGCCGTTCGTCGCTGCGCCGTCGCTTGGGTATCTCTCCGCCATGGTTTTGCTCGTCGGCGGGCAGGGGAGTGGTGGGAGAGCTCGCCGGAGGGGAAAAGGCTTTCACTGGAGGTAGAGGGGGAGGCTGTGGCGCTCACCGGCAGGGAGGGGCGCCTTTTATAGCCGAAGCGGGGTGGCCCGGGGGCGGCATGCGGGCGGACGCGTGGCGCATGCGGGCGGGACGCGCGTTGGCGGCGTCTTCACTGCGCCGCCCGTGAGGCATCAATGGAGGGCGACCGGCGCGGCAGCGTGGCAGCCTTCGCATTGATTCCCGCGGGAACCGAGGCGATGAGGTCGACGAAGCGGCTGTCTCGCTGACTCGGCGGGCCCGCGGCTGTTTCGCGCCAAAACACTCGCCCCGGCGCCCCCGGGCTCCCCCGGCGCGTCGGGTTCAACCTGGGTCCGCCGGCGCTGATTTCGGCCCAAGCCGGCGAAAAAGGGCTTCTGAAGGCGCGACTGGGCCGTTTTTCAGCGTCGGCGCAAAAAAATCGCCTGAAGAGGCGATTCTAGGGGCACGGCTGAAGATGCTCTAAGGTTCAACAAGAATCACATCGCGCAAGAAAAAGAACGTTACTTTGTGGCAAAATGTCAAGATAAAAACAAGCAAAATCACTGCAAAAAGGATGCAGAGCATCAAATCAAATTGGGTCAGTAGTGACGTCAGGTCACCCCGGTTCGCGGCCTCTCGCCAGTTGTACAATGGTGGCATATGGATACAGATGCCTCATGACAAAAAATTAATTTGAGGCATATGTGTTGATTTTTTCTCCCTGATGCAAACTACTACTAGTGGGCCTCATAAAAAATAAAAAGTGACTTTCACTACATATGCATCCCTCCTCTTCACTTTAACTTTTTCTAACTTTATGCATCAGACCACACTTTTCTCTCTAAGCACCCGCCTCCTGGAAAAGATCCTGCTTTTTCTGTCATTCGCATTCTACATGGCATGTGAGGCATCACCTGAGACTATGCATTGGGCATGCCCTAAACGGTAAAGCGAAGGCCAAAAGTCTGGGAGCTTCGACCAGACGCGAACAGATTCGAAACGAGCCGCCAGTCACGCGTCCGCTGTCCTTCTCCCCCCATTTATTTCGTGCCGCTGCGTTGCTGTCGCCTGGTCCGGTTCCCAATCTCATCGCCAAGCAATCACTCTAGCCCTCCCCACCAGCGTGACCTCGGCAGTATGGCGAGCCCGCAGTGCTGCGCGAACCCGCCGACGCTCAACCCCGCCGCCGGCGAGGGCAAGGTCGTGGACAGCTTTGGCGGGATCAAGGCGTACGTCGCCGGCGCCCAAGAGTCCAAGGCCGCCGTCGTTCTCATCTCCGACGTCTACGGTAATTGATTTCGGCCAGAATTCTTCTCTATTCGTATTCAAGTTCGGTTGCCGGGGATAGTGACGATTAACGGCCGTTCCCGTTTTCTGCGTGCAGGGTTTGATGCGCCGAATCTGAGGTAGTATACTTGTTTGTGCTTTCTGACATCACGAGTTTTGTTTTATACCCATATCTCTTAGTTTAGCATAGGTATGTCCGTACAGTCGGTAGATTCCGTTCTGTCCCCGTTTGGCGGCATTCATCAATAGTGATAAAATCATCACGCCATTTAGCAACGGTGTTGCTTTTCGCCTGCCGTTTTTGCCGAGTCGTGCGTACTGTCTAAAAAATGGGCAGTTTCGTCCTCAGAGGCCATCTGATAATAATACTTCGGTGCTGGGTGTGGAAGTCGATCCGCACCAGAAGGACGAAGGATACTCGAATTGCAGTCGCTGCATAGAAGTTCCTCATTATTCTCACACACTTTGGGCAAATATGTAACTGGAAGGTTCACACAATTTATGGCTGAGATTTTAGCCCAGCTGTTAATTTCTGAATAGTTTCTTGTGGGCTTCTATTTTATGACGCCCTGTGCCCTCTACTTTAGTTTATCACAATTCACAATGAAGGAGTTCTCTGATGTAGCTTCTTTCCTCTCTCCTCTTGAAGGAAGATAGCCGATAAAGTTGCTTCGTCTGGATATTTTGTTGTGGTGCCAGATTTCTTACATGGGGATCCATTTGTACCTGAAGACGCTGACAGACCAATAGCAGTGTGGATAAAGGAGCATACCCCGGTTTGTTGTCTCCTGATTCCCTGAAACCTTGTTCTTGTATTTCTCCTGTAAATGTTCAGGCCACGTTGCTTTAGTTTATGTTTAAGCTATATGTTTCGAAAGCTGTCCAGTTTCCATCGCATGACATTGCTGGCCTTTTGTACTTAGATTCGGACAGTGTTAACTAAGTAACCGAGGGTGGGAAGTGATGATAAAACCAATAGGTCCAAACCTAACATGTATATGGCAGCATGTTATGACTTTGTGAGAATATGTGTAGGATATTGACTGATTGTGTCCTGTTCCACCAACGTGGATAAGCTCTCCTGGGTCAGAAGAATAGAATGGAGACGCTCTACTGAGCTGATAGGGGTTTGAGTTACTTCTCACTGAATGTGATGTCACATCTAATATAAACGAATAAATTGTGCTTTTATACAGGGAAAAGCATTTGAAGAGGCAAAACCTGTTATTGCTGCTCTAAAGGAACAAGGAGCGTCTAGTGTTGGGGCTGCAGGTTATTGCTGGGGTGGTAAGCACTGTTTTGTTTTGTTACATCTGAACCCAAATTCTAAGGTTTAACCTGCTAAGCATTGTGCTTCTTCTCCCTACATATCAGCAAAGGTAGTTGCAGAGTTAGCAAAAGCTAATGAGATCCAGGCAGCCGTTATGTCGCACCCTTCATTTGTTACTGTTGATGATATAAAAGGTAATATCTCTTCCTTGAGAATTATATATACTCACTTAAATTGTTCCATTTGAAAGGTTTCAGATTCTTACACTACGACATGTGCTATATCTCAGAGGTGAAATGCCCCATCGCTATACTTGGAGCTGAAACTGACAAAACATCCCCACCAGAATTGGTCAAGCAGTTCGAGCAGGTTCTAGCCTCTTCTAACTCTGGGGTAAGTTCTCATTTCGAGCAACCCGGTCTTCAAACCAACCATGATGTACTCAAGCTATAGAATATGTGATATAACAAAGGCTAAACTAATTGTCAAATTTGGAGCTGCCCTGGTGCGGAACTGTATCTGACCAGAATGTTGTCTGGTTGTTCCGGCATCACTTGTTTCTACTTCCTTCCCAAATTATGTACCAATTTGCCTTTTGATGTTAAAGTAGGTATCAGACATTTTGCAATTAAGAGCCATCCAGGCTTCATGGCTTTTACTTTACGAGCCCCTGGTCAAACCTTAGCATTTTATAGTTACAAGCTAGTGTTATTATCCATCTGAGCATCTTGTTTTCTTGAAAGTGAGAAGGTATTATTCTATTTCTATCTAATATTCACTAGTATTAAAGGTATCATGATGAAAAAGAGGGAAAAGGACGTAATATTGTCTGAAAATTAAGTCAGAAAGTACAGTAGAATGTGCATAAATTGGAGACACATTATTGTTTGAGAACTGGAGCTCAAAATCTCCCATCCTGATACGATATCTTATGGAACTACAGATTGCTAACTTTGTCAAGATCTTCCCTGGGGTTTCTCATGGATGGACCGTGAGATACAAAAGCGAAGACGCAGCTGCTGTGAAGAGCGCTGAGGAAGCCCTGGTGGACATGGTTGACTGGTTTAACAAGAACCTCAAGTGAACCTAATGAATTAGCGGCCATCCTTTTGTAATAAGCCAGTGTCACTCTTCAGGAGTCATCACGCGAGCATCCACGGTTTATGTTATGGTCTCTTAGCTATAGCCTATAGGGCATGCTTCTTTGTCTGCCGCAGGTCTGCTGGTATGTGTGTGATTGCTCATTTCGGGGTCTGCTTGTGCTGAACACTGAACTATTGCACTCAAATAAAATGTGGTATTTGCAGTTCTGTGAGCTGGCACTTCCCTGGTTACTTTTCTTTTGTTTGGTGTTGGGGATGAAAGGACAGATCGTTACAACCCAGTTTATTCCTTGTTCCAACATAATTTTATAGAGACGCGGGCTGACGCCATGCGTCATCCGGCTGATCAGATCGGCCGGGTCGGCACCTGTTTGATCTGTCCTAGACATCCTTAGGATGATCGCAAAACGGACCATGTTGTGGGCACCCATAGCAAGGCGGGCCATGTTGCGGTGTTGGCACCCATTGCAAGGTGGGCCATGTTGCGGTCGCCTTTAGCTTGTGTGACATTGCATTTAGTGGGGAGTCCCAATATAGAAACGACATTTTCTTGCCGATATGTGCCCGACATGCCAAATCAAGCCGTTGATGCATGGGATGGAAGTGCACCCGTGCATTGCCAAATCAAGCCGTTGATGCATGGGGTGGAAGTGCACCCGTGCATTCGATTTAGCATCGTGCACATATCGGGTGCATTCGGTTTAGCATCGTGCACATATTGGGCAAGGGAGGATCGTTCGCACAGTAGTTTTCGTGCAATATGGTTCATGTTGCGGTGACCCACTGCAACATGGACGATGTTGCGAACCCACTGTCCCATCACCATCACCGCAGCCTTCCTCACCACAACATCATCCATGTTGTGGTCGTTGCCACCACGACATCATCTATGCTGCAGTTGATGATCACGAAATCCTGCCGTTGGTCGGTGTCTATGGTCGCAGCTCCGCTGCCCGGGGCTCGTAGCACGGCCTCTGGCAACAGGGACATGGCGATTTTGCAGCAGTGAGATCAAGGTCATGGAACAATCTCTTCCTCACTTTTCACTGGGGTGCACATGGACGCTGTAACATCCATGACAGGATCAAGAGGTCGGAAAGTAGGGGATCCATGGCCGGCTCAAAGAAGGTAGGAGAAAAGGACCCATGGCAGGAACGGAGAGTTTAGGAGAAACGGGATCGGAGGAACATGTGGTTGTGCTCGCTTCGGTTGGCGATAAGGTGAAACGGATAGGGGTGTGCAGGGTCCACGGGGGCACGTGGCAACATAGGAGGAAGCCGGTGCGTGAGATGTTTTCCGTCAGTTGGCTGGCGCCGGCGGCAGGCAGTTTGGCCTGGCCGGTCGCTACCGCCACATGAAGCAAAGCAAAAAACGAAATCAGTGTTGGGTCAGCAGTGAGGTTACCCGTCACCCTGCCTGGAGCAAACAAATGAAAGGCCCACCCGTAAAAAACAAAAACAAAGGAAAGGCCCAACCAAAAAGCCTCCAACCTTCTCCACGAACAGATTCGAAACACCCCGCAGTCACCTCCGTCGGCTCTCGGCTGGTCTGGTTCCCAACCCCAACCACCAGGCACCAGCAGCCTCGGCAGGATGGCTAGCCCGCAGTGCTGCGCGGACCCGCCGACGCTCAACCCCGCCGGCGGGGAGGGCAGGGTCGTCGACAGCTTCGGCGGGATCACGGCGTACGTCGCCGGCGCCCGAGAGTCCAAGGCCGCTGTCGTCCTCATCTCCGATATCTTCGGTAAACCCCGCCCTTGACAAGAACTCTTATCTTCTCATAACCCGAATTCTCTTATGTTATAACAGCGCTTCCCGTCTTCCCCTTGCAGGGTTTGAAGCACCGAATCTGAGGTATACACTTTTGTGCTCTCTGACATTACGACCTCTGTTTTGCACCTACTCCCTCCGTTTTTAAATATAAGTCTTTCTAGAGATTCCTCTATGAACTACATACGGAGCGAAATGAATAAATCTACACTCTAAAATGCATCTATATACATCCGTATGTGATCCATAGTGGAATCTCTACGAAGACTTATATTTAGGAACGGGGGCATGCAGTACATCTTTTGGTTTAGCAACGACATGTCTGTAGGCTCTGTTCATCACGCCGTAATAGCGAGTTGTGACGGTATTGCTTTCCCGCTGCCGTTTTTGTGTCATGCATATTGTTCAGAACTTGGCAATTTAGTCCTCAGAGGCCTTCTTCTAATAAGGAGTAATTCTTGGTGAGATTTTATGGCTGAGATTTTGGCCTGGCTATTAAACCTTGAAGAGTTCTTAGTGGACTTTTTGTTTTATGATGACCTATGACCTTGTAGCGACCAGACTTCAAATGGTCTGTGCTGCTGTGCACCAGTGTCATCCCTGGATCAGTAATGCTGACACGCACAGTACAAATGGAGGATTTATAACAGAGTAGCAATCACACACTTATTACATCGAATATCTCCGAAGAGATTAAGTATGATAAACATGGCTTAAGGCCATCTAATAACGATAACAGCGGAAGACTTGGAAGATAAGTGAGTCCATCAACTCTAGCGGCATCACTGAGTATAAGACCACGACCTAAGGCACCTTACTCGTCGTCTGAAAAGTCTGCAACATGAAACGTTGCAGCCCGAAAACGGGTCAGCACATAGAATATGCTGGCAAAGTAACACATAGAGAGTAATGAACAGTAATAATGCTATACTACATGCATATATGGCTGGTGGAAAGCTTTTACAATTTTGCGAAAAGCCAATTTTATCCTACTTCAAAAGAATAAATTTTATTTAACTATCATGGTGGTTGTTAAACATTGAGAAGGTACCTCCAACTCAATCCCAATTAAGTGTCATCATTAACCCAACAAAATTAATTAAAAATAACATAGTGATGAGATTCAAATGATAATTCAGGTACTAGATACTCAAGTTGTCCATAACCGGGGACACGGCTAACCATGATTAGTTTGTACACTCTGCAGGGGTTTGCGCACTTTTCCCCACAAGACTCGATCGCCTCCGTTTTATTTCTCGCACTGCATGGTGTTTGAGAAACGGATGACCGAGACACAATCTTTCAGAAGCAATCACTCTTTACTCTGGATGGACCGGTACACCTACTTTCCCCTACATCTGCTAGCCCACCTCTTCAAGAGATCATGTAACCTACTCGACTATGCTAGAGCCCATAATAGCTTGTGGCTGCACACGGAAGTTTCTAGCATGAACAATCTTATGATCCCTTTGAGCCTGGGTGGCGGTCCTTATACAAACAGACAACACTGGGTTCTCCAGGTGCCTCAATCCACCCAGATGTGAGTTTTAGTTGCCACCTTAAGTTGAACCATTAATAAACATCTCACATCTGTCATGAATATCTCTCAAACCCAAACCACGTCTACGAGCATAGCATGGCAATAAATAGCAACGTAGAAGTAACTCCCAAGGGTTTGATAAGAAAACAGGTAATAGGTACTACCTCAACTACTTCCCAGTTCCCACAATTTAGTTAGATCCTAGTCATGCAATGTTTGAGGAATAGATCTAATGCAATAAAAACTGGGTATGGAAAGTATGATCAAAGTGTTACTTGCCTTGCTGATGATCCGCAAAACCTAACGAGTCGAAGTAACAAGCGGCACACTCCGGGTACTCTATCGCAAACAAACAAGCATACAATCAGTACTCATCTAATGCACATGTAAAACTCGAATGGAAGATCCAACCAGTAAGTTCAACTTAAAAACTCCGGTTTGCAAAAAGAATCAACTCGAAAGAAGCAACGAAAGTCAAACGGCGAAAGAAAGAAGCTTCGTTTACTAATCTGGATCTAGGTCAAATTTTACTGTAGCAAAAACTTGTTTGAGTATGTTAAACCGAAAGAGAATTTCGAGACGAAACTCTAGGCGCTTGAATCGCCTGATTCCGATAAACGAGCGAGAAGTTAAACAGAAACGAAGATTCGATCAGAAATCGAATCTGAGATAATCGCAGAAAAATCCGACGAAAAAGAAAAAACGGACGAACGGTTAAAGAACGGACGTTTGTTAACAGAGAAAAACCGACGAACGCGTTCATTAAAACGAACGGTTCGGTGAACGCTCGCAAAATAATCAAACCGAAAAAAACCGATCTAGGGTTTTTTTTAAACGAATGGTGTTTTTTTTTAGAAAACCGGCAAAACGAACGGGGCAGTACCTCGTCTGGGCGGGGGCTCCGGCGGCGAGGGGCGCGGGGTGCGGGCTCGGGGAGGGGGGGCGGCGAGGGGCGGGCAAGGCGGGCGGCGGCGGCGACGAGCAAGGCGGGCGGCGGCGGCTAGATGAGAGAAGAGGGGGGGTTTTGCGGGGTATATAAAGGGGGGGGGGGGCGGCGCGAGGCTTGGAGGAGGGGCAAGCTCCGGCGGCTCGGACTCCCGTGTCCATGGCGAACACGGCGGCGTCCTGTGCGCGGAGAGGAGAGAGGCGCGGGGTGGGCCGGCGGCCTGGCGCTCGGCTGGGCTCGGCCCAGCGGGCGCGCGCGTTTTTTTTTAAAACGTTCCGCGGAAAATAATTCACAGAAAAATAAATAAAAGTCAGAAAAATATAAAATAAATTTTTCCCGTCTAGTTAAAAAATCTAGAATAGGGTGAACATTTTTTTAACACAAAATAAATATTTTGAAAACATGCCATATTTGTAATGCAATAAAAATTGCAAATAAAATCCAAATAAATTTCAATAAATGATTTTAACATTTTTCCTCCAGTATTTCAATTATTTTGGAGAAGTCATATTTTCTCCTCTCGTTTATTTTTAAAATGAAATATTTTTCCGGAGAGAAAATAATTAAAACCAAAATCCTCGTCTTATTATTTGATGAAAATCAAATATGAAAATTTGAGAAAATCCCCAACTCTCTCCGAGGGTCCTTGAGTTGCTTAGGATTTATCGAGGATTTGTCAAAATGCAATAAAACATGATATGCAATGATGATCTATGTATAACATACCAAATTGAAAATTTGGGATGTTACAGACCTCTACTTTAGTTTGTCACAACCAACAAGTGTCAGCTATGATGGGAGTTCTGATGTAGTTTCTTTCCCCTTGAAGGAAGATAGCCGATAAAGTTGCTTCGTCTGGATATTTTGTTGTGGTGCCAGATTTCTTACATGGGGATCCATATGTACCTGAAAACGCTGACAGGCCAATACAAGTGTGGTTAAAAGAACATGCTCCGGTTTGTTGTCTCCTGATTCCCGCAAACCTTGTTCCTTTTATTTCTTGTAAATGTTCAGGTCACGTTTGCTTTAG
The DNA here is from genome assembly GCF_018294505.1 of Triticum aestivum. NCBI lineage: Eukaryota > Viridiplantae > Streptophyta > Magnoliopsida > Poales > Poaceae > Triticum > Triticum aestivum. The sequence continues at coordinate 344,300,501 of NC_057796.1, forward strand.
TTTATGTTTATTAAGGTATATGTTCCAAAAGCTTTCCAGTTTGCATCGCATGAGGTTGCTGGCCTTGGTACTTTGATTCACACACTGTTAACTAAGTAACCAAGGGTGAGAAGTGATGGTAAAACCAATATCCAAACCTAACAACATGTATATGAAAGCATGCTATGAATTTGTAAGAATATATGTAGGCCCCTGTGTAGCTGTCGCCTGCGGGTGAAGACACACTTATTTTTTTAAATGGAGTTGATTTGCCAGTTTCTGAAGTTAGTTCTCCGACAAGTATTTCCGGACAGAGGGAGTATAAACGAATGAATTGTTCCTTTATACAGGGAAAAGCATTTGAAGAGGCAAAACCTGTTATTGCTGCTCTAAAAGAACAAGGAGTATCTACTGTTGGGGCTGCAGGTTATTGTTGGGGTGGTAAGCACAGTTTTGTTTTATTACATCTGAACCCAAATTATAAGGTTTAACCTGCTAAGCATTATGCTTCTTCTCCTTACATATCAGCAAAGGGAGTTGCAGAGTTAGCGAAAGCTAATGAGATACAGGCAGCTGTTATGTCACACCCTTCTTTTGTTACTGTTGACGATATCAAAGGTAAGATATCTTCCTTGAGAATTCAAGATACATACTTAACATTGTTCCATTTGAAAGGCTTCAGATTCTTACACTATGACATGTGCTATATTTCAGAGGTGAAATGCCCCATCGCTATACTTGGAGCTGAAACTGACAAAACATCCCCACCAGAATTGGTCAAGCAGTTCGAGCAGGTTCTATCCTCTTCTAACTCTGGGGTAAGTTCTCATTTCGAGCAACCAGTTCTTCAAATCAACTATGACGTTGTCTAGGTATGGAATATGTGATATAACTAAGTTGTCAAATTTGAAAATGGCTCAGTGCCAAGCTGTATCTGATTAGTATACTGTTTGACTGTTCCAGCATAATGTGTTGCTACTTCCTCCCAATCTAATTAGCTTTTGACATCAAAGGAGCTGACAATCATCTTTTCTTTTAAATAAGGGCCAACTAGCCTTATGCAATATTTTACTTTATGAGTCACTGGACTTAGCAGCATTTTATAGTACTAGTTATTATCCATGTGAATGACTAGTTTCTTGGAAGTAAGAAGGTATTATCTTATATTCACCCGAAAGTGTAGTATCATGAAGAATTAGGAAATAGATGTTACAGATTGAGAAAAAGCAACCAGAAAGTACAGTAGAATGTAGGTAAATTGGAGACACACATTATCGGTACGATATTGTTGCAGAACCGGAGCTCAAAATCTTTCATCCTGATATGATCATTTATGAACCTACAGATTGCTCACTTTGTCAAGATTTTCCCTGGGGTTTCTCATGGATGGACTGTGAGATACAAAAGTGAAGACGCAGGTGCTGTGAAGAGTGCTGAGGAAGCCCTGTCAGACATGATCGACTGGTTTAACAAGAACCTAAAGTGAACCTGAATTAGCGGTCCTTTTTTCTTAATAGGCCAGTGTCACTCTTCACCAGTCATCATGCAATCATCCAGGGTTTATGTTATGGTCCGCATCGTTGGTCGTCTGCAGGTGTCTGTCCTGTGCAGTATGTATTGTGTGCTTGCTCATATCAGTCTCTGCTTGTGCTGAACACATTACTATAATACTATAGCACTGAAATAAAATGCGATATTTGTAGTTTTGAGAGTTGGACCACTTGTCTCGTTGTCTTTATGTAACTTGTGTGGTGATTGTTGTTGGCTCTGCCCACTGCCGTCATCTCCAACACCTCCGGTAAGACAACTGGTCGAGTTAACTGGCCAATCTCCAACACCTGCAGCGTTCCAGACTCTAGTGCCTATAAAGTATGTATACCGAGAACCATTTTATCTTTGCAGCGTTCGATGTGCCGAAACTGAGATACACTGTGAATTTATTTTCTCGTGAGAGTTACCATTCTGAAATGGTTACATTTGCATGTTATTTCCTTTGCATCTCCTTCAACATGGAGCAGTTACTTAATTTTGTCAATGGTGTAGCAATAGCTTAAGTGCTTAACACTGATAAAGCCGACGAGTCTGCATGTAGAAACGGTGACCTTGGGCCATTGCGTCCTGACAGCCATACAGCCATGTAGTAGATGGTGTTGATGAAACATATTTCGTATGAGAAGGAAAGGGAGCTGGAATTACAGAATGGTAATCTCTGTTTGTAGTCTGTTTGTAGTTTTCAGTTCAAATTTGTGAAACACAAGCGAGAGGCTTGATGGCTCTCCCCTCTCCTCTCCTCCTCCCACCTCCGGCCCTCCACCGCACCGCCCCCAGCTCAACTCCGGCCGCCGACAGCTCTCCCCATGATCACACGCTCACCACCAGCCCCCTCGATGCCCTGCGCCCCTCCGTGGCGCCACCGCCATTGCCTTTCTTCGACCCCCCTATGTCAAAGCAGGGCAAGTGGCTCTCCGCTGCTTCCTGGACTGCGGCAATGCCATGGGGTTAGAGTTTGAGGATGACTGCAGTTTCTACTGCCGCCTTGCAGTCACCACGCCGGCGATACACCTTGCGTCGCCACTCTACCTCATCTTCGAGTTCTCCAACCGCCACCTTGACGCCATCACGGTGGCCGCTCTGCTCCAAGCCGTCCTTGGTGGCTGTGCCGCCGACTTATTCGTCGCCCAGTGCTCCTCACTGGTCTTCCGTTTCCATGTGGCTACGCCGCGCATCGGCGAGATCATTCTACACCAAAACCAATCCGCCACCGCAACTACGCCTTTTCCTTCGCTCGCTCGCTGCCTCTGCCTCCACCCACCTCTGCTGCGCCCGCCTCATGCCTGTCGCTCGCCTCCCTCCTGCAAGTCCCCGAAGACCTCTGCCTTCACTTTGAAGGTGTGGTCTCCTCGCAACTCCGGTCGACTGCCACCATTGACCCGCACCACAACCGCCATGGGTGCCGCATGTACGCTCGTGTCATCCAATTCCCGTTTATCCTACAAGCTCACTTCATGGCCCTCATCCTCGCTCGCCTCTTCGGCGGCTGCTTCTCCCACTTCAATGTCACCGATGAGGGCGACTCTTGCTTCGCCTTCACCGTTGCCAGCCCCGCGGTGGCCAACCTCGTCGCTGACATGGGAGATTTCCACAAAAGAGGCATGTTGATCCGCTTCCCTCGCCCGCCAGCTCTGGGTGCCTCCGCACGCCCGCTTGCTGGAATCGCTGAGATCCCCGTGCCTGAAACCACGGCTTCCCCACCGACGACGAACATCTCTGCTTCTCCGCCACCACCGTCAACAACCCTTGATCTACCCAAGGTTAGACGTGCTCGGCCTGGTATTAGATTTTATTACCGTATGTTGCATGCTAATCACCCTAATCAGCTCCCAACACATTCGCTTTACACCTCTCACAACCACTGCTTCGGGGTTACTTTCATGCCAATTTCGGTTAGACCTAATGAAATGCTTGTCGAGTCAGCTCTAAACCACTGTTTTTCAGTCAAACAAGATTTCCATGCAATCAAAGTAGATGAGCTCATTTTCAAAACTGGTATCTTCTCCCGCCTCGCTAAGGTTCAAATTCTCAGGCATGGGTCCCTAGACTTCTCTGGTTTTCGTCTCTTCCTCTTTGGCTAGCTTGACCATGCAGCAGCGCACTGTGCCCGTCACTTACCGCTATATCATGCCTACTCCCATACACCGCTCACGCCGCGCACCGTCTCTATCCTGGGGCCCTTCGCGCCTACACGCCCACGCATGCTCGGACCAAACCCAGCCGCCCTCACGAGAGACCCGCACATCCCCTCACCCATGCAGGATAGCCGGGCCCACCCCATGCACAATGATGGCAGCACAGTGGAGAAAGGCGGACCAAATCCTCCCAAAGATCCGTACGCATCACGACCGGAGACGCATGCGTGCATCGCTCGCGCTAGAACCCAAGCATCCCCTTTTGTATCTCTGTCTGTGCCAAATCTGGCTCACCCTCTGCCCCCACCCGCGTCTAATCCGGACGGCGCCGCGCCGCCCCCTGTCTCCCCCCGCCTGCCCACCGCTCCCACGCCGTGCCAGGAGATTGCATTGGGAACCGAAGGAATCACACGGTCTCGCCCTCGCTCGCCCACGCCACCCCCGAGCCTACCCCTGGCCAGCATCTAGCCGTAATCATCGCTACTACTTCGCCGCCGCAGCCTAATCCGCCTGCTCGATCCCCACGCCCTGACGCCAAGTTGCCTCAACCTCTGCTGCACGCTTCAGATCACATCCCTCTGCCACAAGATACGCCGCCCATGCGGTCCAACAGCGCCACGACGGCCACCTATCGGGACGCGCTCCTCTCCTCCCCTCGTGCCCATAGCTACCCCCAGCTACGTCCTATATATATACCACCACGCCGGGCCCTCCCCCTCTCCATCGCCACCCCCATCCACCACAAAAATCTCACAAGAAACCTCGCTGCTTCCGCTGCCTCGCTCTCGACCACCGCATCGAGGCTTGCAGAGACCCTGTTCGCTGCGCTCGCTGCTGGCGGAACGGCCACCGCAGCCGCGACTGCAGGTACCTCCGCCTTTGGCCTTTTTCCCCCTCTCCCCGAATCATTCACCGCAAGCCCTAACCCCGCCTTCTGTCGTCGCAGGATGAATCACGGCAGCTCCTCGTCGGCCACGACCCGCGTCCCCCACACCCTCATGATAGGAGAGGTGCCCATTATCCTGTCGGAGCCTTTCCCTGCTGTCTGCGTCCCCTCCCCGTTCATCCTCCACGGCGTCCCCGTCAACTCCGACGGCGTGCCACTGCCTCCTCCCTCACCACCACGCACAGCTGCACCTCCCCCAACCCCCACCACCCCGCACCACCACCTCACCCACAACACCTCCACTCCATTCGACACCCACGCGCTCAGAGCCCGCCTCACAGACATCTTCACTGCCTCGCAGTTCACCATGGCCGAATCCCATGTCTCCGACTCCGAGCCGGACGAGGATCCTCCTCGCCCTCAACGTGAGGCCGGCATGATCCCTCCCTATGGCGATATGTCGCGTGTCGCTGTCCCACCTTGCCTTATGTATTGCCCACGCCGCTTCGCCTTCGCACACCTGCAAACACCCGTTCACAACCCCACCCCTCTCATCCGCCGCGCCATCCAGCACACCTGCGGCAACCCGGCCTTCATCTTGGACGGGTCTTGGCGCGGGGTTGAATGCATCACCTTCCACACTCTCGAGGCACGCAATGATGTCCTCCGCCACAGTCCAATAGAATTTGAGGGCAACCTAGTTACTATCGAGCCTGTAGAGCATGCAGACCGCTCCATTGCCATCTTCTCCGACCTAGCCGAGGTCGAGGTGTCAGAGTTCCCTCATGAGCTCTGGCACGAAGACGGCATTCGATTGGCGCTTGCTTTCCTTGGCGACGTTTGTGCCGTGGATGACTTCTGTCTTCACGGTATCGACTACACCTCGTTCCGCGCTCTCGTCCTGCTCCAGTCCGGCAAGCCGGCTCCACCTGGCCTAGTCATCCAGCTCCCACCCATCAACGAGATCAAAATCGCTAAGGTTGTAGAAGTTTCTCGCTGGCACCATGGCGACGGCGCCCCTTTGGTGGCTCCTCCTCCGATGACGACTCTGCTCCTCTCTCCCAGCGCGCCTCTCCACGCCCGCCCTCACCTCAGCACTTTGCTCCGGTGGTCTCTGCCGTCAGGGCGGGCTGGCGTGCAGATCCCACCTACGGTGGGACCAGGCCTGTTGCCCACCCCCCTCGCCTGACGCACGAGCCCTCCATGCCTCTCATGCCGGTGCCACCTCTGGTCCTGTCCTGTCAACTGTCCTTCCCCCTCCTAGCTCTGCACGTGACCCTCTTGTCGTCTCTGATGACGACTAGAGCGGCTCTGAGGGCATGCACGTCCCCCTCCTGCATGCAGTCTCATCAGACTCCCTTGACGCGGTGCATGCACCTGCGGTGCCGGCCCCGGCTCCACTTGTCATCCACCCGCTGCCCAGGGTGGCGGCCGTTGACCCGCCTGCTCCTCCTGCTCACGCAGGGGATGGTGTGGTGGGCCCCGTGCTTCGCTCCGCTTCGTCGGCCTTCGCTCTCGTCGCCCCGGCCGACCCAGCTCCCCCAGCGCCGCCCACCTTCACTTTCTCCGCAGGAGAATCATCAAGTGCCAACGGTAACTCCCCCCTTCCATCTTCAATTCCTACAACCCCTCCTCCGGCTTCTAACTCTAACTCTGAACCTGCTGCGGCCAACACAGCACTCCCTCTTCAGGATCTTGACACCCACGAGTGCACCGCCCGTGTCGTGGAATTGTCACGGCAGATGTCCTTGAGCTAGGACTTAGTCGTGGAGCCATCGCAGCTAGGAAGCTTAAAGGGGTTAAACGGGACAAGGAACACGAGGGTTATACTGGTTCGGCCCCTTACGGTGAAGGTAAAAGCCTACGTCCAGTTGAGGTTGTATTGCTTAAGGTTTCGACGACCAAGAGCTAAACCGCCCTGCTTGGTTATCGATTTGATCTTCCTTGTCCCTGAACCGCCGCCGAGTCGTCCCTTTATATAGAGAGGTTGACACCCAGCGGCTCTCAGAGTCCCGGCCGGCTCATAATAGTGTCCGGCTCGGACTCATAACTATGCTTGCCTTACACTACAAGTCTTGCTATAACAGCGGTTTATAACTACAGGCCTTGAGCCGCCTCCGGGTCTTAAGCCCATTATTGGCCCGCCGTCTTCAAGCTCGGTACTGGGCTTCGCGTGATGACCATTATGACGTAACCCGGCCCCTCCTGGGCGGGTGACTCTAATGGTTATATCCTCAACATTAGGCCCCAGATTGATTTGAACCAGTTCATGTCAATCTTCAATCCCTTTGAGAGAAAATCTTCCGGCTTACATTTGTGCGAAGGTTTTAACCCGCCGTGACGTCATCTTCTGGATTCCTGATAACCCGCCATGACGTCATCTTCCACTAAGTTCATTTCTTTATTCCGTATATCCTAATGGATCTTATCTTTAATGGCTATCCCGGAAATCGAGGCGCTTCTGTGGCGAGATAATCACGCCGTGGCCTCCTCGTTTCCCGCGCCCACTTATGAGCCGCCCCTTATAAATAGGCCCGACCCTTATGTCTTCATTCACTTGTCGCCTCCATCGTCTTCCTCCTCTGCCACCCGAGAGCTCGAACTCCGCCGCCGCCGCCGCCGCGTCCCTTGTCTTCCTCAACCTTGGCCGCTGCATCACCCTGACCTGGTCCAGAGAAACGGCGGCGACCTCCGCGACTCCTCAGCGCCGGTAAGTCCCTGCACCTCTCCACCATAGATCCGCATTTAGGGTTCTACTGTTCTTCCTCTGTTCTTCGCTGTTCTTCTCGAGTTCTTCGTAGTTCTTCCTCTACAGTCCAGTTTGATCCAAAAGTAGTGCAGAGCTCCTGCGGTAGTTGTTGCGCATCCATTTTCAATAGTGGCACACCCCCTTTACTTGCAAAGAGATCCCCTTAGAGCTCATGAACTTCTCTGTATCAGCTTTCTAGGTCTAGAAATTTTTCCCTTTTAGCCGATCGTTTGATCCAAAATAATCATTGCGATCCGTGAAACTTGTTTGTGCCACACTTAGTCAAAAATTGCATCTATTTAGTTATGGCGGCTCATATCTCCGGCTTAAAAGAGGCCACACGTTGTAGAAATTTCCGGCTCATTTATAATAAGGCTTTAGACAACTTGAATTACTCACGATGCCCTCAGCGGCTTAGATAACCCGACGCAATTAACCATATGTCATTAGGCCCCTTCATAAGCCGCCATTTGGAACATGGAACTGTAAAATTCCTCTGGCTTATAATTGAACCGGTCATTTCCTTTTATCATAGGCTTTCATCTTTCACAATGCCACCCAAAGCTCCCAAGGCACCCATCACGTGCAACTGGATGAGATCCAATGTTACTGACGAAACCTTAGCGGATTTCGTGAAGACGGGTTACCTGCCCAAGAAGGATGTCATGTCTTATCGTGCCCCTGACCCGTCGGAGGAGAGACCTCAACCTAGAGATGGTGAGGTGGTGATATTTGCTGATCACATGAGCCGGGGCTTCGCACCGCCCGGCTCAAAATTCTTTAGGGACGTTCTGAACTTCTTCGATCTGCGGCCGCAAGACATAGGACCCAATTCCGTGTCAAATATCTGCAACTTTCAAGTATTCTGCGAAGTATATCTTGGAGAAGAGCCCAGCCTACTGCTCTTTAGAGAGCTGTTTTATCTGAACCGCCAGAATGAGTGCGCCAACGGGCCGAGCCTGGAACTTGGTGGAATCTCCATTCAACGCCGGAGAGATTGCCTCTTTCCTTACGCTGAGCCGCCAAGCCATCCAAAAGACTGGAACCAGACATGGTCCTACTGCCAGGATACTTCTCCGGCTGACGAGAGCCCTCTACCCGGCTTTTGTGCCCTGCGTCTGGAGCCAAGTCACCCCCTGCCAGATAAGCTATCTCAAGCCGAGCGTCAACCTCTGATCCCCACCATCAACAAGATTAAGGCTCTCCTGGGAAATGGCCTCAACGGCATTGATCTCGTCCGGGTCTGGATCTCTTGGCGGGTGATCCCCTTGAGCCGCCGCCCCGGCTTAATGTGTGATTACACGGGTCGGAAAGATGACCCTTTGAGGCACAGCCGCAACAATCTACCAGAAGACGTCGTTGACGACATGACCAAGTCCCTCTTGAATGAGAGCTTGACAGACCGCGGGAGGACCGGCTTAAGCCCCTTCTGCAAGACTAACCCGGCTCCAGCGGTAAGCCACTGACCTGAACATCTTACTTTCCCTTTGGATAGTTTTCATCTGAACCTTAAGAAGCCTTTATTGTATTTTTCAGGCTGACGATAAGTTCTGGAAGGTCAAGTATGACCATGAGGCGGCTAAAAAAGCCAAAAAGGCTAAGAAAGCCGCCAAGAGAGCCGCTCCCCGTAAAAAGGGAAGCAAGCCTACCGCCTCAGAGCTGCTTCAGCTGGATGATAGCTCCGAGTCAGAGGTAACCCTTGATTCTTTAGACTCTTCTTTTGTTTCTGCTTTTCGTCTGTCTTTTAACCACCTTATTGACTTGATTATCTGCAGGATGATACCGGAGCGAGTAACCCGGTAACGGAAGAGGTAACTATACTTGCCTCCGACTCGGACCCCTTGCCAAGGCTGAAAGTCCGAAGAGTAATCCGGAAAGTAAGATTTTCGCATCCTTTAGCTTATCAAGATCCTCAATTTGTTTTGAAGCAACAGATTCATGAGAGCCGGAGGCAAACCCGGGCCAGCAAGGATGCAGACCTCTCCTCCGGCTTACCCGAGGCATCAAGAAAGCGCCGGACTGAGGTTATCTCCAACTTATACCCTTTTCATCCTTTAGTGGGTGTCACTCGTCAACCGCTCAATTCGTCTGATTCAAATTATCAGGAAACTTCACCTTCCTCTGGTGATTCTATGCAATCTACCCTGCCGGCTTTCAAGACCGCGCCCGAGTAATGATGATCATCTTATGTTGTGCTTATCTTCCTCATGCTTTTGTACTAACCTTTTGTCCTTTCAGTGCTCAAGCAAAGCTCAGCAAGAGAGCGAAGAAGAATAAACCGGTCGAAGAGCCGGTCCTGACTGAACCGGAGGCTTCAGCTCAAGAGCCACCAGCTGCCTCTGCTCCTGAAGCCACTGCTCCAACCGACGAGCCAATCATAGAGACTGCTGCTAACCCGGAGATTCCCAGCTCAGCTCAACCGGCCGATGACCCGGATGTGGTGATTACCCGGACTGAATACGTTGAGCCGGGAAGACCCACTGTACTGGCCAGATGCTCTGCCAAGGAAGAGCTGCTAGAGCGCCGCCGGGCTAGATTGGAGATTACTGATTATGCTAACTTGAGCATTGGAGACATTGTCTCGGGTTACATTGGTCAAGTGCACAACAGCCGGGATCTGGAGATTGATATGGTGAAGCAGATCCAACAAAAATCTGAGGTACAAAACTCTTGCTTACTCCATAGTCAGTCTTACTATGCTAGCCCCCAAGTCTATTACTTATGATAGAATATGTTGTAGACTTAACTTCCGGCTTACTTTCATGAACCGGCAATTTGTAAATAAAATCTTTCAACATGCATTAGCCCCCAAGTGCCAAGTGTCTTTGCTTGGAAAGTGCTTGGGACTTTAATGTTGCATAACAATCACTCATACTATAACCCGGAATTTGTACAGGCTGCTTGCAAAAAATTTGAAGCTGAAATCTCTGAGCTGAAGAACCGCCTGAAGACTCAGGAAACTGAGACCCGGAAGGCCAACGCCAAATTCGAGTTCAGTGTTGCTGCACAAGAGAAGCTGAAGAAGAAGTTTGAAACCGAAAGGAAGACTTGGGCCGAGGAGAAAACTGCTTTGGTCAGCCGGGCCGAACAGGCGGAGGCTGCTCTGACGGAAAGAACCGCCGAACTCTCCGGCTTAAAACGCCATGTGTCACAGATGGTCGCGGCAATCTTCGGTAAGTCATTCTGCAGGCTTTCAACAAGTGTACATTCTTTATATCTCATAAGTCCCATCATTGCTAGCGGCTTACCTAACCTTGTTAAACAGGTCCCAGAAGCGCCAACCTTAATCAGAATGTGCTGACCAAGCTAAAGGTCGTGTACACCCTGGTGGAGCAACTCTACACCGGGTCACAGCGTGCTTTGGCCGTTGTGGCCCTGTCCAATGAGGTTCCGACTCACCTGGCGGACGTGCTTCGGCGGCTCGCCGTTCTTCCTCAGCGCTTTCAAGAGCTACGACGGGCCTCTGCAAGAGCCGGAGCCATAGCTGCTCTGAGCCGGGCCAAGGCTTTCCTCCCGGAGCTAGACCCGGCGGAGATCGCACTTGGATACCCCAGTCTAAAGGAAGACGGTACTCCCTTTGACCAAAAAGATTTTGCTGATTGTGTGAAGAGCGTACGCCCGGTGGCTACCTTGATTGGGAATGACACCGACCTCACCAAGTATCAGCTGGGCTATGACTCGGAGAATCAGAGGATCCCCACTCCACGCTACGAAGCAATCAGCTTGATCCCTCCGACTCGTAAGCATACCTTCGCCCCAGAAGTTGACCCGGCCGGGTTAATTGATGAGGAGGCTCAATTTGAAGCTTTGAGCGGCATTGACTGGAAATCGTCAACCTTCCAGGTCATGGGAACAGTCGGAGGAGCGGAGAGGGATGAGCCGGAAGCGTCGACCCAGCAAGCATCTTAACTCTTAGGCGGCCCATGGTTATGCTTTTAAAACAATGCCTCACCTTTTGGACTCGGGGAGTCTTATAATAGAGTAGGACAAACATTTTAACTTTGTCGTGCCATCGTGCACGTGTTGAATGCTTAACTCCATTGAAGTTGCTTCCTTATATTCCTCCGGGTCATAATTGATCATTTATTTTCCTTAAGCTCGAATAGCTGTCTTTAACCATCCTGCATAGAAAACAAGTCACAAGTCTCTAGGCGGCTTACTGCACTGAGAGTCATAGATCTTATACATATAACCCGGAATATGAATCGAAGTCATCAAAGACTGGCCCTCAATTATATCCTTGATGTAACCATAATAGCATACTTACATGCCTTCAATTATACTTCCGGTTTATGGAACCCGGATAATAGGGTTGGTACCTCAACTCCGGTTTACCAGTTTTGATAATGCTTATTGTGTGTTACTAACACTGTGAATCAAAGTTAAGTCGCCGGAGTAAGAACCGCCGTGCACACTGTTGATACAACCAGAAGGACTTGTTGAAAATCAGAAAATCAAAGCTTAGGGGCTTCCGGTTCGAATACGACCAGAGACCCGTCCCAAAGGGGTTAAGCTAAGATTCGAATGCGATCATCTAGCCCCCAGTGGGTTTGGCGTTGCCGATCAAGAGGGTACCGACAGCTGTGTTCTCTTTGGTTCGAATACGACCCATGTTTGAACAGGAAGCCCCCAAATGACCTTAAGAGTTGTTTAACGACGCTGATTCGAATACGATCCACGTCGGTTCCCAAAGGGGGTTGAGCTATGATTCAAATATGATCAAAGAAAATTCCCCAATGAGCTCGGCAATTTGCCAATCAAGTGGGTATCGACAGCTATGTTCTCTTTGGTTCGAATACGACCTATGTTTGAACAGGAAGCCCCCAGGTGATCATATTGTTTACGGCTAGATTCGAATACGATCATAAGCCGGATCCACCTCCAAGTGACCATGTGATGTTGTAATGGAAATAACACGTTTACCTTTGGAGGAGAAAAGGACAGAGGTCCTGCTTTATTATTTATCATAATATATACATGGCTATAGAAATATGTACATTATGAGAGCCGGTGGCTCAAGTGTAATAAGGCCGAAGCTGAGCTATGTTCCATGGCCGACGGGTCTCTTCCTCCGACTTGCATGAATCTTTGTGCTCCCGAACGTCAATAAGATAGTATTACCCGTTGTGCAAGTTCTTGCTGACCACAAAGGGCCCTTCCCAAGGCGGGGATAACTTGTGTGCATCTGTTTGATCTTGGATGAGCCGGAGCACCAGATCACCTTCCTGGAAGACCCGGGACTTAACCCGGCGGCTGTGATAACGGCGCAGGTCTTGTTGGTAAATCGCCGAGCGAGCTGCTGCCACATCGCGCTGTTCGTCCAACAAGTCAAGAGCATCTTGGCGCGCCCGCTCCTTATCCGCCTGAACATAAGCCGCCACTCGAGGTGAGTCATGACGGATGTCGCTAGGGAGGACTGCTTCCGCTCCATAAACCATGAAGAAAGGCGTGTAACCCGTAGACCTGTTAGGAGTAGTATTGATGCTCCATAACACGGAGGGTAACTCCTCCACCCAACAACCCGGCGTCCGTTGCAAAGGGACCAAAAGCCGGGGCTTGATGCCTTTCAGAATCTCCTGATTAGCTCTCTCAGCTTGACCATTGGATTGAGGGTGAGCCACTGATGAAACATCAAGTCGAATATGCTCTCGTTGACAAAACTCCTCCATGGCGCCTTTAGACAGATTGGTACCATTGTCAGTTATGATGCTGTGTGGAAAACCAAAGCGAAATATCACCCTTTTCATGAACTGAACCGCCGTGGCTGCGTCACACTTGCTAACTGGCTCTGCCTCAACCCACTTTGTGAACTTGTCAACCGCCACCAAGAGGTGGGTCTTCTTATCCTTGGACCTTTTAAAAGGCCCAACCATATCAAGCCCCCAGACCGCAAATGGCCAAGTAATTGGAATCATCCTGAGCTCTTGAGCCGGCACATGAGCCCGTCACGAGAACCTCTGACAACCGTCGCATTTACTGACCAAATCCTCCGCATCAGCATGAGCCGTCAGCCAGTAAAAACCATGACGAAAAGCCTTGGCCACAAGGGATTTTGAGCCGGCATGATGGCCACAATCCCCTTCATGAATCTCACGTAAGATTTCTTGACCCTCCTCAGGGGAGACACAACGCTGGAAAGTTCCAGTAACACTGCGATGATGAAGCTCACCATTGATAATGACCATTGACTTAGACCGCCGGGTTATTTGTCTGGCCAAAGTTTCATCCTCAGGCAAGTCCCCCCGGGTCATGTAAGCCAAGTACGGTACTGTCCAGTCTGGGGTGATGTGGAGTGCCGCCACCAACTGTGCCTTCGGGTCAGGAACAGCCAGGTTTTCCTCTGTAGGTAACTTAACAGAAGGGTTATGCAGGATGTCCAAGAAAGTATTAGGCGGCACCGGCTTTCGCTGAGAGCCCAGCCGGCTTAACGCATCAGCCGCCTCATTCTTCCTGCGATCAATGTGCTCTACTTGATAACCCTGAAAGTGTCCAGCAGTGGCATCAACTTCACGGCGATACGCCGCCATGAGAGGGTCCTTGGAGTCCCACTTGCCCGACACTTGTTGAGCCACTAAATCTGAATCGCCAAAGCATCTTACCCGGCTCAAACTCATCTCCTTAGCCATCCGAAGACCATGGAGCAAGGCCTCGTACTCAGCCGCATTGTTAGTACAAGGAAACATCAATCGTAACACATAATGAAACTTGTCACCTTTAGGGGAAGCCAATACAACACCAGCCCCCGAGCCCTCCAATTGCCTAGACCCATCAAACTGAATAGTCCAATATGTATTATCCGGCTTTTCTTCAGGCACCTGTAGCTCTGTCCAATCGTTGATGAAATCCACCAAAGCTTGAGATTTGACGGCAGTGCGTGGTACGTATTTCAGACCATGAGGCCCAAGCTCTATGGCCCACTTAGCCACTCTTCCTGTGGCTTCTCTGTTTTGGATGATATCTCCAAGGGGAGCAGAACTAACCACAGTGATGGGGTGACCCTGAAAATAATGCTTAAGCTTCCGGCTTGCCATGAACACCCCATAAACAAGCTTCTGCCAATGTGGATACCGCTGTTTGGACTCTATGAGCACTTCGCTGACGTAGTAAACCGGCCGCTGAACCGGATACTCCTTACCCTCTTCCTTGCGCTCCACCACCACAGCCACACTGACGGCTCGTGTGTTAGCAGCTACATACAGTAATAAGGGCTCCTTATCAACCGGAGCAGCAAGGACTGGGGGCTCAGCCAGCTGTCTCTTCAAATCCTCAAAAGCAGCATTAGCAGCATCATTCCAGATAAAGTCATCAGTTTTCTTCATCAACTGGTACAGTGGCATGGCCTTTTCACCCAAACGGCTTATAAACCGGCTTAAAGCAGCGATACGACCCGCCAGGCGCTGGACGTCGTTTATACACGCCGGCTTAGCCAGAGAGGTGATTGCCTTGATCTTCTCCGGGTTAGCTTCAATGCCTCTATGAGAAACCAGAAAACCCAAGAGCTTGCCTGCAGGAACACCAAAAACACACTTGGCCGGGTTAAGCATCATCTTGTAGACCCGGAGATTATCAAAGGTTTCTCTCAGATCATCTATCAAGGTTTCCTTCTCCTGGACTTAACCACAATATCATCCACATAGGCATGAACATTGCGCCCAATCTGGTTATGAAGACAGTTCTGCACGCAACGCTGATAAGTCGCCTGTGCACTCTTGAGTCCAAAAGGCATAGACACATAACAGAAGGCTCCAAAGGGAGTGATGAACGCCGTTTTCTCCTGGTCTTTAACTGCCATTTTAATCTGATGGTATCCAGAATAAGCATCCAAGAAACTTAAGCGCTCACAACCCGCCGTAGCATCAATGATTTGATCAATACGGGGGAGGGCAAAAGGATCAGCCGGACATGCCTTGTTTAAGTCCGTGTAGTCCACACACATCCGCCAGGTGCCATTCTTCTTGAGCACGAGCACCGGGTTAGCTAACCACTCTGGGTGAAAGACTTCAACAATAAACCCGGCCGCCAAGAGCCGGGCCACCTCTTCACCAATGGCTTTCCGCCTCTCCTCATTAAACCGCCGAAGGAATTGCCTGACCGGCTTAAATTTCGGATCAACATTGAGAGTGTGCTCAGCGAGTTCTCTAGGTACACCTGGCATGTCAGAAGGTTTCCATGCGAAAATGTCCCTATTCTCACTGATGAACTCGATGAGCGCGCCTTCCTATTTTGGATCCAGATTGGCACTGATGCTAAACTGCTGAGACGAGTCACCTGGAACGAAATCAACAAGTTTAGTCTCATCAGCTGACTTAAATTTCATTGCCGGCTCATGCTCCGTGGTCGGCTTTTTCAGAGATGTCATATCTGTTGGGTCAACATTGTCCTTGTAAAACTTCAACTCCTCTGTCGCACAAACAGATTCTGCATAAGCCGCATCGCCTTCCTCACACTCCAAGGCTACCTTCCAGCTGCCATGAACTGTAATGGTCCCATTGTGACCCGGCATCTTGAGCTGCAAATACACGTAACACGGCCGTGCCATGAACTTAGCGTAAGCCGGCCGCCCAAATATAGCATGATACGGACTTCTTATCTTAACCACCTCAAAGGTTAATTTCTCCACCCTGTAGTTGTACTCATCTCCAAAAGCCACTTCCAGCTCAATCTTGCCCACTGGATACGCCGACTTACCAGGCACCACGCCATGGAAAACAGTATTGGACTGGCTGAGATTCTTATCAATCAATCACATACGACGGAAAGTCTCATAATAGAGGATGTTGATGCTGCTGCCTCCATCCATGAGCACCTTAGTGAACTTATATCCTCCCACCTGAGGAGCCACCACCAGGGCCAAGTGACCCGGATTATCAACCCGGGGAGGGTGATCCTCCCTACTCCACACAATAGGCTGCTCAGACCATCTTAAATAGCGTGGAACCGCCGGCTCAATAGCATTTACAACCCTCTTATGAAGCTTCTGATCTCGCTTACATAGACTGGTGGTAAACACATGATACTGTCCACCATTGAGCTGCTTTGGATTGGTCTGGTATCCCCCCTGCTGCTGTTGATGACCCTGGCCGGACTGCTGATTAAAGCCCCCTTGACCATTCTGAGGATTAGAATTTGAGCCGCCGCCCGGGCCATGAAAGCCGCCAGCGCCTGAGCCGCCGCCCGAGCCATTGTTGCCATTAAAGGCATTGGAATTCTTAAAGGCCTTCATGATTGCGCAATCTTTTCATAGATGAGTAGCTGGCTTCTCCCTAGAGCCATGCTTTGGACAAGGCTCATTCAACAACTGCTCAAGCGTCGGGCCTGACCCGCCGGCTCGGGGAGGTGGCCTCCCCTTGCGTCGCTGGTTGTTCCCCTGTGAGCTGGCGTTGGCCACAAACTCTAGGCTGCCGTCGGCCTTACGCTTGCCACCTCCTTGGTTTGCCGGGTTATGCTGAGGACCCTTGCCATTGCCATTCTTCTTTCCCTTCCCTGTCCTTTCATCATCTGACGCGGGGTCCTTGGTACTATCAGAGTCGGCGTACTTGATGAGAGCCGCCATCAGCGTACCCATATCATTGCAATCGCGCTTGAGCCGCCCGAGTTTCATCTTCAGGGGCAGGAAACGACAATTCTGCTCCAACATTAGGACTGCAGAGCCGGCATCCATCTTATCAGATGAATGTATTATCTCTTTGACCCGGCCGACCCAATGTGTTGTAGACTCACCCTCCTGCTGTTTACAGTTAGTCAAATCCACAATTGACATCGACTGCCTACAGGTATCTTTGAAGTTTTGGATGAACCGGGCTTTCAGCTCAGCCCAAGACCCGATAGAATTGGGTGGCAGCCCTTTCAGCCAAGTGCGGGCAGTCCCATCTAACATCATGGTGAAGTACTTGGCCATTGCCGCTTCGCTAACCTCCAGCAACTCCATGGCCATCTCATAACTCTCGATCCAGGCTCCGGGTTGTAAATCAGTTGTGTAGTTAGGCACCTTCCTAGGCCCTTTGAAGTCCTTGGGCAGACGTTCATTGCGGAGAGCCGGCACCAGACAAGGGACACCTCCGGTCCTCGTAGGTATACCCACGTCGACGGAAGCCGTCGGGTAAGCCGGGGGTGGTTGGTAAGCCGTCAACTGAGGCATCTGCTCTGCCTCTTGCCGTGCTCTGTCTTGGTCTACCGCATGAAAAGCTCCATTATGAGACGGGCCGTGTCCAGGAGGCAAGTCATGGCGTCGGACATTACTTGAGCCGGTTACTGAGGCCATGTGTCTGCTATAACTCGGGCTCCGGCCTGGACGAGGGGTTGAATGAATCCTGTCCCGGCTATAAGAATATGCCTCTTGCTGCGCCAGAGCCGTCTGAAGGAGTTCTCTGACCCGGCGGGTTTCAACCGCCGTTGGAGAGTCACCGTCAATTGGGAGAGCCGCCAGCCGCGCCGCTGCGGCGACCATGTTTTCCAATGGGTTGGCATAATGACCTGGGGGTATTGGTACGTACTGAGGCGGGGTAGGGTTCACCCGGGGAGGCCCCATCACTTGGGGTTGAATTGGCGTTCCAGTCCCGGGCGCTATGATCTCTGGCGGGTTACTAGGCCCTGCACCAGGCGTGTTGAAGAGGTTTTGATGATCGTAAACCGGAGGGAGTCGAGATTGGGCCTTGTGGTGCCTCCTTCTCATGACCTCATTGGACGCATTTTGATCCATCGTGAGACGGAAAGATTGTGCCTGAATCAGGTTTGTCTGGGCGTCGAGAGCCGCCCTCTTTGCAGCCATCCTGATCCCTTCCGCCGCCAGATCCTCCTTGGCTTTTACTAGATCTAATTTTAACTGTGCCACCTCCGCGTCATGCTGAGCTTGATCCGTCGGGGCAACCGTAGCGGCCAACAGGGCCGTCTCTTGTCCGTGAGATCCATCAGCACCTGAGCCGGCGAGGGCACCGGGTTTCCTGACCCGGCGGCAGGGGTTTGAACAGGCTGTGCACCGGCCATGAAGATTCCAACCCGGCTCGGCGACTCAAAAGGGTCCAGAATACTGTCACCGTCGGAACAGCCCCTGAGCCTGCCATCCTGAAGTTGATATAACGAATTTGACTCATCCGTAGCTGACTCGCCGTCAGAGCCGGCAGCCGTCTCATCACCAGATCCAGATCCTTCAGAGAGTCTTCCATGGACACATCCCACGAAAGCATGCTTCAAGGCAGGTAGAGTCCGGGCGGGTCGCGCCCGCTGAGCCGTCTCGATGAGATCGGTGCAGAGATCCGGCTCAGGGCCCGGATCACCAATCTTGCCAATGAAGACGTGGATTCCGCCGAAGGGGACCCGGTACCCGTACTCGATTGAGCCGGCGTCGGGGCCCCAGGTTGCATCGTCGATGTAGAGCTTGCCGCGACGACTCTTGGTCATCTGGCCCACAGCGTATCCCTTGAGCCCTTCGAAGCTGCCCTTCAAGAACTCAAATCCATCGTGCCCTGGCCCCACAGTGGGCGCCAACTGTCGTGGAATTGTCACGGCAGATGTCCTTGAGCTAGGACTTAGTCGTGGAGCCATCGCAGCTAGGAAGCTTAAAGGGGTTAAACGGGACAAGGAACACGAGGGTTATACTGGTTCGGCCCCTTACGGTGAAGGTAAAAGCCTACGTCCAGTTGAGGTTGTATTGCTTAAGGTTTCGACGACCAAGAGCTAAACCGCCCTGCTTGGTTATCGATTTGATCTTCCTTGTCCCTGAACCGCCGCCGGGTGGTCCCTTTATATAGAGAGGTTGACACCCAGCGGCTCTCAGAGTCCCGGCCGGCTCATAACAGTGTCCGGCTCGGACTCCTAACTATTCTTGCCTTACACTACTAGTCTTGCTATAACGGCGGTTTATAACTACAGGCCTTGAGCCGCCTCCGGGTCTTAAGGCCATTATTGGCCCGCCGTCTTCAAGCTCGGTACTGGGCTTCGCGTGATGACCATTATGACGTAACCCGACCCCTCCTGGGCGGGTGACTCTAATGGTTATATCCTCAACAGCCCGCAAAGAGCGCCGCAAGAACGCTCGCGATCGCTCTGTCTCTAAGGACAAGCTTCGCAGGAGCGCACACCTTGCTGCCAAGGAAGGCAAGTACTCCCCCATGCTCGCAAGAGCCGTCAAGGTCAAGGCGGCCCGCCTCTGCGCCGCCGACGTGGACACGGCCATTGGACGTGCTATCCAAGACGCACGCCTTGATGCTTCTGACGGACCCCCCGCCTCGGCCGAAGACTTGGCCACGATCGCGCTCCTCTGTGGCGCGGACGACGGCCACCTCGACGCCATCCTCTCCTCCGAGGAGGCCGCTTCTGGTGACAACACCGCGCCATGATCGCTGCTCCTGCCATGCGTGGCCCAAGGACGTCTGGGGCCCACTGCACGTCCACGTCCAGCTCTGTTACTTGTCTCGTGTGTTATGTCGTGTTGATCTTTTGGGCACTGCGTGTACTGCCTCTCTTTTGGTTATCTATGTCCTCTTCTGATGTAGTACAACTCATGTACTCCTTCGCGCTTCTTGCTGTCCCTCTGTGGTGTCGAAAAAAAACTTTATGAGTACCGATGTTGTAACACCCCGGATGTAACTTTCCATATTTGTAACTCCAACTCTTGCCATTTTCGGCTATGTGTTATGATATTCCCTTCATGGTCGGGTTTTGTCTTTCGTTTTGCATTTTGTTCATGTCATGCATCTCATATCATGTCATCATGTGCATTGCATTTGCATACGTGTTCGTCTCATGGATTCGAGCATTTTCCCCGTTGTCCGTTTTGCAATCCGGCACTCCCACCTCCTCCGGCGCACCCCTCTTGTTTTCTTTTCGTGAGCGGGTGTCAAACGTTCTCGGAATGGACCGAGGCTTATCAAGTGGCCTTAGTATACCACCGGTAGGCCACCGGTCAAGTTTCGTTCCATTTGGAGGTCGTTTGGTACTCCAACGGTTAACCGGGTAACCGCAAAGTCCGTTTGTGTGTTGCAGCAAAACCCCTCTCTAAACATCCCAAAACCCACCAAACTCTCTTCCATGCTCTAGGTCGTTCGATCACGATCGTGTGGGCGAAAACCGCACTCCATTTGGAGCCTCCTAGCTCCCTCTACCTATAAATGTGTGAGCCTCCCCGAAAATCTCGGATCCTGAAAACCTAACCCGCTCCTCCGCGCCGCCGGACGTGTCCGCCCGGGGCCGGACACATCGGCGCCGCCGTCCCCAGCCACTCAGCGCGTGACACCTGTCCCGCCGCCGCTCCTGCGCCGCCGGCCCGCGGGGCCCGACCGTCCGTCGCCCGACCGCCCGTCGCCCGCTCCCGTGCGCCGCCGCCGCACCTCGCCCCCGCGCCGCCGCCGTCTCCCTCGCGCCTCCGCCGGCCGTCGCCGCGCCGCCGCCCGCCGGCGACCGTGCCCCTCCGACCGGCTCCTCCTCCTCCTCGCCTTCGTCTCCCTCCGCCGCCGCTCGCCGCCCCGACGGCGTCCCCGAGCTCCAGCGCCGGCGACGAACCCTAGCCCGATCCGATCTTGTCAAACGCCTCGAGGTTGGCTTTTCCAGCATCCCGAAAATCCTCCAAGTCATTTTATTTTACAGTATGTGCCCATGTTCATAGCATCATAACTCTCTGCATATAGCTTTGTTTCGCATGTGTAATATATCGAAAATGTTCGTCTCGTGATGCTCTTCATTTTGTTCCATTGCACCATGTTCATTTGAGTCCATTTTGATGCCCAAATATCTGGTGCAAGAGTGCTAGTTGCTGTTATCTGCTGTTACTTAGCAGAACTTGGAGTTTTGTTATTGTTGTTGCATTTAATCTGTGCATCTTATGGGCATGAGTTCTACATGTGTTTTGTTGTATGCCATGCCATCTTTCCAGTAGTGTATGCCATGTATTTTTGTGGTCTCTGTGGTGACTAGCACAAGCATGCAAACTAGGCTCCGTAATGTTTCTGATTTCAGGGAATTAGTAATTTCTCCAACTCTGTGACTGCTGTTATTTTGTTGCCATGTAAACTTGATGCTACAGAGAGATCCATGCATATTTTGGTGATGTTCAGTAAGGATGTTTTGTAGATATTGTTGTAATTGATCCATTCCTGCCCTTGTTTGCAATTATGGAGTGCCATAGCATGACTCAATCTTGCTCTACTTTCGCTATAAAATAATTCTGGCAGATTGTTTACGTGTTATTCAATTTTGCCAAGCTTGTTGTAGTTGATCCATACATGCAATGTACTTGCTCTTGCCATGGATAGCTTCATACACATGCCATATTGCTGTAGGTATGCTTGTTTTGTCATGCATTGCTTTGTGATGAGTGCATCAAGCTCACCAAGATGCCTTCATATTATTGTTTCTGCCATGCTCTGTTTTCTGCTAAGTCTGAAACCTATTAACGAAACTTGCTATGTTTACACGATTGCCATCATATCTTCTGGTCCTTTTTGGTTTTTGGTCATTAAGGGACTTTTGTCATATGCATGTAGTAGAATACTGAAATGCCTTGTTTTTCCATGTTAAGTTCCTGTAGCATGTTGATTTCGTGCTCTGAACATTGCTACCTGATGCTGTTTTCTGCCATGTCCAGTAATCTCACAAGTCTGTGAACCTGATATCTTTTTCACTTTTGCCATGCTTGTTTGAACCTGCTGTGGTGTGATCTAGCTGTAGCTCAGTGTTCATCTTTTGTCAAGCATCTCCTGTAGGTTACTGCCATATGCTTTGTTTCTATGTTGGAGTGCTGTAGCATTGTTACTTGTTGCATTCTAAGTGCTATCATGCTGTTAATCGCAGATTCGTGCCATTCTTGTTTTGCTTGCCATTTGCAAACCGTGCATCCGTTTCCGGTGATCTTTATATCGATTTCAACCGAAATCATCTCCTCTTTCCAGTGGCATGCTTGGTTTGCCAAGTTACTGCCTTGTTCATCATTTTTCTTCCGGAGCACGCATATGCATCGCATATCATATCTCGCATATCATACATGTTTTGCATCATGTTGCTTGTGCATTTCTCGTGATTGATTGTGGTTCCGTTGCTCGTGTTCTTGTCTTGGGTAGAGCCGGGAGATGAGTTTGTGAACGAGGAACCTGTGGAGTACGCTTACGAGGATCAAGCTTTCGACAACTCTGAGAACCTTGCAGGCAAGATGACCATACCCTCGAAATCACTTCTATCTTTGCTTTGCTAGTTGTTCGTTCTATTGCCATGCTGCGCTACCTACCACTTGCTATATCATGCCTCCCATATTGCCATGTCAGCCTCTAACCATCCTTTCCTAGCAAACCATTGTTTGGCTAAGTTACCGCTTTTGCTCAGCCCTTCTTATAGCGTGGCTAGTTGCAGGTGAAGATGAAGTTGGTTCCATGTTGGAACATGGATATTTTGGAATATCGCAATATATCTTATTATATTAATGCATCTATATATTTGGTAAAGGGTGGAAGGCTCGGCCTTATGCCTGGTGTTTTGTTCCACTCTTGCCGCCCTAGTTTCTGTCATACCGGTATTATGTTCCTTGAGTTTGCGTTCCTTACGCGGTTGGGTGATTTATGGGACCCCCTTGACAGTTCGCCTTGAATAAAACTCCTCCAGCAAGGCCCAACTTTGGTTTTACCATTTGCCACCTAAGCCTTTTCCCCCGGGTTTTCGCGAGCTCGAGGGTCATCTTATTTTAACCCCCGGGTCAGTGTTCCTCTGAGTGCTGGTCCAAACTAGAGCACCGTGCGGGACCGTCCCTTGGCAACTTGGGTTATGTTGGTACCTGTACGCTTCGCTTATCCGGTGTGCCCTGAGAACGAGATATGTGCAGCTCCTATCGGGATTTGTCGGCACATTCGGGCGGCTTTGCTGGTCTTGTTTTACCATTGTCGAAATGTCTTGTAAACCGGGATTCCGAGACTGATCGGGTCTTCCTGGGAGAAGGTTTATCCTTCGTTGACCGTGAGAGCTTATAATGGGCTAAGTTGGGACACCCCTGCAGGGTATTATCTTTCAAAAGCCGTGCCCGCGGTTATGAGGCAGATGGGAATTTGTTAATGTCCGGTTGTAGATAACTTGTCACTTGACTTAATTAAAATACATCAACCGTGTGTGTAGCCGTGATGGTCTCTTCTCGGCGGAGTCCGGGAAGTGAACACGGTTGAGTTATGAATGACGTAAGTAGGAGTTCAGGATCACTTCTTGGTCATTGCTAGATGACGACCGTTCCGTTGCTTCTCTTCTCGCTTTCTTTTGCGTATGTTAGCCACCATATATGCTTATTGTTTGCTGCAGCTCCACCTCATTACACCACCCTTTCCTATAAGCTTATATAGTCTTGATCTCGCGGGTGTGAGATTGCTGAGTCCTTGTGACTCACAGATTCTACCAAAACAGTTGCAGGTGCCGACGATGCCAGTGCAGATGATGGGATCGACCTCAAGTGGGAGTTCGATGAGGAACGTGGTCGTTACTATGTGTCTTTTCCTGATGATCAGTAGTGGAGCCCAGTTGGGATGATCGGGGATCTAGCATTTGGGGTTATCTTATTTTCATTCGGATTTTGACCGTAGTCGGTCTATGTGTGTATTTTGGATGATGTATGAATTATTCTTATGTATTGTGTGAAGTGGCGATTGTAAGCCAACTCTCGTTATCCCATTCTTGTTCATTACATGGGATTGTGTGAAGATGACCCTTCTTGCGACAAAACCACAATGCGGTTATGCCTCTAAGTCGTGCCTCGACACGTGGGAGATATAGCCGCATCGTGGGCGTTACAGATGTAATCTCTATTTGCTCCTGGAATGTACGTGGATTAGGTGATGACGACAAGTGTAACGCTATCCTCTCTGAACTGCTAGCGATCAACCCTCACGTGGCCCTCTTGCAAGAAACCAAACTAGAATCCTACACCAACACCAAGCTCCGCTCTTTTCTCCCCTTCCACCTCGACCAAACTTTCTCTCTGCTCGCCATTGGCACGGCCGGCGGCACCATTACCGCCGTTAACTCCTCCTCCCTTCAGGTCAGCTTGCATTCACACAAAGCCTTCTCCTCCACCGTAACTCTAAGGTCAACTACATGTGCCTCCAACATCGCCATCACCAACATCTACGCTCCCTCTACACATGCCCTCAAGCAATCTTTCCTAGATGAGCTCCTCTCCATCGCGCAACCTGACCAGGTGCCTTGGCTAATCGTCGGCGACTTCAACCTCCTTCGATTTCCCTCAGACAAAAACAAATCCTCCTTTCGACAATCAGAAGCTAACGCCTTTAACCAAGTGATCCACAACTTAGCTCTCATTGAGCTGCCTCTTCTCGACCGACAATTTATGTGGACCAACAACCGCGCCTCGCCCACTCTGGAAAGGATTGAGCGGGCCTTTTTTAACTTACCATGGGCAAATGCTTTCCCCAACACCTCTCTGTCCTCTCTCACACGTTTTACCTCTGACCACGTACCGCTGCTCGTGCACGTCACCACTACGATTCCACGTACCAACTTTTTCAAGTTCGAGCAGGGCTGGACCAAATTTAGCGCATGCAATGACATCATCTCTCAGTACTGCTCAACCTCGCCCTCTCCGTCAGCCAACTCGGCTGCCACCCTCGCAACAGCTCTAAAAAAATCAAGATCTGAGCTCAAAACTTGGGCACGCTCCCGCATTCCCACCCCTATCCGCGAATCACGGTGCAAGGAAGCCATCTCAGCCCTGGATCGGGCTGAAGAATCCTGACTTCTGTCACATACCGAGCTCCTCACTCGAAAGATCATCATCTCTCTACTCAAATGCACGATCCACGAAAAAACAATGTATTGGCGGTGGCGCGCAAAGGTCTCCCGAGCCATCAATGGGGGTCAAAACACGAAATTATTTCATGTTTCTGCCTCTCAAGGCCTTAGGAAAAACAAGATCTTTACGCTCACTCACAATGGCCATGAGTTCTCTTCTCATCATCAAAAGGCCAAGATCCTACGTGATTTTTTCGTGGCCCTCATCGGCACCCCTTCCAACACGACCTGGGCCTTCGACCTCCTTCAGATCTACCCAAACCCCGTCCCTGGCCTGCATGCCTTGCATGATAACTTCACGGAATCAGAAATAAAAGCAGCCTTCTTCCAAATGAACCCACACGCCAGTCCTGGCCCGGATGGTTTTGGGCCTGCTTTCTACAGGACCTATTGGCCCTTCGTTAAAAACCTTGTCCTCCCTTTCTTCTCACAATTCCATCAAGGCACAGCCGACACGGAAAGAGTTAACAGAGCTCATATTGTTCTCCTTCCCAAAAAAGAGTTGCCTACTTCTCCTGACGCTTTCTGGCCCATCTCACTTCAAAATTGCCCAATCAAAGCTGTTGCCAAAGTCCTGACCACTCGCCTCAAACCCTTCATCCCGCTACTAGTTCACGGCAATCAGACAGGATTTATACCAGGTAGGAATATAGCTGAGAACTACATTTTTGCCGCAGATCTCATTAGCTCATGCCACACTAGGAAAAAACCTACCATGGTCTTCAAACTAGACTTCAGAAAAGCTTTTGACTCGGTTGCGTGGCCTGCCCTCGACAAAATCCTTCTCGTCCGCGGCTTCTCGCCCACCTTCCGCGGCTGGATCCAAAACATCCTTGCCACAGGCAAAACCACCATTCTTCTGAATGGTATCCCAGGCAACTGGATTGACTGCAAAAATGGCCTGCGTCAGGGCGATCCCATCTCCCCCTATCTCTTCCTGATCGTAGCAGACCTGCTCCAACAGCTTATCCTCAAAACACCCCACGCCTCGCTCCACCACCCTATCTTCTCTCATCTACCACCCACCGTTTTACAGTACGCAGACGATACTCTAATCGTTGCCGCCGCCTCATCTAATGCCGCTGCTGCTTTAAAAGGAATACTAGACAGCTTCGCCAACGCCACTGGCTTAGCCATAAACTTCTCCAAAATGATGATTGCCACCGTCCACTTGGACGATGCTGCTGCTAACGACGCCGCCCTTGCCATGGGTTGCTCTCGCGCCTCCTTCCCCCAAACCTACCTCAGGCTCCCTTTCTCCCCTACGAAACCTCCCTCCAATGCTTTCGACCCCATCCTAGAACGCTCACGCAAACTGCTGTCTGGCTGGCGTGCTAAGTTACTTGACAAAGGTGACCACCTCATTCTTATCTCCGCGGTCCTTGACTCCCTCCTTACCTATTTCATGTCTGTCTTTCGCCTCCCCAAAAAACTCTTAAAAAACATTGATTCCATCAGTAGAGCCTTCTTCTGGGCAGGAGAAGATTCAGTTTCAGGCGCTCAATGCCTTTTTGCATGGAAAAACATTTGCACTCCAAAACTTTTTGGTGGTTTAGGGCTCAAAAACTTGCATTTCCAGAATAATTGTCTGCTCATGAAATTTGCAGTCAAGGCACTCACTTCCTCCTCCTCCCCTTGGATGGAATGGCTGGACCTTCAACACCCAAATGCTCTAGTTTCACCCACACCCCAAACCTCCTTCCTCTGTCGCACCATAGCTCACCAAATTCCAACACTCCAGTCCATCACCTTCATCCTAACTAATAGTGGGACGCACACCTATTTCTGGCACGACACCTGGCTCACTCCCACACCTCTAGCACACACTTACCCTAACCTATTTTCCCACTCCACATTACAGCTGGTTAAGGTGGCTAACGTGCTCCGTTACGGTTTAGAAGCTAACCTCCGTAACCGTCTCTCCCTACTGGCAGAGCAAGAATTTGTTGTGTTGATGGCTGTTTTGCAGGATTTTGTCCCATCGGCTGCGGAAGACCAAAGGTTCCTAGTTCGGGGTCTTACCTTCTCCACCAAGCAAGCGTACGACACTCTCATGGCACGGCCAGACTACGATCCTCTTGCTCCCATCATTTGGCAGTCCAAAGTTCTACGCAAGATTAAAATCTTCACCTGGCTCCTCTTCAAGGATCGGTTCAACACCCGAGCCAATCTTGCGCACAAGAACATCATACCCACGGATGTTTGCCCTCGCTGTGCTATGCTACCTGAGGACACCATGCACCTCTTCCTCGCCTGCCCCATTGCCTACCGTGTCTGGCAACGACTTGGCATCCTACCTCATGCAGAAGGCATCATCGACCTTTGGGATGCTCCGATCCCTCAACATCTGCCACACAAGACATGGCCTCTTATTCTTATGTCTCTTCTCTAGAAAATATGGGTTGCGAGAAATGATATGTTGTTTAGGAACATTGATCAACGTTTTGTAATAACCCTCAGATACCTCATATCTGACCTAGACCTTTGGTCACATCGTCTCATGGATACATGCGACAAGGAGGACGTCTCCTCGTGGCGTTCCTACCTCTCTGCACGCTGCGTCGTGCCTTTGTAATTCTGTAATGCTGCTCCGACCGTTTTTTGGGCAATATATTCAGGTGGGGAGCTCCCCCCGGTGATTCTCAAAAAAAAATTGTCTCCCGTGTCTACTTCATACCTTCATATTTGTTCAACTTAATAGGGAGTAAATTGCAAAAAACCCACCATATTAGGGGACGCTAAAACAGAAAACCACCACCTTTCGTTTGTTTTTTCAAAAAACCACCACGTTTGAGTTGACAGTTTTCAAAAAACACTTATCGCACGGTTTGGCGCGTCTGAGTGAAAAACTGACTTGTTGGGCCCAATGTCAGGCGCCACGTGGACAGGGGGAGACGGCGCCCGTGACGCGTGCCGTTAGACGGCGTCGCACTGACCTAACGAGCCGACCCGACCCAGCCATTTCCCCCAGATCGCTTCTAGTCGTCCTAGGTCACTTCCCGCATGGCGACCGGCGGTGGCGGCAGCGGCGGCGTTGACGACGGCGGTGGCGTTGACGACGGAGGCGCATCCGGTGACGGTAGGGACGATCGCGACCTCGCCATCGCCGATGCTGGTGGCAGCCCCGTCCTTCCTCGCTCTTCGACGGCGCTCCCTGGTACGTTCGGCGCCTCTCGATCCGCCGGCGTCGGCGGAGATGAGCGTGGCGAGGATTGCAACATCTTCAAGTCTGACGACCTTGAGGCACGTGCGGCCGCCAAACTGGCCCAGGTCTGGAAGGCCAATCCAGGGCGGAGCCACCACTTCACATCCGGCCTTGGCGGCGTGGAGTGAGTGTTTCCAAAATTCTCTTTTTGATTATGCCAGTGTAGTTGAACAATTTGAGTGATTATACTACTGTAGTTGAACACTTTGACTGATTTTGCTAGTGTAGCTAGACGGTTTCCTCTGTATGAATCTCAATTTAGGAATTAGGGTTTGAATCTCATTTTCAACAGTTGAACAGAATAATTGTGATGAAGTGAATGTACTGTTAAGTGAATAACTGAATTTAGGTTTAACTTAGCTCAGTTGTGTTTACATAGCTCAGTTTTAACTTAATTGTGGATAACTGAATTTAGTTTTAACTTAACTTAGCTCAGTTAGTTTTAACTTAGCTTAATTGTGGATAACTGAATTTAGTTTTAACTTAGCTAAGTTTTAACTTAAAGCAGATTTTTACTGAATTTACTGAATTGTGGATAACTGAATTTACTGAATTTCACTGTTAACTTAGTTTTAACTTAGCTCAGTTTTAACTTAAAGAAGATTTTTACTGTTAACTGAATATGAGCTTAATTGTGGTTAACTGAATTGACTGTTAACTGAATTTACTGTTATCTGAATTGACTGTTAACTAAATTTAGTGTTATCTGAATTTACTGTTAACTGAATTTACTGTTAACTGATTGACTGTTAACTAAATTTTCTGTTCACTTTGTTGTTTCTCTGAATGTAATCTTGACTATTATCTGAATCTGTTGTTCACTGAATGGTGTTAACTGAATGTAATGCTAACTGAACTTGCAGTTTGGATGATGATGAACCATGGGATATGAGGTTTCATTTCCAAGGCTGTGACAATCTGGAAATGACCTTATGTGAATCAGATATCACATATATCAACATGTTAGCTATTATTGGGATAGAGGGCTATGATCAAAAGGATTCAATGTACTATGTGAAGCAAGAAGGTGTAGGAATGGCAGGCATGCAGCTAACCAATCTGAGGAAGATGTAGAAGAAATGTTGATATTGTATGAGGAGAAGAGGTGTGTTACTATCACAGTAATGAAAGGAAGAGACTCGGAGATGGCAAAGTGCCAGATCAACATTGGAGATGGATGTGAAAAGCATATTCCAATTTCTGAGATTGGTTGTCCAAAGGTGTACAATATAGATGATGTAGGTGTGCTCTACCAAAGTCAGACCACTGAACATACAGCAGATATGTGTGCTCCAGCTGTTAGTGCTCATACATAGGACTCTTATGGAGAATATCTCTTCACTTAGCAGAGTTGCAATGTTAAAAAGGGGAAGGACATAGCTGGTGTCAAAGAGTTAGATGATTTTCTTAATGAGTTTGCTGATGACAGTCCAGTACTACAAGGAGAAGAAAGAATGGAAGAGGATGAGTTGATGGAGACAGAGGAGATTGATGTGGATAGCTCTGAAGAGGAGATAGAGGAAGTGGAGCAAGATGATGCAGATTTGCAGCAGAAAATAAAAGATCTCAAGAGGAAGAGGGTTTATGAAGGTGATTCAGAGCCAGAAGATCTGTTTTGTGAGGCTGAGGAGGAGGATGAATAAGAGGGGTTTATTGAGAAATTACCTGTTAGAAGAGGTCCAACAAGTAGATCACACTGCAGTTCCGAGGCCAAACTTGAGGCAGACTACATTCCATTATGTGATGAAGATATAGATGATGAACTTCAAAATGATTCTGATGAAGAAGTAGTGTTGTATTGTTCCTCATCTGGGAGAAAGTCTAGGGCAAAAAAGAGGAAAGCCAGAATATGGTATGATGAAAATAGGCTTATGCCACAGGAACAAATTTGCTGGCACATGTGTTTTATTGATGTTTACCAGTTCAGAAGAGCATTGGTTAACTTGCATGTGACACAGAGAAGGAACTTCCATTACCACAGGAACAACAAAGATAGGATCATAGTTGATTGTGTGGACAAAGGTTGCCCCTTTCACATGGTTGCATCTGTAGTTGGGTAAGAGAAAATATTTTGTATTAGGAACCTACAATTAGAGCATACATGTGCTCCAAGTGGTGAGAATTGCAAGGTTCCTGCTAGGTTTGTGTCCAAAGCAGTTGAAGAATGCTTCAGGATAGATCCTAAAGCAGGAATTCAAACACTCATTGACAAGACAAATGAGAAGTATGGTGTGGAGGTTGGTAAGATGATGGCATACAGGGCAAGGCAGCAAGCTCTCAGTGTTGTTCAGGGTGATCAGGAAGCACAATACACTAGGATTAGAGACTATCTTCAAGCTGTGTTGGACACAAACCCTGTGAGCAGATGCATTGTAACTACTAGAGTTGTGAGAGAGCATCCAAGCAAAAATCCCAGATTTCATAGGTTGTTCATCTGTCTTGCAACACAAAGGGAGGGTTTTCTTAGAGGATGTAGACCTTTCATTGGTATGTTTGTCTCTATAGCAATTTGTTATTGACCTATACATTGTTGCATCTCTTATGTTGTACCTATTTCAGGTCTAGATGGGTGTTTTGTGAAACTAAACACAGGGCAACAAATCTTAGCTGCAACTGGTAGAGATGGAAACAACAATATATACCCTCTGGCCTTTGGAGTTGTTGAGAAGGAGGACACTCCAACTTGGTGTTGGTTTTTAACACAATTGAAGATAGGTCTTGGTGGAGAAGAAGGACAATTTGGAAAGTACACAATAATTTCAGACAGGCAAAAGGTATGTAATGTTGTAAACTGTTTGTCTAATTTAATTTCCTTACTTCATTAAGTGTGTTGCACAACATAGAACTGCTACTGCTCCTAGAACTGCTAAATGATGTATCATATATGTAACCAGGGTCTGCTAAATGCCATTGACCAAGTTTTTCCTAATTGTCCTCAAAGATACTGTTTAAGGCATATATATGCAAATTTCCAAAGTGCTGGATTTAGAGGAGAAGAACTTAAGCAGTATATGGATGCAACAGCTTATTCTTACACAAAGTATGGGTTTGATGAGGCAATGGAAGAAATAAGAAAGGAAAGTGAGGATGCTTGGCTCTGGCTTAAGAAAAACCTGTAGAAACATGGGCTAGATATTCTATGGATACCACATGTAAAACTGATTTAGTAGTGAACAACATAAGTGAGGTGTTCAATAGGATGATCTTGGACATTAGGGGCAAACCCATTAAAACTATGGTTGAAGGAGCTAGGTCCAAATTAATGGTGAAGTTCAATGAAAAAAGATCAGGGGGGGATCAGCAAGATGGACAATTAACCCAACATATATGGAGATGCTAGAGGAGTCAAAGGAATGGGCTAGGAATTGCAAAGCTATGATGGCAAGGCCTGATCTATATCAGGTGAATAGTGGTGAGAAATCATATGTTGTGAACTTGAAGAATTGGACATGTGGTTGCAGAAAAATGGACATGAGAGGTGTACCATGTAACCATGCTGTCTGTGCAATCTATAAATCAAAACAAAAACCAGAAGATTTTGTCCATGAGTTCTTCAAGAAACCTATGTACCTAGAAGCTTACAAGCCAATGATCTACCCAGTTCCTGGACTTGACCTATGGACAAGGACAGACACTAGAGACATAGACCCCCCCCTGTGTTCCACAAGAAGAAGGGCAGAAATCAGACTCAAAGAAGAAAGCGTCAATTTGAAGTGCCAAAACCCAAGGACAATTCAAGAGTTGGAACCATCACCTGTAGCAACTGTGGGAAGCAAGGGCATAGATACACAAACTGTGGTGATCAATTGAAGTCAACCCTTGCTGCTAGGAAGAACAAGCACAAGGTATAATAATTAATTGTTGTGCTTGCCATGTTTAGTTTTGTATATAATATTGTACTGAAAAAATAATGCAAATACTTGACATGTTTTAGGAAGCAAGAACAGCCCCTCCATCTGGTGCAAGAGCAACTACTGCAGCTTCTGGTGCTCCTAGAACTGCTTCTGGTGCTCCTAGAACTGGTGCTCCTCCTCCTAGAACTGCTAATGCTGCTCCTAGAACTGCTGCAGCTCCCAGAGCTGTTGCATCCTCATCTACTCAAACAACTGCTGCTTCCTCATCTGCTCCAAGAACTGCTGCTGCCTCTACTGCTCCAAGAAGAGCTGGTTCTTCTTCATTTGCTCCTCCAAGGCCTGCTGCTGCTGGTGCATCTGGTTCTACAAGGGTCAGGAAGAAGCCAAGCAAGTTCAGAGACTACTTCTATGCTAGTGGCAATTAGTTAGGCTTGATATGTTCTGTATTTTGGGCAAAACTTGTGATGTGGTAGCAAGTTAATCATGGTATGTTCTGTATTTTGGGCAAAACTTGTGCTGTGGTAAGCTATGGTAGACTTGATATCTTGATGTCATGTTGGCAAGCTATGGTAGACTGGACATGTTGAACTTGCTCTTGTTGATATCTTGCTGTCATGTTGGCAAGCTATGGTATTTTGGGAAAAACTTGTTGTTGTGATGATTATGCTCTTTTAATGATGTTGCTGTGATGATTATGCTCTTCTAATGATTATGCTCTTCTAATGATTATGCTCTTTTAATGATTATGCTCTTCACAAAGTGGTTGGTTCCTTTTTAGGCTAACCCTATCCTCTCGACAACCGTCGACGAAAGGCATCAACCTTTTTAGGCTAACCCTATCCTCTCGACAACTGTCGACGAAAGGCACCAACCTTTTTAGGCTAACCCTATCCTCTCGACAACCGTCGACGAAAGGCACCAACCTTTTTAGGCTAACCCTATCCTCTCGACAACCGTCGACGAAAGGCATCAACCTTTTTAGGCTAACCCTATCCTCTCGACAACCGTCGACGAAAGGCACCAACCTCTTTAGGCTAACCCTATCCTCTCGACAACCGTCGACGAAAGGCATCAACCTCTTTAGGCTAACCCTAAACATTTCATTCCATGACAACAGAAATTTAATCATTTCATTCCATCACAACAATAATTTATAAATAAAATTCCATCAACAAGATCAAACTAGACCAGACTGATCACATCCAACAAACAACTTAGTGTTCACATCTTACATCATAATCCATTACAACTAAACAACATACTAATAAGATTTAGATTAACTCCATTACTGAAAACAGAGTACTTAGTTCAACAGAAACAACATAGTTCAACACAATACAACCAACCAAACTTAGTTCAACCTTGTTGGCCTCATACATTATGCCAACAAATTACTCACTCATCACATATTTCTTTGATTTTCCTCATCTTCATCTTGTTTGCCTCCCCATCCTTAAGCAAATCAGCTATGATATACTCTAGCTTCTTCTTCTCCTTCTTCATCTGTTCAATCTGTTGAACACCTTCATCTGCTACATGTTGCTTCCAATTCCTAACAAGTTCATCATTGCTCTGCTTAATCACTTGCAGTGCTGTCCTAAGTTCAATATTGTCTTTCTCAAGTTTAGCCTTCTCTTCCTGGGCTTGAACTACAGCATTCTCTACATCACCATCCTGCATAATCTTCTGATAATTCTCTCTCATCACATTCTTGTGAATTGTAGCAAAAAAATTGCTTGTTTCTTTGATGTGGTTGTGGTGCTTCTGTTGGATTAGCTTCCTCTCTTCTCCTAGCTTGAGTATGAGCTTTTCTTTAGCATCATTCTCTTTGCTACTCTGCTCATACATATCCCAAAGTTTGCGAAGTGCATTTTTCATGGGTTCTGGCCATTCTGGGTCAATCCATTAAACTAGACCACAATTGTCACCTTCCTATAATAATTCAGACAAAACCAGAGTTAACAACCACATTCAGAGAAGTCAGTTAACACCATATTCAGTTAACAGCTACATATATTCAGTTAAACATCTACATACATTCAATTAATAGCTACATATATTTAGTTAACTGAGGTCATTTAAAACCAGACACATTCAGTTAAGCATTGATTAAACTTGACACCTTTTCCCCTCAAAACAGCTGATAAAACAACATCTTCAGTAAACTAAGTACACAACTATATCCAGTTCACAGACATATAAACCTATATTCAGTTCACTGAGCATCAAAAAAGGATTTGTATAATGTACATGTACAAGAGAGGACCTGCCACTAACCTGATTACCGCATCCATAAAACCTACGGCCAGTGTTGATTCCTTGGAACACAACAGCCCTATGAACAGGAAGGTTGTGACAGCACATCGGTCCTCCGGCAACAATACCGCACCACTCCGGGTCAACAATGGTCTGTGGGATCTACAATGTTGCAACAGTGCTCAAATCCCAACTCAAATCCGTGAAAACTAAGCTCAAATCGAAGAAAACCCTAACCCTAAGTCAAAGAGAAATGATACTCACGTAGGTCTCGTCCGCGTGCGAGTTGAAGAGGGGGGACACAGAATCTTCGCTGCTAGTTTCGCCGTCCTTCCAGGACGCCATCGCTGCGGCGGCCGGCGGCGACAAATGGACGGCGGAGGCGGTGGCAAACGCGCCGCAGACAGAGAAGAAGGCGGGCGAGAGAGAGAGAGGGGAATGGACGAACGGGTCAGGCTGGGTCGGGCCGGCTCGTTAGGTCAGTGCGACGCCGTCTAACGGCGCGCGTCACGGGCGCCGTCTCCCCCTGTCCACGTGGCGCCTGACAGTGGGCCCAACAAGTCAGTTTTTCACTCAGACGCGCCAAACCGTGCGATCAGTGTTTTTTGAAAACTGTCAGCTCAAACGTGGTGGTTTTTTGAAAGAAAAATGAAAGGTGGTGGTTTTCTGTTTTAGCGTCCCCTAATGTGGTGGTTTTTTGCAATTTACTCGCATTTGCTGCATACATATCAGCAAAAAAACCAATGCGTAAGTAAATTTTGAACATAATGAAAGAAATGCTGACCTCATTAATCTCCATGCCGGAAAAATAGATCGGGAATGGTCTACAACTGTGCTTCTATGCTCTTTTCTCTTTATGGAAGTTTATTTATCTTAAGCTAGCGCTATCCTCATGGGATTGCCAGTAATGCTAAATGTCTATCTGATGGAGCAAGATAGCGGACAAGGTTGCTTTGTCTGGTTACTTTGATATAGTGCTAGATTCACTGCATGGGGTTCCATACCAGCTCAACAGTCCTAACAATCCTGGAATGTGGGTACAGGCACATAGTTCATTTTTTGTCTCTTGAGATTATCCTTTTTTATTTAAGTTTCCTGGGTAACTTTTTTCTGTTTTTTCTGAAGTTTTTTGTGGAAATCTATACAGCTTTCATGTCACGGTCAGCTTTCATGTCACAGTCTTCCTAGCCTAACTAAGTACTCTGTTTCAAACATTGACATCAGTCAACTCTATAGAAATCATTGAAAAAACTTCTGATCCAGACCTTAAAAATGGCATAATGAGCATTTTTTTTTACAATAACTGCATGAGATTACATTCTAATCTTTCGGTTGTTCAATATTTCTGTCCAGTACCTGACAATATTAGTAATAACGCTATGTACCTTAGGAGCTTCTGCACTTGGCATTTCAGATACGTAAGCAACTGCTATTGTGCACCTGAAAGTTAGTTTGTTTTTTAAAGGAAGAAGGTACATATACTCTTTAACTTGTACTCGTATTTACCAATTCTCTTTGTCTGATACCACGCCCTCGTTGACTACTCCATCACCCAGGTGTGCAAGGGGAGAAAAAGAGGTGCACAAGAGCAGCCTTGGTCTCTCGGACACTTAGCGAAATCTGGTCCGGGTCAAAACAGTTTTCCTTTTGATAATTATCTGTTGGTGTATGATCGACCAATTGATAAGCAGCAGCAATTTTTTCTTTTAACAGCAGGTGGATCTGAAGGCAAAACTAATTAAGCCCTGTTTTTCTGTTTATTTTTTTACTTGGGCATGCAGCAACCAAATAAGATCGGTAGATGACTGTTACGGTT
The DNA here is from genome assembly GCF_018294505.1 of Triticum aestivum. Classification (NCBI taxonomy): domain Eukaryota; kingdom Viridiplantae; phylum Streptophyta; class Magnoliopsida; order Poales; family Poaceae; genus Triticum; species Triticum aestivum. Next base: position 344,336,701 of record NC_057796.1, read on the forward strand.
GGTGAAGATGGCACTCAAATCTTACCTACCGTTCTACATCGTCAAGATTCCCGGCCCCTGCTGGTCAGTTCCTCCTGGTACCTGCATTTTCAAGATGTTCCTATAATTATCTGCTCTGCTCTGGGTATGGTTGATCTACTCATCTAATTAAGCTCGGCATGGATTGCCTGGCATATCAGTTGTTGAGACATACTAGATGACCCATTGCGCCGATGGCGCAAAGGGCAAGTGCAAACCAAGCATTCAAACCATGCACATAAGAATATTTACACACCAAGTCAATCCATGTCAGTGGCGAACTAGGTGACGGTGGCCGCGACGCCGAGTCCGATGGCGGCGTGGCAAACTAGTTGCTTGCGACGCACGAGAAGGATGAAGGATGCTCGAACTGCCCCGGTGCGAAGCTGCATCTGACCCGAATGCTGTCTGGTTGTTCCGGCATTACGTCTTTCTATTTCCTTTCTTCTTATAGTATGGGACGGAGGGAGTACATAATTTGCCTTTTGATGTTAGAGCCATCCAGTATATCATGGTTGTAATATATCAGACATTTTGCAATTAAGAGCCATCCAGCCTTCACAGCTTTTACTTTATGATCACCTGGGCAACCTTAGCATTTTATAGTCACAAGCTAGTGTTATTATCCATCTTTGCATCTTGTTTCTTGAAAGTAAGAAGGTATTCTATCTAATATTCACTAGTATTATAAGTATCATGATAAATAAAAGGAAAAAAGGCGTAATAATCTCTGAATTTTTTCACAAAGTACAGTAGAATGTGCATAAATTGGAGACACACATCATTCGAGAAATGAAGCTCAAGATCTTCCATCCTGAATTCCTGATATGATTTCTTATGGACCTACAGATTGCTACTTTGTCAAGATCTTCCCTGGGGTTTCGCATGGATGGACCGTGAGATACAAAAGCAAAGACGCAGCTGCTGTGAAGAGCGCCGAGGAAGCCCTGGCGGACATGGTTGACTGGTTTAAAAAGACCCTCAAGTAAACCTAATGAATTAGCGGCCATCCTTTTGTAATAAGCCAGTGTCACTCTTCGGGAGTCATCACACGAGCATCCACGGTTTATGTTATGGTCTTAGCTATAGCCTATAGGGCATGCGTGTTTGTCTGCCGCAGGTCTGCTGGTATGTGTGTGATTGCTCATCGGGGTCTGCTTGTGCTGAACATTGAATTACTGCACTCAAATAAAATGTGGTATTTGCAGTTTTGTGAGCTGGCACTTCCCTGGTTACTTTTTTTTTGTTTGGTGTTCGGGATGAAAGGACAGATCGTTACAACCCGGTTTATTCCTTACTAGCAAAAGTGCTCGTGCGTTGTAACGGGAGAAAAAAAATAATAATCTCCAATGACGATGATCACATTTTGTTCAAATCTCGTCGCATGATTTTGAAAATTTGTTCACAAATGCAAGAAAATATTTTTTAATTTATTCATAAATTGAAGCAATGTTCACATTTTCGAAAAAATATCATGGTTGTCAAAAAACTTGGTAATTCAAAGAATTATTCTGAATTTCAAGAAACATTTTTTTCTAAAATATACTATAATATTCGATCCACCCCGGCAGTTAATTATTCAAAGTTCACGCGGGTATATAGTCATAAAGACTCAGAAGCATTACTGTTTAACTACATACCTTCAATTGTTTGTGAATATTTTTACAAATTTCGGACCATTTTTAAAAATTGTGAACATTTGTTTACTATTTACAATCATTCTTTGAAAATTGTGAATATGTTTTAAAATTGCAAACGTGTTTTAAACATTTTCTTTTGAATCGGCGAACAATTCTAGAATAGATGAACATTTTTTTCGAAATTGATGGATTTTTTTTGAAATTCACGAATATTTTTTGAAATGCATGACCGAATCAACAAACATTTTATGAATCATTAAACTCTTTTGTAATTCACGAACTGTTTTCAAAATTTTAGGACATTTTAAAAAATGCATGAACAATTTTTGAATTAGCAAACATTTTGTTCAATTTCATTAATACTGCTTGGTTCCGCATTGGATTTTGGAAAGTTTTGTTTAGAAAGTGGTGTCACGATCCTGGGGATCAAATGGATGATTCAGGAAAGTCTAGTGAAGCAGCACGGATTTTTAACACAACGTCTTTTTTTCAAAATCATGGACTTTTTTGATTTTATGAACATTTTTTTGAATATGCAAACATTTTTAGAAAAATTCCAAGCATTTTTTGAATTCACAAACATTTTATGTTTTCTTGAACAACTTATTTCAAAATTCTCAGTTTTTTAGATTTCAAAAGTTTTTTAAGTTCCAAATTATTAAAGTAGAGAAAAACAAAAACGGAATAGAAAAATATAAAAATAAAACTAAAAAAACAGACGCCCGCACATGGGCCGGCCCAAACGGGCACGCGGTATATTCTCCATATAGTAGGTCCCTATGCTTGGGCCGGTCCAGGCTGGGAATCCCTGCAAAACGTTTTTTTCATTTATAGATGACATTGGTGGGTAATATTTTGTAAATTTGGGAGCAATTTTAATGACGTACTGCCAGAAACAATATGTGCTTTATTATTGGACAACGCTAATGTCCACACGTGTGGTGGGAGCCAAACCCGCCCACACGCCCTATAACACACAGACTGCGACACGTCACCACATGCATGCATGTTGGAATCTTTTTGGATTTTCAATTTTTAAAATGTTTTATCTCTTAACTGAAAAATCCGATTGAAGATCCGTTTTCACAATTAAATCCCTCGCGACAAAATCTTCGAAACTAGATTTCATATCAATATATTTTGACGATTTTTTTTGGATTAAAAGTTGCCATGTCTATTGCATATGAATTGCCATGATGTTTACACTGAAGTTGCCATGATATGTTTCAGCTATTTTCTTCTATATTTAAAAGTAATTTTGACATATTATAAAACGGGGAATTAAGAAACTAGACTTGCCATGAACCATAAACTTAAATTGCCATGATACATGCACTTAAAATTGCCATGGTTCATACAAAAAAAAATTCATGGTCAAAGTACTGGAATTGCCATCATCAAAAAACTAAAATTGCTGTGCCTACAAACTAAAACTGCCACATGGCAACTTTAGTTTAAGCGCTATGGCAATTACAGTGTAAACATCATGACAACTTTTGGGAAAAAAAATCGTCGAAACATATCAACATGGAGTCTAGTTTTGAAGATCTCGTCGAGACGGATTTAATGGTGAAAACGGATTTTTAATTCGATTTTTGAATTAGGAGATAAAACATTTTTAAGCCGTAAACCAAAAAGACTCCTGCTGATGTCATCTGTTCATACGTGACAAAATGAATGGTCATGGAGGCGTGTGGGCGATGTGCAAGATGCCACACGTGTGGGCGTTAGTTTTTTCGTTATTATTAGGTAAAGATAAAGATTCCAATATAATTTTAGAGACGCGGACTTATGCGTCATCCGGCTGATCAGATCGGCCTGCTCGGCAGCCGTTTGATCTGTCCGAGACATCCATAGGATGATCGCAAAACGGACCATGTTGTGGGCACCCATTGCAAGACACGCCATGTTGCGGTCACATTTGGCTTGTGTGACAGTGCATTACGTGGGGAGTCCTACTATACAAACGACACTTTTTGGCCGATACGTGCCCGACATGCGAAATCAAGGCGTTGATGCATGGGATGGAAGTGCAGCCGTGCATTCTGCACATATCGGGCGAGGAAGGATTGTCCGCACAGTAGTTTCGTTATGTGGGCTTTTTTGTCATCCATTGCAATATGAGTCATGTTGCGGCGAACCATTGCAACGTGGACGATGTTGCGAACCCACTATCCCATCACCATCACTGGAGTCCTCACCACAACATCATCCATGTTGCATGTTGTAGTCGTTGCCACCTTAATATCATCTATGTTGCAGTCGAAGATCACGAATCCTGCCGTTGGTCGATGTTTGTGGTCGCAGCTCTGCTGCCCAGGGCTTGTAGCACGACCTCCGGCAACAAGGCCATGACGATTTTGCAGCAACAAGATCAAAGCCATGGGGACAATCTTTTCCTCACTTTTCGCTGGGGTGCACTTGGACGCCATCGATTTGGGTGCGTCGAGGGGAGACACATCCATGACAGAATCAATAAGTAGGAAAATAGGGGATCCATGGCCGGCTCAAGGAGGGTAGGAGAACACCCATGGCAGGAATGGAGAGGTTGGAGAAATGGGATCGGCGGAACATGTGGTTGTGCTCGCCTTGGTTGAAGATAGGGTGAAACGGATAGCTGTGTGCGGGGTCCATGGGGCACGTGGCAACATACGAGGCAGCCGGAGTCGGTTGAATCCAGCGTTTCCCATTTCTCTATGGCCGACGCCGGCGGTCGCTACTGCCCCAGGAAGAGGTAGTGGCAGCACAGGTCCTAGAACTTGCCGGGAATGTGATGTTTTAGTCCAAAACTTGTAAAACCTCACCCCGCCATCCTAAAACTTGCAGGGAATGTGATGTTTTGGTCCAAATCCAGTCAAGACGCGACAATTGGCGCCACGCTGACTAAGCCCGTCAATATTAGAGCATCTCCAGCCGCGCCCCCAACACGCCCCAGGCGATTTTTTCGCGTCGGCGCCCAAAAAACGGCCCAGTCGCGCCCCCAGGAGCCCGTTTTTCGCCGGTTTGGCCCGAAATTGGCGCCGGCGGACCCAGGCCGAACCCAGCGCGCTGGGGGGCGCCGGGGAACGCGATTTAGGCGTGAACGAGGATGGGCCCGCCGAGTCAGCGAGACGCCGCTTCGTTATCCTCGTCGCCTCGGTTCCCGCGAGAATCAATGCCAAGGCTGGCGAAGGCTGCCGCACTGCCGCGCCGGTCAGTCTCCATTGATGCCTCACGAGCGACGCAGTGAAGGCGCCACCGACGCGCGTCCCGCCCGCTCCCGCCACGCGTCGCCCGGCATGCAGCCTCTCGTCGCCCCGTTGCGGCTATAAAAGGTGACCTCCCCGCCGGTGAACGCGACACAGCTCTCACCCCCTTGCATCCGCCTCACAAAGCAACACTCTCCCCCCTTCCCGCCGACGAGCAAATGGTCGAGAGGTTTCCTGGCGACTGCGCGGCGGCGAACGGCTTCGGCCGCCGCCATCTCCAAGAGCCGGAGGCGTGCCTCCTCTATGAGGCCGAGTATCCGGCGCCCCCGGACATGCGTGTGCCGGGGGCGTGGAGGCTGAGCGCCGGCGGCGTCCCCGTGCCACTGGTGCCCGAAGGGGCGGCGCGGCGGGCCGAGATCGCCCGCATCAGCTCGTCCGTCACGGAGGAGCAGCGGAACGAGCCGAGGTACGTCGCCGATAGCGAAGCGCTGTGGACAATGTACTTCGAGCGCCGCCGCCAAGAGCAGATCGCCTCCGCCAACGGCATCATCCCCCGCGGCCGCCTCAACACCGACGGGGGGCGCGAGTGGTGGGGCGTGCCGGGCCGCACCCTCGAGGCCGTCCTCGACCACATCGAGACCGACAACGTGCAGCGCCTCGAGTACCCATCGCGGCCGCCCTTCTCTCGCCGCCGTGGCAGTTCCTGGACGCCGCGGCGAATGGAGCCGGGGACGTCCTCGTCGTCGGGCTCCGGCTCGCTCTCCTCCGAATCGCCGGCGCTCCGCCCCGTCAAGCCAGAGCCGGAGGAGACGCCGCTCCGGCGCCGCACCCGCAGCGGCGCCCTCGTCGTCAACGAGGGTGCCCGGCCCTCCCCGCGCTCCCTCCGCCTGGTCCGGCCGAAGCCCGAGCCGGGCTTGCTCCCCGTGAAGCCGGAGCACGTCGACATGGCGGCCCCCGACGACGAGGCCGCCCTAAAATGGGCGAAGGAGGACTACATCCGCGAGCAGGTGCGCCACCAGCGCCGGGCATATGAGGAGCTCCAGGCCCGGCGCCGCGGGCACGAGGAGGGCGGCGTCATCATCCTCGACAGCGACGAGGAGGACGAGGCCGGGCCATCCAGCGCCCCACAGTGCGTCGGCGACCCTCGCCAGGGGTGCAGCGGGGACGGTGGCGGCTACGGCGGGGCGCGCGACGACGACGATGATGGCCGCGGCAACTACACCCGTTTCTACAGGCTTCTCGGCATGTAGATGGCGGGCGGTGGACGCGGCGCAGTGGCTCGGCGTAGTTTGCATGTTTTATATATATTTATTTTTTTACAAATTTCAATGAAATTTCGCCGAGTTCGTGCCTGATCGCCGAGTTCACACAAACTTGTACGAAATATCGCCGAGCTCGCGCGATATTGACGGCGACCTGAGGGGGCGACGACTGGGAACGAAGTCGACCCCACACGCCAAGCTAGCGCCGATTCACCCCCTAGACGACACTTTTTCAACGCCTTGGGAGGCCGAACGGCTGGAGATGCTCTTACATTTTTGCGGATAACCCCCGCCGTTTTCTGTAATCAACAGCGGATGCCTTTTTTTCGCGTTCAAGTACGAAGCTATGCCCGACTAGCTCCGCAGGCCACATCCGTAGGTGCCACATACGTACGTACGCACGTATACATTGTGACGAGCTTCGTAGATGCCTGAGCTTTCAACAAGCAGAAGCAACGGCAAATTTTCTCCCATGTCCGACGGGTCGATCCGTTCTACCTACATAAGAGCATCTCTAGTAGATACCTTAAACCGCGGAACTGAAAATGAGGTTTTCAGTTCACGAAAAACACATTTTAAGGGTTGGCGTAAGCTGTAGTCGAACAGACACCTTAAACTTAAACTGTAAAACTGAATACTTGCATATATTTTTTCTCGCGTCATTTTCTTCCTCTCGCTCGTGTCCACGATCAGCTAGCTCGCTCCTACAAAACCGGCGGATAGCGCACGAAGCAGCCAAATAGTAGCGGCCCCTTCCAAATAAATGCAGGCAGGGTAGAGCTCGGCAGAGGGTTCGAGAATAGGGTAGGGTTTTTGACGGTCGGGTCTAGCTAGCTCGAAGCGACCAAATACGAAGCCGTCAGCGGCCAAATACAGCACACGGAGGCGAATCAGTCCAGGAGCTTGCTAGCTAGCTCCTCCGTCGAGCACGGCGGCCGGGACGGGCGGACGGGAGCGATTCATGAAGGTTACGATGGCAATTGGATTCCCGCCAATGGTCTTTCGCGTATACAGGGTACCATGGGGTTGCCTACAAAATCCTTATTTTCACGGGTTTGACGGGGATGTTTTCCGTGCTCCTTAAATTTTTTTCGGGTCAGTGTCGTTTACGGGTTCTATTCAGGTTACTTTTTATATCTAGAACTATAAACTGGCGGTTATTTTACAGTTTCGTGCATTTTAAGTAGTCTGCTAGAGATGCTCTAACCATGTGAACCTAGTAGTTAATTAAGCTCCTCGGTCTAATGATCGTGGTCGTCGTTGTGCCCGTGGCTCCGGGCCACCTCGTCCTCGTGGTCGTCGCCTGCTCTGCCCGACGCCCTGCCCATGTCGACGGCCTCGCCGTCGTCCTTGGTGCCTTCTCGACCTGCATTGCCGCCACGGACGCCGTCGGTCGGGAACCCCGGCGGGGCGCCGTAGTGCGTGTCGGTGGCGTACTTGACCACCGCGTCCAGCAGCTCCGCGCTTGCCTTGTTGCCCGCGTCGTCGGCGCTGGCTATGGCATTGGCATTGGCATCGGCATCGGCATTAGTTTTGGTGTTGGTGTTGCCGGCGGCAGAGGAGGAGGCGGCACCGGCGCCGGAGCCACGGTCGGGGTGGAAGTAGAGGTGATCGAGCTCGACGAAGTAGGGGCAGGTCATGGCGTGCGCGGGGCGCTTCTTGCCGCTCTCCTTGGCCTTGCGGAAGTACTTGTTGATGTTCTTCCACATCTCCTTGCACGGCTTCACGCTCCGGCCGCCGTACCCCGCCGCGGCCATGCGCACGGTCACCTCCTCCCATAGCGGGCCCTTTTGCCCGGGCTCCTGGAACCGGTTGTCCAGCCCCGACCGCACCCGGAGGCTGCGGCTGCAACACCGCCGACGCGTCCTCCCCGGCTGAAGTCTCCGACGTGTTTGCCTGCAGTGCGTCCACAGCAGCGGCCGGCGCGCCCGGGAGGTCGGCCATGGACGAAGCACCTGTATTGTTTCGGTTGTCCATGGCAGCATGGCACGAGCATTGGGACCTCCTGACACTGTACTTATCTTTGGGCAGTTAAGTTGGACTCAAATTTCAAAAATAAAATTGGGCTCCTTCTGTCTAGCATTAAACTTTGGGCGAGCACTAATGAGTTGCTCCCGCATGGCATTTTCTTTAGGCTCGAATTTGTGGCTAGAGCGAGGTTCGTGACGGGAAGAATGCTGGAAACGGGCGAGGCAACAGCACCCAAAACAAGGCCAGGGAGATGCCATATATACCTTCCACGAGAACATGGAGAACTCGGATAATTCACTCATACTGTACTTATTTCTCTCCCACATCTTTCGAGCAGAGTCGATGTCCAGCGGCCTCCTACACAAATCATCACACAAAGCAACCAAAACCCATTGTTGATTACAGAAAACGGCGGGGGCTACCGCAAATGTGCACTGTTGACCAGCTTAGCCAACATGGCATCACTTGTCGCGTCATGATTGGCTTTGGACCAAAACATGGCATTCGCTGCAAGTTCTAGGGTGGTGGGGGTGATGTTTTGCAAATTTTAGACTAAAACATCACATTCACCTATGGTCACCTCCCCAGGAAGCAAAGCAACAAACGTAATCAGTGTGGGTCAGCAGTGAGGTCGCCCAACCACTCGAAAAAAAAAGCAGCAGTGAGGTCACCCTGCCGGTCTGGTCCGCGGCCTCGATAAGTAAACAGAGGCCCAAGCAGAAGCCTCCACCCTTCTTTGCAGTCTGCACGAACATATACAACCCATTAACGGTGGCGCAAAGGGTGAGCCCTCGCGCTAGCCACGTCAAAAAATTACTGTCGCAGGGATTGGGGTTACGCCGCTCATCTACCAAAGATAAAACCTCCCCAGGTTATCTTCGCCACGAAGGCAGCACGCGACCTCCCTCTCTCTCTCGTTTCCTCTCCCACATATCCCTCCGTCCCCGCCGCCACGAGCATCTCCAGCGGGATAGGAACTGGAACGTCGTCGTCTCGAGGGGGGAGTGGGTGGGAGGAGAAGACAGCGGCGACGGCGGCGGTTTCGATCTGTGATGTGCCTCGATGCGGGAGGGCGCCGCCGCCGGCGAGTGCTCCCCTCGAAGAGGCAAGGAGCGCTGCCCTTGGTCCACGCGATGACGGCTGCAAACTGCGCCTCCACCAGTGTATGCGCGACTGTGCGTGCTCTCTCCTAGGTCGCCCCTCCACTCTTTCTCAGTTTATTGGATCCTCCTCGTCCTCTAGCTCTTTACCCTGTGTTCGTCTTGGCCGAAGGTGGTCGTGGGTCTCGCACTCGGACAGTTCATCCCGCTGCTTATGACTTCCATCAGATTCTCCGCCGAGCTTGCCTGCCGAGGTACGTAACATGGTCGCCTCCACCTCTAGCTCCTCTATTTCTTTCTTGATTGGATTGGGATGGGTTGCAAAAATTATTATTCAGAGGTGGCTGCAGCTATGCAATTACTATCTCAAATTTTATTTTGGCTTTGAGCTTGCAGATGCCAGCACTGCTTGTTTGTATAAATGCTCAAGAAGACTGCTCAGAGGAGGACAATTTGTGTGTCTGTGAGGGATGGGGAAACAGACAGTGAGTAACATGCCCCCTCCTTCTCTAGCTCCTCTTTCTTGCTTGAGTGGGTTGCATTGCAAGAATTACTGTGCATAGGTAGCTGCAGTTGTGCACATATTTTACCAAATTGCATTCTGGCTTTGATGTTGCAGATGCGAGCACTACCTGTTTGTATAAATGGTGAAGGAGAAAAGTGTTCGGAGAAGGACATGTGTGTGTGTGTGTGTGTAAGAGAGAGAGAGAGAGAGAGAGAGAGAGAGAGAGGGGGCGGGAGTAAGAGGTGAAGAGCAAGGAGAACCACATGTTGTCCCTTTGTCATCGACACCATCCCGCCGTTACAGGCTTGTCCCGATGGCCTTTCTGTTGGTGAGCTGTTACCCTGCCCTGGTTCTTTGTCTCTACCTCTTTCATGGTTTCTTCCTTTCAAATATTTCTTTTTTGTCTCCCTTCTAAAGGTAAGTTCTGCCTTAACATCCTTCATGCTGTAACACAAACAAATATTAGTGATCTGACAGCAACGCATTTTCTGTTGAGTTATTTAATTTAGATGATTGCTGCTATACAACTTGACTGCCAAATTCTGTAGCATTTTCTACTTGATAAATAAAGAACCACACAATTTTCTTTACTTTATTGTTCGGATTATATGCAGAAGTTGTGGTGATTATAAAGTTACTCTTAGCTTGTCAGCTTTGTTGATCCTAATTTACGATGTTCACCAAGGATTATAGACCATGGTACCTTCATCTGTTGTTGACAATTTCCTCTTTCAGATTTGATATTAGTTTGTACAAGCTACTGGGTTGTGCTTAGATGGTATGGTTTCTCTGCTATTTAGAAACTACACTTAACATTCAGAAAGTACAATGATCAGAGCCTAAACTGAAATATTTATTTTGGCGGGTTTAAAATTTGATGTGGGATGGGCATATGAGTTTGATGTTTGCAGTCCTCTCTGAGCTGCAAGTCGCTCGACAACACCACAAATTCAGTTATAGGCTTTTACCAAAGCTAGCTGAAATGAAGTTCAGTTCAACAGACCATGTCTATTGGAAGGAAGCAAATTTCTTGCCTTCCGAATCCTACGTAGCCATCATATTTTATTTTAGACTGAATCGTCCCAGCTTAGTGTATCCTTGCTAAAGTAAGAACATCATTTATTATTTTTTTTTAGGGGACGCCACAAAACAAAAACTGACCAGGACTGCATCTCTCATATTTTCTTGCTTAGATTGTTAATCTGAATTCGTGTTTGATATTGTAGTATGGAGGTTTCACCATGATGCATGTTGCGTTGTCGTTTGTTTTCCAACTGCTTTGATATTGATTTACAAGATAGTAAGTTTTATACGTGTGGTTGGATGTCAATCTTTACAGTCTGATGACCAGATTTATCCAAGGAAGAAAAACTGATATTAGTAATTATGTGTCATATATAGATGCAGATCAGAGTTGCCATAATGGAATATGGATGGATTGTGTTTAATGGAAGTATGTGGTTCAGCCTCTACTGTCCAACATGAATTGACAATAATTGACACAAACCAGTGCGCGTTTACTCTAAACGGTAATGTAGTGCATGAATGCTACACACTCTCAATCGCTCTTTTTCCATGTTGGCATCCTACTTCGTTTAATCATGGTGATTGTTCTTGCAGATAACAACATTCTTGCAAGCTTGATCCCCATCATCAATCGAATACTCTTGGTATGCATTTTGATTTAACTTATTTCTTTCTGTGGATTCATTTATGTATTATTGTTTGTTTCCAAGTGGTTGTCACTCAGGTTTCTGATAACTGTAGTGTGGGTGTCGCCAGAGTGGTGTAAGGTGGTGTTGTTATGGAACTTTGCAGCTGCTCCTAATCGATTCAACCTCCATCTGAATATTTTAGTTCATCTATGCTTTTGAATTTTTTCTACAGAATAGTGGGATTATAGTTATTCCCAAACGCCTTGTGAAGAGTATTCTTTTTGGAACGAAGGCTCAAGAAGAGCCCGGCTTTGAATTAACAAAGCCATCAACCGGCCAGGAAAACAGAGAATACAACCACGAACCACACAAAGAAAAGGAAAAACCATGGCAAAGATATAAAGGCGCTGGGAGACAGCTCACATAGCACACAACCAGCTAGATACCAGATCAACATGAAGCTAATAGCTAGGAGATGCTAGGGACCTCTTGCACACTCAACCAAGGGGAAGGCAACTGCCGGCTCAGGGCAAGGAACCGACGACGATGAGAGGCATGCCATCGCCAGAACACCAGGGGCTTGTAGAGAACACAATCAGACCATTCCATCGTCAAAGAAGGCCCCTGCCTCCTCGCCTGGCTCGAAAGGCGCCGTACCGTTGAGCGATGGACTGGTTCACCCTAGAACCTGCCTGAATGGCACCCAAGGAAGCCACAGGAGCGGAACCAGGTGATCCTCACATGTCGACGGCGACTCACCTAGAGCCAAGCAGCCCCAAAACCGAAGATCGGATGAGAAAGAGGGTGAGCTGCCAGGATGAAGGGCAACAGCAAGGGCCAAGACCAAAACTCAGAAGCTCTGGCACCCTCGGCGAGCTGGAGAGGGAACCACCGGAGGAGGGGAACCCTATCCCCTCCCTTCCTGGAGATCCACGGCACCGGAGGCCCTCAAAAGCCGCACGGAGTGCACCACCATAACAGAACCCCGCACCAGGGGCGGCATGCCTGCCGCTGGAGACTTGCTGTCGCCGCCGCCGCACACCCAACCGCACCACACCGGAGCCCACCGCCCCACTTGTTCCCAAAAACAGCGTCTTCAAGAAGATTACGGCGCCAGGGGCGTCGCCGCTGTCCAACAAAGTTTGGATTTCCACCCGGGAAGCAAGGGGGCATGTGACGGGGAGGACAGGACCTGACCGACGCCTCCAAGGAGGTGAGCGGCGCCCGCGGGCGTCGTCGCCGTCGCGCCAGCAAGGCTGGCTAGGGGTTTCCCCCGGTCCTGGAGCCCCTCCATCCGCTCCCACCCACCGAAACCAGCCCTCCATGTCGGAGCAGACCGGATCTGGAGGGGGGAGGAGCACGCCACTGGAAAGTTGGGGTGGAGGAGTATTCTTAATTGTATTCGTTGTTGCTTCGGGTGCTTGTCGATATGTCTTATGTGTATTCACCTATAGCTTGATATCCTACGAGAGGAGGACATTTATACATGTTTCTCAATAATTTTCACTAAACTATCCATGCTGTCATAAGAAAATGTTAACAAATACGACAACATGATTAGCGCGCACAGTTCCGTCTCTCCCAGCCACTAGTATTCAAAACAAGTCGCAGTCAAAGCGTTCCGCTGTCCTCCGGCCGCTGCGCTGCCGTCGCCTTGTCCTTTCCCAGCCCCAACCCCCAGGCACCAGTAGCCTCGGCAGGATGGCTAGCCCGCAGTGCTGCGCGGACCCGGCGACGCTCAACCCCGCCGGCGGGGAGGGCAGGGTCGTCGACAGCCTCGGCGGGATCGCGGCGTACGTCGCCGGCGTCCGAGAGTCCAAGGCCGCCGTCGTCCTCATCTCCGACATCTTCGGTAACCCCCGCCCTCGACCAGAAGTCTTACCTGCTCGTTGACCCAACTGCTTCTCTGCTGGGGACACTAGTAACGATTGGTTAACAGCGCTTCCCCTCTTCTGTTTGCAGGGTTTGAAGCGCCGATTCTGAGCTATACGTTTCTCTGCTGTGCTTCCTGATATTACGACTTCTGTTTCGCGCTGATATCTGTAGAGTCAGTCGAGTGCGCTTGCTGTTGATTTTTCCGTTATCTTCATGATATCCGCACGAGGAGGACAAAGGATATTTGAATCGCAATCACCGCATACAACATACAAGTTTCTCATTATTCAGTATTCACACATACTCCCTCGATTTCCTTTTAGTCTGCGTATAAAATTTGTATGAAATCAAACTTTATAAAGTTTGACCAACTATATCTCTCCTATTTCCTTCGTTTTTATTTACTCTGCATATTGGAGTTGACTGAAGTCAAACTTCGTAAAGTTTGACCAAGTTTATAGAAAAAAGTATAAACATTTACTATACTCCCTTCAATCCAAAATATAGTGCGTCCTCAATCCCCACGCTTCAACTTTGACCATAAATTTAAACAACAAGACCGGTTGCGGTGGGAGCAAAATTTATACCAATGATTCCTATTCAAAAGAACTTTTCAATTATATAATTTTTGCTCCGCCGCAGTCGGTCTCGTTGGTTAAATTTATGGTAAAAGTTGAACCTCAGGAAGTGCGGATGCACTATATTTTGGAACGGAGGGAGTAATAAATCTATATGATGTGAAAGTAAATTCAATAATAAATCTAATGGTATTGGTTTGTTATTGTATATGTTAATATTTGGGCGCTGCTGGTCGGCAGATCTTTTTAAAAGACCTGCCGCCTCGCGGGCCATCTGATTTGGGACAATCTAGGGGTTGACGTTTTTCCTCTACTTTGCAACAAAGATCTTGTTGCAGAAACATTTTCAACAGATGTTGTGTTGTGGATTTTTCTTTTTGCAACACATACCGTGTTGCAGAAAAAAATCTGTCTTCACTTTTTTTCTGCAACAAGGGTGATGTTGTGGATTCTTTTTGCAATATAGGTAATGTTGCAGAAAAGATAGGAATTGAGAGCCTGGGAGAGGAAAGCGATGTTTCTGAACAAAGAGATAAGTCTCATGTTTCTTTGAGTGTGGCTTTGAGGACACGTGGTGCTTAACGAAGGCGGCGGGTGCGTAGATTGTTTTCAGCCGGTTGACGCTGAACATTTCCCTTAATATTTTTTTATAAATTTTGTCAAAGTTTACAAAGCTTGACTTTGACTAAAGCTAATACACAGACTAAATAAAAATGAAAGGAGTATAAAGATTAGAGTTGGTGGTGAGTACACAAGTGGGACTATACAAATACATAAATGCACATCTACACACATGTGAGAGTAGCAACGTTTCAAAAGACTAGTAAATGTGTACATGCAATGCACGTTCATATCAGGTAGGGTCTTAATTAAGAGTTTAAAAATATATTAATGACATGCTGATATTAGGTAGGATATTTTTTGAGGAAAGCTATGATATTAATTGCACATCAATTATGTGGATAGTGCTATCGTTAATATTTGCTATGATATTGATTGCATGCTAAACATGTTGAGCGCTCGACGTCGAAGCAATATAGGTCGTTGGATACACATGGTTTGATGGCCGAGATTAGTTGGATCTGCTTCTTTAGGTCCTTTAATACTGGTATAGATATAATAAACAAATGTTACTATCGTGATGAGACTTATCCCAGATAAACAAATACACTACTACCCTAATATGAGCATAACACTCTTATAAAAACACAGATTACAAATGCATACGATTTCAATTCAAAATCATGGTCTATATATAATTTCTCTGCCCAACCTATTCTTCCAGTTCTATAGCATAGCAGAAGAAAATGAACACACTGCAATTTCAACGTGATCATAAGCATTGTCTTCCTACCAAATCAACGATCTTGTGCATTCAAATTACTCATGCCCATTCGCCTATGTTTTAAAATTTGAAATGTTATCTCAAAGTAAATCTTTCAAAGGACCTACAATGGTCACTTAAAAAGCAGCAATGACTACAACATGACCTTTTGTTATATTTATGCTCCCTTTTTAATCCTAAACCATGCAATATCCGTAAGACAGCATCATCTTTTGATGATCTCCTAAGCCAATAGCATCTCTGGTTCCTTAGCAACACGCGGGCATTGTGCTAGTAAGAAAAAAATATCAACATTCACAATATGAAATAAATATTATTAGATGCATCATGAAATTAATTTTCATAGTATATACTTTTGTATTGTAAATGTTGATATTTTTTAAGACAAATTTGGTCAAACTTTATGTAGTTTGACTTCAAACAAATTTTATGCATAGAGTAAAAAGAAACAGATGAAGTACTTTGGGAAAATGTACTATTGGAATGTCCACACAATTTATGGCTGGAATTTAGGCGGGCTGTTAATTTTTTGAATAGTTTTTTTCCCGCAAAAATATATATTTTTTGAATAGTTTTTAGTGGCCTTCTGTTTTATGACGGACTATGCCCTCTATTTTACTTTATCGCAACCAGCGAGTGTCACCTATGAATTTCTGATGCAGTTTCTTTCCTCATGAAGGAAGATAGCCGATAAAGTTGCTTCGTCGGGATATTTTGTTGTGGTGCCAGATTTCTTACATGGGGATCCATTTGTACCTGAAAACGCTGACAGACCAATACAAGTGTGGATCAAGGAACATGCCACGGTTTGTTGTCTTCTGATTCCCTCAAACCCTGTTCCTTTTATTATTATTTTTGTAAATGTTCAGGTCACTTGCCTTAGTTTATGTTTAACGTAGTACGTTTCGGGAGCTTTCCAGTTTCCATCGCATGAGATTGCTGGCCTTGGTACTTTGATTCAGACAGTGTTAACTAAGGTAACCAAGGGTGGGATGTGATGATAAAACCAATAGGTCCAAATCTAACAACATGTATATGTCAGCTTGATATGACTTTGCAAGAATATATGTAGAATATTGACTGATTGTTCACCTTCTCTTCCCACCAATGTGGATACGCCCTACTAAGCGTGATATGGGTTTGAGTCTCGTCGCCTCCTAAGAATGGAATCGGGATGGAATCCCCACTCCAACCCAGCGGCGGCAGGATGAGGCAACAAGGGAGGGGGGAGGGGTGGTGGTCTAGGGTTTTTGCCCCTGTGTCGCCTGAGGGTGAAGACACACTTATTTTTTTGACAATGGAGTTGATTTATGCATTTCTGAAGTTACTTCTAGCTGAAGGTGATGTGGCATTATGGTTTTTAATCTATCTAATATAAACGAATGAATTTTTACTTTATACAGGGAAAAGCATTTGAAGAGGCAAAACCTGTTATTGCTGCTCTAAAAGAACAAGGAGTGTCTACTGTCGGGGCTGCAGGTTATTGCTGGGGTGGTAAGCACTATTTTGTTTTGTTATATCTGAACCCAAAATTCTAAGGCTTAACCTGCTAAGCATTCTGCTCCTTCTCCCCACATATCAGCAAAGGTAGTTGCAGAGTTAGCGAAAGCTAATGAGATCCAGGCAGCTGTTATGTTGCACCCTTCTGCTGTTACTGTTGACGATATCAAAGGTAAGATCTCTCCCTTGAGAATTTAACATTGTTCCATTTGAAAGGCTTCAGATTCTTACACTATGACATGTGCTATATTTCAGAGGTGAAATGCCCCATCGCGGTACTTGGAGCTGAAAATGACAAAACATCCCCACCAGAATTGGTCAAACAGTTCGAGCAGGTTCTATCTTCTAACACAGGGGTAAGTTCTCATTTCGAGCAACCTTCAAGTCAACTATGATGTTGGCAAGGTATGGAATACGTAATATTACTAAGGTTAAACTAAGTTGTCAAATTTGAAACTGGCCCAGTGCCAAGCTGTATCTGATTAGTAATACTGTTTGACTGTTCCAGCATAATGTGTTGCTACTTCCTCCCATTCTAATTAGCTTTTGACATCAGAGGAGCTATCAATCATCCCTTAATTAAGGGCAAACTAGCCTTTACACGCAATATTTTACTTTACGAGTCACTGGACCTAGCAGCATTTTATAGTACTAGTTATTATCCATGTGAATGACCAGTTTCTTGGAAGTAAGAAGGTATTACCATATAGTATTCACCAGAAAGTGTAGTATCATAAGAAATAAAAAAGGAAGATTGATAAAAAGCAACCAGAAAGTACAGTAGAATGTCGGTAAATTAGAGACACACACTATCGGTACGACATTGTTGCAGAACCGGAGCTCAAAATCTTTCATCCTGATATGGTCTTTCACGAACCTACAGATTGCTCACTTTGTCAAGATTTTCCCTGGGGTTTCTCATGGATGGGCTGTGAGATACAAAAGTGAAGATGCAGGCGCTGTGAAGAGCGCCGAGGAAGCCCTGTCAGACATGATTGACTGGTTTAACAAGAACCTAAAGTGAACCTGAATTAGCGGTCCTTTTTTCGTAATAAGCCAGTGTCACTCTTCACCAGTCATCTATGCAAACATCCAGGGTTTATGCTATTGTCCTAGCTATAGGGCCTGTATCAATGGTCGTGCAGGTGTTTGTGTATACATTGTGTGCTTGCTCATAGCGGTCTCTGCTTGTACTGAACACATTACTATAATATTATTGCACTGAAATAAAATGCGATATTTGTAGTTTTGAGAGTTGGTCCACTTGTCTGTCTGTCTTTATATAATTTGTGTGGTGATTATTGTTCTCTCATTTTTCGTTATTATAAAATGATTGGCTCTGCCCACACAAAGCTGCAGGCCGCTGCCGTCATCTCCAACACCTCCGGTAAGGCAACTGGTCGATCTCCAACACCTGCAGCTTTCCAGACTCTGGTGCCTATAGAGTATGTATACCGAGTAACGGGAACCATTTTGTCTTTGCAGCGTTCAACGTGCCGAAACTGAGGTACACTGAATTTATTTTCTCGTGAGAGTTGCCCTTTGCATCTCCTTCAACATGGAGCAATTGCTTAATTTTTTCAACGGTGTGATTCTGCATGCAGAAACGGTGACCTTCGGTCACTGCATTCTGACGACCGTACAACCATGCTGTAGATGGTGTTAATGAAACATATTTCTTATGAGAAGGAAAGGGAGCTGGAATTACAGAATGGCGATCTTCTGTTTGTAGTTTTCAGTTCAAATTTGTCTCCCTTGTCTGCTTCATACCTTCATATTTGTTCAACTTAATAGGACATCTGCATTTGCTTGCATACATATCAGCAAAAGAACGGAATGCGTAAGTAAATTTTGAACATAATGAAAGAAATGCTGACCTCATTAATCTCCATGCTGGAAAACTAGATCGGGAATGGCCTACAACTGTGCTTCTATGCTCTTTTCTCTTTATGGGAGTTTATTTATCTTAAGCTAGTGCTATCCTTCATTCATGGGATTGCCACTAATGCTAAATGTCTATCTAACGGAGGAAGATAGCGGACAAGGTTTCTTTATCTGGTTACTTTGATGTAGTGCCAGATTCCCTGCATGGGGATCCATACCAGCCCAGCAATCATAACAATCCTGGAATGTTGGTGCATGCACATAGTTCATTTTGTTG
The DNA here is from genome assembly GCF_018294505.1 of Triticum aestivum. NCBI lineage: Eukaryota > Viridiplantae > Streptophyta > Magnoliopsida > Poales > Poaceae > Triticum > Triticum aestivum. The sequence goes on from NC_057796.1 coordinate 344,355,499, forward strand.
TCTCTGGATATCATCCTTTCTTATTTAAGGTTCCCAGGTAACTTATACTCTGTTTTTTCTGAAGTTGTTTGTGGAAATCTATACAGCTTTTATGTCACAATCTTCCTAGCGTAACTGCGTAAGTACTCTGTTTCAAACATTGACATCGGTGAACTCTGTAGACATCACAGAAAAAACTTCTGGTTCAGGCCTGAAAAATGGCATAACGAGCATTTTGTTGACAATAACTGCATGTTATGACATTCTAATCTTTTGGTAACTTAATATTTCTGTTCGGTACCTAACAATATTATTACTAATGCTATGTATCTTAGGGGCTTCTACACTTGCATTTCAGAGACGTAAACAGCTGCTATTGTGCACCTGAAAGTTAGTTTGTTGTTGAAAGGAAAAAACTACATATACTCTTTAACTTGTAATCCCTCTGAAACTAATATAAGATCTTTTAGATCACTACACTACTTTAGTGATCTAAAAGATCTTAGAAAGCTTGATGCGGAGGGCCAGATGCTGTTAAATCATGTTTGGGGAGGGCCAAAGCCAACCAAACCATCGTAATACACAATATTAGCACCAAGTAACTGGTGTAATGGAAAATTTTGCATGTTGGCCTGGGCTGGGGCCCCTGCTAGTCCCCCCTGTCTCCGCCAATGCCGGGCTCTGCCCAGCAACCACCGCTGCAATTAGAAGAATAAATTAGAAAGTGATTAGTAATTTTGATGGGAAAATAGCTGTCATCCGGGGGGCTTATTGTTAAACATAGAGTTATATTCAGAGGACTCTTGGGCCGGCCGAGGCTATCTTGTCTCTCAAGTTGGGTTTGTTAGGATAGATATTCTGTTTAACTTATCTCTATCCTCTCACCTCCCTCTCCTGTAATATCTCATGTGGTTAGCCTCGACGCTGCCATCCTCTGTAACCTCTCAACATATCAATATATACCTGCGGGTCTCCATGTATGAAGATTGAGACGCTTACCCATATTTTCTACATGGTATACAAAGCCTAATCCCTTCCATCACATCTAGCGCCTTCATCAATTTCTTCATCCACCATGTCGTCTTCCTCCTCAACCACCTCATCCGGTCTCAACAACAATACATCCGAACCTCTTACCGTACCAACTACATCCTATGGCGTGCTCAAGCTAGATCACAAATCATGGGAGCCGGTCTATACGGCTACCTCGACCAAACCACCGAAGAACCCTCCAAAACCATCATCACCAAGACCACTGATGGCAAGGATCAGGTCGTCATGAACCCTGCCTATGCCCCCTGGTTGATCCAGGATCAACAAATCGTAGCATACCTTCTTAGGAATCTGTCCAAGGAGGTTCTTGTCTAGGTTGCATCTCTTGAGAAATCACATGCGATCTGGAGCACCCTAGCAAACATGTTCTCTGCCGTCTCCTTGTCCCGCGCCAACAATATCTGAGCTGCACTCACCAATGCACAAAAGGGGTCTCAATCCGCCTCTGCATACTTCGGTCACATGCGATCGCTCTCCGATGAACTCGCGGCGGCGGGCAAACCCATCGGAGAGCCCGAGCTCATCTCCTTCATCATCGCAGGACTGGACATGGAGTACCAGCCGATTGTCTCTACGCTGGACGTGCGCACGGAGCCGATCACCGTCGATATACTCTTCTCCATGGTGGCCAACTTCGACCAGAGGGTCGAGATGTTCCATGGGAACGGCAGCGGCGCCTTCAAGTCGTCGGCGAACGTCGTCTCTCGCGGCCAGCAAGGAGGTAACAAGGGCAACTATCCCAACCAGAAGGGCAACGGGGGAGGATCCCATGGTTCTGGTGGCTACGGCGGCGGCAGTCGCGGTGGCCACAACGGTGGCTATGGCGGTAACGGCGACGGCCACAACGGTGGCGGCGGTTACTACCAGAACAACAAAGGCGGCGGCGGCGGTGGGGGTTATCATGGTGGTGGCGGCGGCTACTATCACCAGGGCCCTCACAACGGCAACAACAACCCTCGGCGCCCCCAACAGCAACAACAGGGGGCGTAACTTCCAAGGCTACGAGGGCTACGAGGGTAAATGTCAAATTTGCAAAAAAACAAATCACATTGCTAAAGATTGTGATTGGCGTTATGCCAATGATACTACCCAAAAGGAAAAAGTTCAGCTGCAGCCGACGTGTCCTATGGTGTTGACACCAATTGGTACATGGACACGGGTGCCACAAATCACATCACTGGCGAACTAGAGAAGATGACAATGCATGAGCAGTATCGTGGCCAAGATCAAGTCTACACCGCCTCAAACGGTGCAGGTATGGACATTAGTCATATTGGTCAAGCAATTATCAAAACACCACACAAAAATCTTGAAATCAAAGATATCTTACATGTTCCGGATGCATCCAAAACCTTGTTATCTGTCCATCGCATTGCTCTTGACAATAATGTTTTTCTAGAATTTCACCCGTTCTTCTTTTTGATCAAGGATCAGGCCACGAGGAGAACTCTTCATAGGGGTGTGTGTGTGCAAGGGCTATATGCGTTGCTTCCCCAGTACTGCTTGTCCAATAAACAAGTGCTTGGTGCCTTCAAACTTTCGGCTGAACGGTGGCATAATCGTTTAGGTCATCCATCATTTGCTACAGTTTATCAAATTCTTAGTAGAAATAAACTCTCAGTTGTTGGTGAGAGAAACTCAGAAACTATTTATGATTCATGTCAGAAAGCAAAAAGTCATCAGTTGCCATATCCTGTTTCCACCAGTGTGTCAACCAAACCGTTGCAACTTATCTTTTCTGATGTTTGGGGTCCAGCACCCACCTCTGTTGGTAGACATACTTACTATGTGAGCTTTGTTGATGATTATAGCAAGTATACATGGGTCTATCTCCTTAAAAAACGTTCTGATGTGTTCCAAGTTTTTCACAACTTTCAAGCTCTTGTTGAACGTAAATTCGATAGCAAAATTCTTGCCATGCAATCGGACTGGGGTGGTGAGTATGAAAAACTCAATTCTTTTTTTCAAAAGATTGGTATATCTCACCATGTCTCATGTCCCCATGCTCACCAACAGAATGGTTCTGCAGAACGTAAGCATCATCACATTGTTGAAGTAGGTTTAGCCCTCCTAGCTTCAGCTTCCATGCCACTTAAATTTTGGGATGAAGCCTTCCTTACTGCTGTTCATCTTATTAACATGTGGCCTAGTCGCGTGATATCCAATGAAACTCCTACTGAACGGCTTTTGCATGTTATACCTGACTACACCACTTTGTGTGTCTTTGGTTGTGCATGTTGGCCCAATCTTCGCCCCTATAACACGCGTAAGCTCATGTTTCGCTCCAAACAGTGTGTCTTCCTTGGGTACAGTGCTCAACATAAAGGTGTTAAATGCCTTGATGTTGCGACTGGTCGCGTATACATATCACGTGACGTTGTTTTTGATGAGACACAATTTACTTTCGAAAAACTTCATCCCAATGCCGGTGCTCTTCTTCGCAAAGAGATCCTTCTACTACCATCCAATCTTCGTGTGGGTAATGATAATTGTGATGATCATATCTTGGCTAATGCTCCTAATCATCTACCTGAGTTTGGTGCAAAAAACATTGCAGCTCAAATGGTGCAGAAAACAGTATGTTTTGTTCTGTTCCCCCTGGTGCTGATGCTATCACGGGGGATCTGGCGCGATCTCCCTCGGGATCGACGTGCCCGACGGCGACAGACCTGCCCGAATCACCCACGGGATCATCCCCGTGCCAGGAGGATCGCGCTGCATCGGCCGCCCAACCCGCCTCTCCCACGCGGCCCCGCACTGCAGTGGCTGACCCCGCGGGCTCGGTGCACCAATCTCCGGTCGCGGACCGGTCGCTCGTGCGCTACGCGCCCACCCCGCGGGTCTACACTCGGCGGGCCCCGCCATCCACTTCCGACGTGCCAGGCGGGCCTGACGCGCGTGTCGAGGCGGCCTCGGATGGCTCCTTTGGATCCTCTGCGCCGGGTTCCCCTCTTTTGCCATCTGCGTCAGCCACAGAAGATCTGCATGCGCCAGCCTCCTCCGGATCCGCTGGATCTACTGGCCCCTGCGCAGCCGCTCCTGTTGGATCTTCCGTGGCTGCATCTGTGCCTCCTACACCGCATCGCACTCGCGTTCAAACAGGGACACTTGTTGCTGTCAATTATAAAACTAAGTATGGCTTGGTTGTTTCAGAAACTACTCCAGGAGAACCACGTACTGTCTCTCAAGCCCTTGCAGATCCTCGGTGGAAACAAGCTATGCTTGAAGAAATTGGAGCTCTTCACAAAAATCGCACCTGGCACCTCGTTCCCTCACGACCCGGTACAAATGTGATTGACTGTAAGTGGGTGTTTCGCATCAAGCGACGGTCTGATGGTACTATTGACCGCTACAAGGCCAGACTTGTTGCCAAAGGATTCAAGCAGAGGTATGGACTTGACTATGAGGACACCTTTAGTCCCGTTGTTAAAGCTGCAACTATTCGCCTTGTGTTGTCCATTGTTGTGTCTCATGGATGGTGTCTCCGTCAGCTAGATGTGCAGAATGCGTTTCTGCATGGCGTTCTGGAAGAGGAAGTATATATGAAGCAGCCTCCTGGGTTTACAGATCCTCATCAACCATTCCATGTTTGCAGGCTCGATAAGTCTCTCTATGGACTCAAACAGGCTCCACGAGCATGGTACTCCCGTTTGAGTTCAAAACTACAAACTCTTGGCTTTGTTCCCTCCAAGTCTGATACTTCCCTGTTCATTTATCGTCGGTTACACACAATTATCTTTGTGCTCATTTATGTTGACGACATTATTGTTACTAGTTCATCTGATGAGGCAGTCACAGCCCTTTTGAAGGATTTGAAGTCAGACTTTGCTCTAAAAGATCTTGGTGACTTGCACTTCTTTCTTGGTATTGAGGTAGCAAGAAACAGGGAAGGTGGCCTTCATCTTTGTCAAGCAAAATATGCAGCTGATCTTTTGAGCAAGGCACGCTTACAAGGCTGCAAACCATCAACAACACCACTCTCCAGCTCAGAAAAATTATCTCTTGCAGAGGGCGTACCTCTGAGTCAAGAGGATGGCACCAAATACCGGAGTTTGGTGGGAGCACTTCAGTACTTGACACTCACCAGACCTGATATTTCCTTTGCAGGCAATAAAGTGTGTCAGTTCCTTCATGCACCCACTTCTTCTCATTGGACTGCTGCTAAACACATACTGCGATATGTGAAGCACACACTGAATGTTGGGTTAACCTTCACCAAGTCAACCTCTACACTTGTTAGTGCCTTTTCTGATTCTGATTGGGCAGGTTGCTTGGATGACAGGAGGTCCACAGGTGGTTTCGCAAATTTATTTGGACCCAATCTAATCTCTTGGTGTGTAAAGAAACATGCAACAGTGTCTAGATCAAGTACTGAGGCAGAATACAAGGCACTAGCTAATGCAACAACAGAAATCATATGGGTTAAATCTTTGCTTAAAGAACTTGGGATATATCATACACAAACTCCATGTCTCTGGTGTGACAACATTGGTGCCACATATCTCTCTGCTAACCCTGTTTTCCATGCAAGGACTAAACACATTGAGATAGATTATCAATTCGTCAGAGAGAGAGAGTTGCTAGCAAAGAACTGAAGATTCGGTTCATTCCTTCAAAGGACCAAGTTGCTGATGGGTTTACAAAAGCGCTACCCGCAGGACCGTTTGAAGAGTTCAAGCGTAATCTAAACTTGAGAAGTTCAGATTAAGGGAGGATGTTAAACATAGAGTTATATTCAGAGGACTCTTGGGCCGGCCGAGGCTATCTTGTCTCTCACGTTGGGTTTGTTAGGATAGATATTCTGTTTAACTTAGCTCTATCCTCTCACCTCCTCTCCTGTAATATCTCATGTGGTTAGCCTCGACGCTGCCATCCTCTGTAACCTCTCAACATATCAATATATACCTGTGGGTCTCCATGTATGGAGATTGAGACGCTTACCCATATTTTCTACACTTATTACTCATGCCCAGACTCTACCAGTGAGCTGGCTCTGCCACTGCAAAGAGCGTCTCGGGCACTTAGTGAAATTTGGCCCGGATCAAAACAGTTTTTGCTTTGATTATATTTTTGGTGTATGTTCGACCACTTGATAAGCAGCAGCAGAATTTTTTCCTTTTAACAACAGGTGGCATCTGAAGCTGCAAAACCAATTAATCCATGTTTTATTATTATTATTATTATTATTATTATTATTATTATTATTATTATTATTATTATTATTATTTACTTGGGCATGCAGCAACCAAATAAAATTGGCAGATGACTGTTATGGTTGATGAGGATGGCATTCTCAAATCTCATCCGTCGATCCGCGTTCTACATCGTCAAGATTCCTGGCCTCTGCTGGTCAGTTCCTCCTGGTCCCTGTATATTCAAGATGTTCCTATAATTATCTGCTCTGCTTTGGATATGGTTGAACAACTCGTCTAATTAAGCTCGGCATGTCTTTCCTGGCTTATTAGTAACTGCTTCTCAGCGTATGCATAAACCTTAATTTGAAGGCCCACAACCACAAAGACTTCTCATCCTGGGGCAAGGCTAGATCTACTATAGCAATGGAGCCGTAAATAAATATGCAATATCAATGTCATCGTCCTATATGTAGCAATTGTCTCCATATGGCTAGGGGAATTCTCTTGTGAAAGAGACCTGTATGCATCTTAAAACAAAGTAAACTTATGCCTCTTTTTCTTTAAGAAACAAAATCTTATGTCTCTTTCAGTCTTCTAGGAAAAATGCATTTTTCTGGCGACTTATATGTATTTTTGTGGTTGAGTTTCAAGTATAATGGATTCTTGGATCTTTCTATAGCGTGAAATACCTCCTACAAACAGATAGGAGGCTTGTTTTCCACCACAGGTGAAGGTTCACGCACCCCAGCTCGTGGCCGGGTTTCTTCTTTTCCTTCTCATTATCCTTAACTTTGGTACTCTCCCACGACATGGCATAATAGCTACCAAAGATCCTATGCACTATCGGCATCGCCCTATCAACAAAGGTGGATTCCTGGCCATGCAAAACTCTGTAACTTAGGTGAAGATAGACACAAGGTAATGAATATTTACTGAGTCAGTCAGTCATCGATAGATTCCTATTTGTGCTTGCTGTTGGAATTCTGTCCAAGGGCATTCGTAGCTAGACTTGTAGACTGGCAGGTGGGCATTCTCTAAGACGAGAGACCAGTTGATGAAAATGAAGGCTCAAGCTCAGGGAGCTCACAATAGCTAATGGGAGCAAGTGCAGCTATGGTATGCATCTTAAAACAAAAATAAACCTACGCCTCTATTTCTAGGAAAATGCATTCTTTTTGGGGGCCTTATGTATTTTGTGGTTGAGTTTCAAGTTTGCTGGACTTTTTAGTAGGTGTGTCTCATGAATATTAACTTACCGTGTCTAGACAAATGGAGGTCAATTAATTTGGAACGGAGGGAGTATGAGCTTTGAAATTTTTCCTCTTAGATCTGGGTTCTTTTGGATGATTAGTTATGATGTACCTTACAATGGATGTACTCATTGAAGGTTAATGCTACTTGCAAGCAGTTGAAGGATGAGACACATCCTGCTCCTGGGAATTTCCTTAGTCTTGCTTATTATGTCAGTAAGTTGTTGGAGAGCTCAAAGGCACAAAGCATCCGCATGGAGGTACTTGTATTGCTATCTTATTTGGCATACCTATAAGTCGCCACCTTAGGGTCCCAACGTCGTCGTTCTAGAAACTGGTTTATCCAGAAAGGTCTCTTGGTTGCGCGCACTTTGTCCTTCCCGCTGGGTGCATACACACTCGGTGCAATGCAATCTAACTCCGTTGGGCAGAGCAACCTGTACCTCATTTCTGCGGTAGCTCTCTTCACCATTCATGTCTATACCAACTCAAGCTATACACTCGGTGACATCAAACAAGTAACAAGGTTCCAATACCGCTGGTTATTCTACTTGGCACATGGGATGTTGCTTTTGAACACCCTAGGTGCAATTGATGATTCTGTCTTGCCTCTCCTAGTTCTTCCTTTGTACACTATTGGTCAGTACAAGTTAGTGTTCATACAAGAACCATATGTGCTGGCAAGCCACACATGGAACTTGAATAAAATGGTCCGATTACATGTATGACGAGCACACCAAGGGTGAATTTGTTCCAGCCACCATGGAAGGTTGCCATTACCTAGTTGACTGGCCCCTCAGCAAATGCAAGTTGGATGCTCCATCATATGCAACACAACTTACAGCGTATGGCGATGAAGTCATTGATGTGGAGAAGATATGGTTGTGCAATGACAGGTTACTAAGCCAAGAGCTAAAGGATACATGCCTTTCGTTCTCTCTTTTTCATCTGCTGAGAAGGCGCTTCTTTGGGTTTACGTGTGGCGAAGCCAAAGAAAGGGCACATGATTTCGTCTTTAAGGGGCTGCTATTGGAGAATGAGGAAGGTGACACAGACAACCGCATTTTCAGGGTGATTGAGACCGAGTTAGCCTTTATGTATGATTTCTTCTTCACCAAGTCTGCTGGCATTTATTATGGATCAAGGGCGGCAACAGTTTTAAACTTGCTTTCAGCCATCTTCCTATCTTTTATAATACTGTGGGCAGTCGTGTCACGAAAAAGCATGAAGATTACTGATACTATTATCAGCTTACTGATACTTGCATCTGCTGCCTTGCTTGAATTGCTACAACTGCTACTTCACTGGACTAGCATATGGAGCACAGTGTCTTTTGTTTGTCGGTATCTAAGGGAACAAACAAGATTGAATGCAAGGGGAAGCTGCTACTCCTTCTGCTGCTGCTGTTGCTGCATGCTGCTAAGATTGAATGAGCTTCTAGCTGTCTACACTGTGCGGCGAGCAGACCCTATTGGCAACACAAGCTTGGGCAGTACTCGTTACTTGATTACAAGCCTACGTTCCGTGACAAGTTGATTGGATGGCTTGGATGTTATACCGCCGGTTCTGGACATCAACAGGGTATCCTTGATCCAGCAAACAACTACTGGCAGAGGGTCCATAGGAAACATGGAAAAGCTATAGAAGTACCTGCACAAGTGAATGTGAGACAATATGTTTTGGGGGAACCGGCACAACCCTCTAGGGGTGGCCTATCACATATATATAATGAGTGGAATACAACGTTACATTATACACGTGTAAATACAGAGGCTATACAGTCTAACACCCTCCCTCAAGCTTAGCCACTTCCTAAAGAATCTAGAAGGGTAAGATTGCGCCGACAAGCCTCAAACTGTGGTAGAGGCAACGGCTTAGTGAAGATGTCTGCAAGTTGATCCTTGGAAGAGATGAACTTGATCTGTAGTTGCTTCTGACAGACACGTTCACGCACAAAGTGATAGTCAACTTCGATGTGTTTCGTTCGGGCATGGAATACCGGATTTGCAGAGAGGTATGTAGCACCGACGTTATCACACCAAAGAACAGGAGACTGTGACTAGGATATACCCAATTCCCGAAGCAAAGACTGTACCCAGATAATCTCCGCAGTCGCATTGGCCATATCCTTATACTTAGCTTCAGTACTGCTACGTGAGACAGTGGCCTGTTTCCGAGCACTCCAGGCGATCAGATTAGAGCCAAAGAACACAACATAACCCCCCGTAGATCGCCTGTCATCCGGACTGCCAGCCCAATCCGCATCAGAATACGCCGTGAGACATCCAGAGGAGGTTGGTCGAATATGCAAGCCGCGAGATACCGTGAATCGAATGTAGCGCAAGATGCGCTTAACAGCAGACCAATGAGTGTCACGGGGTGACTGCAGATACTGGCAAACTCGATTGACAACAAAAGAGATGTCCGGTCGTGTGATCGTCAAGTACTGAAGACCACCAACAATACTCCTGTACTCCGTTGCATCAGCAGAAGACAGAAGCTCACCATCAACAGGAGTGATCTTGTAATTGGTAGAAATGGGTGTAGTCGTCGGTTTGCACTTAAGCATCGCAGCTCGCGGCAACAAATCCAAGGAGTACTTCTTCTCCGTCATAACAAGACCATCAGCCCGAGAAGTAACCTCCACACTAAGGAAGTAGTGAAGCTTCCCAAGATCCTTGACCGCAAAATCAGTACCAAGCGAGCGAACAAGAGCTGTAGCAGCCTACTGAGAGGAGCTGACAAGAATAATATCATCCACATAGACCAACCAGTACATAGTAACCTCAGGCCTCTGTAGAAGAAACAGTGAGGAGTCAGCAATCGACGATGCAAAACCATGAGCACGAAGAGCCATGCCAAGACGAGCATGCCAAGCACGGGGAGCTTGCTTCAGACCATAAAGCGCCTTGGACAGACGACAGAGATGATGAGGATGATCTGGATCAGAAAACCCCGGAGGCTGGCGCATATAAACCTCTTCGTCCAACACACCATGGAGAAAGGCATTTTGCACATCCAGCTGATGAAGAAACCAACCTCGAGTAACGGCAAGAGAGAGAAGGAGCCTGATGGTAATAGGCTTGACCATTGGACTGAAGGTGTCTTCATAGTCAAGACCATAGCGCTGTCGAAACCCACGAGCAACAAGACGAGCTTTGTAGCGCTTAATGGACCCATCAGAATGCTTCTTCACTTTGAAATTCCACTTAGAATCAATGACATTAACCCGTGACGGTGGAGGAACAAGAATCCATGTCTTATTGCGAATAAGAGCTTGATACTCTTGCTCCATGGCCTCTCTCCAATGAGGAATGCGCATAGCAGCTTGATACGTGCGCAGCACGGAGGAGGGATCCGCAAGTGCTGCAGTCATGCATGCAGCCAACCACGCAACAGTGCCATCATGACGCTGCTTAGGCTGAACAATACCACTGCGACTGCGTGTATGAGGGTGCAGAGTCACATCAGGAGCCAACGACGTTGAGGACGACGATGGAGCGGCGCCAGAGGAGCCAGCAGCAGCAGAACTGGGCGAGGGTGACGGAGGCGTCCCAGTGCCAGGTGACCCCAGGTTACATGGTGCTGAAGACAGCCCGGGAGAGGCCGGCCCGGGTGATAGAGGCCCAGACGCCGTAAGCGAGGCGAGGGCAGGCGAGGCCGACCCAGTCGCCGTGGGCGGCGAGGCGAGAACGGGCGAGGCCGGCCCAGTCATCATGGGTGACGAGACAGGGACGGGCGAGACCAGCCCAAGCGTCGTTGGCGTGGCCGGCGTCGCAGGCCGAACTGGACGAAGCAGGCGAGAGCGCCGAGGCACCGACCGGTCGTGCATGGGCACGGGTACCGAGGCCATGCAAGGATGCCATAGAGTCATCGTGCACGACTGGTGGTGCCGACGAGGAAGGCGATGACGACGAAGGAGGCGATGGCGCCTCTAAAATTTCCAAACGAGCCCCACGTCCAGTGCCTGCACCATGGTTAGGCAGCAATATAGGAGAGTATGCAACATCATCAAATTGGTCAGAAGCAATAGAGGATGAATGCATGGATGGTGGTTCAGCAGCGGACACAGGAAGTTTGGCAAAGGGAAAACATGCTCATCAAACACGACGTCCCGAGATATATAGACATGATTGGTGGGAGCATGAAGACATTTTAAACCTTTATGAAGAGAGCTATAGCCAAGAAAGACACACTTCTTGGAGCGAAACTCAAGCTTGCGCTTGTTATATGGACGGAGATGCGGCCAGCAGGCACACCCAAAAACCTTGAAGAAGGTGTAATCGGGTTGTTCATTAAGGAGAACCTCAATGGGAGTCTTCATGTTCAAAACACGAGTGGGAGTACAGTTTATGAGAAAACATGCAGTGGTGAAAGCATCACTCCAAAACCGAAACGGAACAGATGCATGGGCCAAAAGAGTAAGACCAACTTCAACAATGTGACGATGCTTACGTTCTACTGAACCATTCTGCTGATGTGTATGTGGACATGCTTGAAGGAAATATGCCCTAGAGGCAATAATAAAGTTATTATTTATTTCCTTATATCATGATAAATGTTTATTATTCATGCTAGAATTGTATTAACCGGAAACATAATACTTGTGTGAATACATAGACAAACAGAGTATCACTAGTATGCCTCTACTTGACTAGCTCGTTAATCAAAGATGGTTATGTTTCCTAGCCATAGACATGAGTTGTCATTTGATTAACGAGATCACATCATTAGGAGAATGATGTGATTGACTTGACCCATTTCGTTAGCTTAGCACTTGATCGTTTAGTATTCTGCTATTGCTTTCTTCATGACTTATACATGTTCCTATGACTATGGGATTATGCAACTCCCGTTTACCGGAGGAACACTTTGTGTGCTAACAAACGTCACAACGTAACTGGGTGATTATAAAGGTGTTCTACAGGTGTCTCCAAAGGTACTTGTTGGGTTGGCGTATTTCGAGATTAGGATTTGTCACTCCGATTGTCGGAGAGGTATCTCTGGGCCCTCTCGATAATGCACATCACTATAAGCCTTGCAAGCAATGTGACTAATGAGTTAGTTACGGGATGATGTATTACAGAACGAGTAAAGAGACTTGCCGGTAACGAGATTGAACTAGGTATTGAGATACCGACGATCGAATCTCGGGCAAGTAACATACCGATGACAAAGGGAACAACGTATGTTGTTATGTGGTTTGACCGATAAAGATCTTCGTAGAATATGTGGGAGCCAATATGAGCATCCAGGTTCCGCTGTTGGTTATTAACCGGAGACGTGTCTCGGTCATGTCTACATAGTTCTCGAACCCGTAGGGTCTGCACGCTTAAAGTTCGATGACGGTTATATTATGAGTTTATGTATTTTGATGTACCGAAGGTAGTTCAGAGTCCCGGATGTGATCACGGACATGACGAGGAGTCTCGAAATGGTCGAGACGTAAATATCGATATATTGGACGACTATATTTGGATACTGGAATGGTTTCGGGTGAGATCGGGATAATACCGGAGCACCGGGAGGTTATCGGAACCCCCCCGGAGGTATATGTGCCTTAATGGGCTTTAGTGGAAAGGAGGGGAAAGGAGCAAGGGAGGGGGCGCCCCCCCAAGCCCAATCCGAACTGGGAGGGGGGCCGGCCCCCCCTTTCCTTCCTCCCTCCTTCCTCTTCCTTCCCTCTCCCTCTCCAAATAGGAAAAGGAGGAGTCCTACTCCCGGTGGGAGTAGGACTCCCCCCTTGGGCGCGCCTCCTCCCCTTGGCCGGCCCTCTCCTCCCCCCTTTATATACGGAGGAGGGGGGCACCCCATAGACACAACAATTGATCTCTTGATCTCTTAGCCGTGTGCAGTGCCCCCCTCCACCATAATCCACCTCGATCATATCATAGCGGTGCTTAGGCGAAGCTCTGCGTCGGTAGCAACATCATCACCGTCACCACGCCGTCGTGCTGACGGAACTCTCCCTCAAAGCTCGGCTGGATCGGAGTTCGAGGGACGTCATCGAGTTGAACGTGTGCAGAACTCGGAGGTGCCGTGCGTTCGGTATTTGATCGGTCGGATCGTGAAGACGTACGACTACATCAACCGCGTTGTGCTAACGCTTCCGCTTTCCATCTACGAGGGTACGTGGACAACACTCTCCCCTCTCGTTGCTATGCATCACCATGATTCTGTGTGTGCGTAGGATTTTTTTTGAAATTACTGCGTTCCTCAACAGTGGCATCCGAGCCAGGTTTTATGCGTAGATGTTATATGCACGAGTAGAACACAAGTGAGTTGTGGGTGATACAAGTCATACTGCTTACCAGCATGTCATACTTTGGTTCAGCAGTATTGTTGGATGAAGCAGCTTGGACCGACATTACGCGTACGCTTACGCGAGACTGGTTCTACCAACGTGCTTTGCACACAGGTGGCTGGCGGGTGTCAGTTTCTCCAACTTTAGTTGAACCGAGTGTGGCTACGCCCGGTCCTTGAGAAGGTTAAAACAACACTAACTTGACGAACTATCGTTGTGGTTTTGATGCGTAGGTAAGAACGGTTCTTGCTCAGCCCGTAGCAGCCACGTAAGACTTGCAACAACAAAGTAGAGGACGTCTAACTTGTTTTTGCAGGGCATGTTGTGATGTGATATGGTCAAGACATGATGCTAAATTTTATTGTATGAGATGATCATGTTTTGTAACCGAGTTATCGGCAACTGGCAGGAGCCATATGGTTGTCGCTTTATTGTATGCAATGCAATCGCCCTGTAATGCTTTACTTTATCACTAAGCGGTAGCGATAGTCGTAGAAGCATAAGTTGGCAAGACGACAATGATGCTACGATGGAGATCAAGGTGTCGCGCCGATGACGATGGTGATCATGACGGTGCTTCGGAGATGGAGATCACAAGCACAAGATGATGATGGCCATATCATATCACTTATATTGATTGCATGTGATGTTTATCTTTTATGCATCTTATCTTGCTTTGATTGACTGTAGCATTATAAGATGATCTCTCACTAAATTTCAAGATAAAAGTGTTCTCCCTGAGTATGCACCGTTGTGAAAGTTCTTCGTGCTGAGACACCACGTGATGATCTGGTGTGATAGGCTCTACGTTCAAGTACAACGGGTGCAAAATAGTTGCACACGCGGAATACTCAGGTTAAACTTGACGAGCCTAGCATATGCAGATATGACCTCGGAACACTGAGACCGAAAGGTCGAGCTTGAATCATATAGTAGATATGATCAACACAGTGATGTTCACCATTGAAACTACTCCATCTCACGTGATGATCGGACATGGTTTAGTTGATTTGGATCTCCTGATCACTTAGATGATTAGAGGGATGTCTATCTAAGTGGGAGTTCTTAAGTAATATGATTAATTGAACTTAAATTTATCATGAACTTAGTACCTGATAGTATTTTGCTTGTCTATGTTAATTGTAGATAGATGGCCCGTGCTGTTGTTCCGTTGAATTTTAATGCGTTCCTTGAGAAAGCAAAGTTGAAAGATGATGGTAGAAATTACACGGGCTGGGTCCGTAACTTGAGGATTATCCTCATTGCTGCACAGAAGAATTACGTCCTGGAAGCACCGCTAGGTGCCAGACCTGCTGCAGGAGCAACACCAGATGTTATGAACATCTGGCAGAGCAAAGCTGATGACTACTCGATAGTTCAGTGTGCCATGTTTTACGGCTTAGAACCGGGACTTCAACGACGTTTTGAACGTCATGCAGCATATGAGATGTTCCAGGAGTTGAAGTTAATATTTCAAGCAAATGCCCGAATTGAGAGATATGACGTCTCCAATAAGTTCTACAGCTGCAAGATGGAAGAGAATAGTTCTGTCAGTGAGCATATACTCAAAATGTCTGGGTATAACAATCACTTGATTCAACTGGGAGTTAATCTTCCGGATGATAGCGTCATTGATAGAATTCTTCAATCACTGACCAAGCTACAAGAGCTTCGTGATGAACTATAACATGCAAGGGATGGATATGACGATTCCCGAGCTCTTCGCAATGCTAAAGGCTGCGGAGGTAGAAATCAAGAAGGAGCATCAAGTGTTGATGGTCAACAAGACCACCAGTTTCAAAAAAAAGGGCAAAGGGAAGAAGAAGGGGAACTTCAAGAAGAATAGCAAGCAAGTTGGTGATCAGGAGAAGAAACCTAAGTCTGGACCTAAGCCTGAGACTGAGTGCTTCTACTGCAAACAGACTAGTCACTGGAAGCGGAACTGCCCCAAGTATTTGGCGGATAAGAAGGATGGCAAGGTGAACAAAGGTATATGTGATATACATGTTATTGATGCGTACCTTACTAATGCTCGCAGTAGCACCTGGGTATTTGATACTGGTTCTGTTGCTAATATTTGCAACTCGAAACAGGGACTACGGATTAAGCGAAGATTGGCTAAGGACGAGGTGACGATACGCGTGGGAAATGGTTCCAAAGTCGATGTGATCGCGGTCGGCACGCTACCTCTACATCTACCTTCGGGATTAGTTTTAGACCTAAATAATTGTTATTTGGTGCCAGCGTTGAGCATGAACATTATATCTGGATCTTGTTTGATGCGAGACAGTTATTCATTTAAATCAGAGAATAATGGTTGTTCTATTTATATGAGTAATATCTTTTATGGTCATGCACCCTTGAAGAGTGGTCTATTTTTGTTGAATCTCGATAGTAGTGATACACATATTCATAATATTGAAGCCAAAAGATGCAGAGTTGATAATGATAGTGCAACTTATTTGTGGCACTGCCGTTTAGGTCATATTGGTGTAAAGCGCATGAAGAAACTCCATACTGATGGACTTTTGGAACCACTTGATTTTGAATCACTTCGAACTTGCGAACCGTGCCTCATGGGCAAGATGACTAAAACGCCATTCTCCGGAACTATGGAGCGAGCAACAGATTTGTTGGAAATCATACATATAGATGTATGTGGTCCGACGAATGTTGAGGCTCGCGGCGGGTATCGTTATTTTCTCACCTTCACAGATGATTTAAGCAGATATGGCTATATCTACTTAATGAAACATAAGTCTGAAACATTTGAAAAGTTCAAAGTATTTCAGAGTGAAGTGGAAAATCATCGTAACAAGAAAATAAAGTTTCTACGATCTGATTGTGGAGGAGAATATTTGAGTTACGAGTTTGGTCTACATTTGAAACAATGCGGAATAGTTTCGCAACTCACGCCACCCGGAACACCACAGCGTAATGCTGTGCCCGAACGTCGTAATCGTACTTTACTAGATATGGTGCGATCTATGATGTCTCTTACTGATTTACCGCTATCATTTTGGGGTTATTCTTTAGAGACGGCTGCATTCACGTTAAATAGGGCACCATCGAAATCCGTTGAGACGACGCCTTATGAACTGTGGTTTGGCAAGAAACCAAAGTTATCGTTTCTTAAAGTTTGGGGCTGCGATGCTTATGTGAAAAAGCTTCAACCTGATAAGCTCGAACCCAAATCGGAGAAATGTGTCTTCATAGGATACCCAAAGGAAACTATTGGGTACACCTTCTATCACAAATCTGAAGGCAAGACTTTTGTTGCTAAATTTGGATCCTTTCTAGAGAAGGACTTTCTCTCGAAAGAAGTGAGTGGGAGGAAAGTAGAACTTGATGAGGTAACTGTACCTGCTCCCTTGTTGGAAAGTAGTTCATCACAGGAACCGGTTCCTATGACACCTACACCAATTAGTGAGGAAGTTAATGATATTGATCATGAAGCTTCAGATCAAGTTACTACCGAACCTCGTAGGTCAACCAGAGTGAGATCCGCACCAGAGTGGTACGGTAATCCTGTTCTGGAGGTTATGTTACTAGACCATGACGAACCTACGAACTATGAAGAAGCGATGGTGAGCCCAGATTCCGCAAAATGGCTTGAGGCCATGAAATCTGAGATGGGATCCATGTATGAGAACAAAGTCTGGACTTTGGTTGACTTGCCCGATGATCGGCAAGCCATTGAGAATAAATGGATCTTCAAGAAGAAGACTGACGCTGACGGTAATGTTACTGTCTATAAAGCTCGACTTGGTGCAAAAGGTTTTCGACAAGTACAAGGGATTGACTACGATGAGACTTTGTCACCCGTAGCGATGCTTAAGTCTGTCCGAATCATGTTAGCAATTTCCGCATTTTATGATTATGAAATTTGGCAAATGGATGTCAAAACTGCATTCCTGAATGGATTTCTGGAAGAAGAGTTGTATATGATGCAACCGGAAGGTTTTGTCGATCCAAAGGGAGCTAACAAAGTGTGCAAGCTCCAGCGATCCATTTATGGACTGGTGCAAGCCTCTCGGAGTTGGAATAAACGTTTTGATAGTGTGATCAAAGCTTATGGTTTTATACAGACTTTTGGAGAAGCCTGTATTTACAAGAAAGTGAGTGGGAGCTCTGTAGCATTTCTAATATTATATGTGGATGACATATTGTTGATTGGAAATGATATAGAATTTCTGGACAGCATAAAAGGATATTTGAATAAGAGTTTTTCAATGAAGGACCTCGGTGAAGCTGCTTATATATTGGGCATCAAGATCTATAGAGATAGATCAAGACGCTTAATTGGACTTTCACAAAGCACATACCTTGATAAAGTTTTGAAGAAGTTCAAAATGGATCAAGCAAAGAAAGGGTTCTTGCCTGTGTTACAAGGTCTGAAGTTGAGTCAGACTCAATGCCCGACCACTGCAGAAGATAGAGAGAAAATGAAAGATGTTCCCTATGATTCAGCCATAGGCTCTATCATGTATGCAATGCTGTGTACCAGACCTGATGTGTGCCTTGCTATAAGTTTAGCAGGGAGGTACCAAAGTAATCCAGGAGTGGATCACTGGACAGTGGTCAAGAACATCCTAAAATACCTGAAAAGGACTAAGGATATGTTTCTGGTTTATGGAGGTGACAAAGAGCTAGTCGTAAAAGGTTACCTCGATGCAAGCTTTGACACTGATCCGGACGATTCTAAATCGCAAACCGGATACGTGTTTACATTGAACGGTGGAGCTGTCAGTTGGTGCAGTTCTAAACAAAGCGTTGTGGCGGGATCTACATGTGAAGCGGAGTACATAGCTGCTTCGGAAGCAGCAAATGAAGGAGTCTGGATGAAGGAGTTCATATCCGGTCTAGGTGTCATACCTAGTGCATCGGGTCCAATGAAAATCTTTTGTGACAATACTGGTGCAATTGCCTTGGCAAAGGAATCCAGATTTCACAAGAGAACCAAGCACATCAAGAGACGCTTCAACTCCATCCGGGATCAAGTCTAGGTGGGAGACATAGAAATTTGCAAGATACATACGGATCTGAATGTTGCAGACACGTTGACTAAGCCTCTTCCACGAGCAAAACATGATCAACACCAAGGCTCCATGGGTGTTAGAATCATTACTATGTAATCTAGATTATTGACTCTAGTGCAAGTGGGAGACTGAAGGAAATATGCCCTAGAGGCAATAATAAAGTTATTATTTATTTCCTTATATCATGATAAATGTTTATTATTCATGCTAGAATTGTATTAACCGGAAACATAATACTTGTGTGAATACATAGACAAACAGAGTGTCACTAGTATGCCTCTACTTGACTAGCTCGGTAATCAAAGATGGTTATGTTTCCTAGCCATAGACATGAGTTGTCATTTGATTAACGGGATCACATCATTAGGAGAATGATGTGATTGACTTGACCCATTCCATTAGCTTAGCACTTGATCGTTTAGTATTCTGCTATTGCTTTCTTCATGACTTATACATGTTCCTATGACTATGAGATTATGCAACTCCCGTTTACCGGAGGAACACTTTGTGTGCTACCAAACGTCACAACGTAACTGGGTGATTATAAAGGTGCTGTACAGGTGTCTCCAAAGGTACTTGTTGGGTTGGCGTATTTCAAGATTAGGATTTTTCACTCCGATTGTCGGAGAGGTATCTCTGGGCCCTCTCGGTAATGCACATCACTATGAGCCTTGCAAGCAATGTGACTAATGAGTTAGTTACGGGATGATGTATTACAGAACGAGTAAAGAGACTTGCCGGTAACGAGATTGAACTAGGTATTGAGATACCGACGATCGAATCTCGGGCAAGTAACATACCGATGACAAAGGGAACAACGTATGTTGTTATGCGGTTTGACCGATAAAGATCTTCGTAAAATATGTGGGAGCCAATATGAGCATCCAGGTTCCGCTATTGGTTATTGACCGGAGACGTGTCTCGGTCATGTCTACATAGTTCTCGAACCCGTAGGGTCCGCACGCTTAAAGTTCGATGACGGTTATATTATGAGTTTATGTTTTGATGTACCGAAGGTAGTTCAGAGTCCCGGATGTAATCACGGACATGACGAGGAGTCTCGAAATGGTCGAGACGTAAATATCGATATATTGGACGACTATATTTGGATACCGGAATGGTTTCGGGTGAGATCGGGATAATACCGGAGCACCGGGAGGTTATCGGAACCCCCGGGAGGTATATGGGCCTTAATGGGCTTTAGTGAAAAGGAGGGGAAAGGAGCAAGGGAGGGCCCCCCCCCCCAAGCCCAATCCAAATTGGGAGGGGGGCCGGACCCCCCCCCTTACCTTCCTCCCTCCTTCCTCTTCTGTCGGGGCTATCTCGCGGGCGGGTTTGAGAGACGACAGATGCCACGAGGTGGCTTGTGTTGAGGGCAAGACTGCTTTGGAGGTCAAGGGACGGGATTTGGCAAACAGCACGCGGTGATTTACCCAGGTTCGGGGCTCTCCGGAGAGATAATACCCCTACTCCTGCATGTTTGAATATATATGCGGTGTACATGTCGGGCAGTACAAAGTTGCTCCTGAAGCTGTATTACAGAAGGCAGTAGAGAGCCTTATGCGTATGAGCATGTGTATGCACAAGTGTGTGCATGAGTGGCCTTGTGGCCGTGGGAGTCCATCCTCCTGGATGGATGGGTGTGAGCTAGCTTATATAATGTGGCTAGCTTGTGGTGTACGCCATGTAGGCATGGGTGTGTGCTTGGGATGTAAGCTACAGTGTGTAGCTTGCATTCCAAGCCATGCTTGCTTGCATGCTAGGCTAAGTTTTGTCCCTGGGGCATTTTATAAATCAATGCCCGGGGGACAAAGTACACTGTAGATGATGACGCATGTGACGAGTGAACAGCGTATGCTTTATCAGCAACAGTGATCGCAGTATGGCCGTCTTGTCGGTGTCGTGTCAGATGGGATGCCGTAGTTGACTTCGTGTAGCAGGCCGGCTGGAGCAGCCGGACAGGGACCCGACTGGGCGGCCGGGTTGAGGAGTCTGGCCGTGTTGAGGGACTTGGTCGGGTTGAGCAACCCGGCCAAGTGCGACCTGGATTGAGGGGCGTTGCTGGCCCCGATGTTTTTTGAAGCGTCGTTCGCCGTCTTGGGCCTACCCGGGGGCCATCCCCCCGTCGGTAGCCTCCGAGCCTCCGGGCAACTTGGAAAAGTTGCGCGGAGGGTTTCAGCGGGCGTCTATGAAGCAGTAGATGTCGATGACGGCCGGCCGCGGACCGCAGCCGGTGCGCCTTGCTTCCGGTGGGGGCGCGCGAGCGCACCCACTGGGTGTAGCCTCCGAGCCTCCGGGCAACTTGGAAAAGTTGCGTGGAGGGTCTTGCCGTTGTTGAAGAAGCCGACGGTGACGTCGAGGGTGCCAGGCGCGGATGCGGAGTCCGCCGGCTGAGTGGGGGCGCGCGAGCGCACCCACTGGGTGTAGCCTCCGAGCCTCCAGGCAACTTGGAAAAGTTGGGCGGAGGGTCTTCGTTGTTGTTGATGAAGCCGACGGTGACGTCGAGGGTGCCGGGCGCGGACGCGGAGTCCGCCGGCTGAGTGGGGGCGCGCGAGCGCACCCACTGGGTGTAGCCTCCGAGCCTTCGGGCGACTCGAAGAGTCGGCCAGAGGGTCTTGCTGTTGATGATGAAGCCGACGGTGACGTCGAGGGTGTCGGGCGCGGCCGCGGAGTCCGCCGGCTGGAGGGCACGGGGCCCTGCCGGGCGCGGACGCGGAGTCTGCCGGCTGAGTACGGGCGCGCGAGCACACCCACTGGGTGTAGCCTCCGAGCCTCCGGGTGACTCGAAGAGTCGGCCGGAGGGTCTTTCTGTTGATGATGTGGACAACGGCGATGGAAACACCGGTTGCGGCCAGCGTCGGGCCCGCAACCCGCATGTAGCCTCCGAGTCTCCAGGCGAGGAGGGGGTTCCCCTCAGCGATGATCGTGCAAAAGGCAAAGTTAGTCCGCGCAGATATATATCAAATGTTTGCTTTCAGCATTATAAGTTTTATGCGGAGGGTGCCGACTCGGTTTCGTCTGAGCCCCCTTCAGTTTTTTTCATGTCCCCTCCGCTCTTTGGCTTTGCCTCTTGTTAGCTAGAATGCTCGGAGCCGGCCTCTAGCTGTTACGAAGAGTGGCCGCGAGTGGAGCATACAGTACTCGGACAACAGGAGCAGATTCGACCGAGTAGATACTCATAAAGGAAACGGCCGTGTTGCCCAAGCCGTCTTTTCCCAGACGTTTTTCGCGTGGGGTGACCTCCGGCTTTTGCTCTCGCTTGCCGGACAGCCGCGCTGCGGTCTGTGACTGAGAGTGGACCTTTGGTACCGTATGCGCTACTAAGCCGTCTGCGGGAATGAACGTATCGGGCCGAGCGGCCAGCCTCCGGGCCGAGACTAGCCGGCGCCGGGGCGAACAGTGATGCAACTGTAATAAAGGCGGAGGTGGTCCCCGAGGGTTGCTCGGGGTTATCCGGTTTTGCATGTGGTGCAAAAATAAACGGGTGAGGAGCTCACATTGATTTGACGCAGACGAGGCGGAGATTGTCGATGACAGCCGGTGCGGCTTGGCGCTAGCGCGCCGACACACCCACTGGGGGTAGCCTTCGAGCCTCCGGGTGCTCGAAGGGGGTCCCAGCCGGTCGGCTCCGACCGAACGAGCGTCGAGGCGGATTGACGGCTGGGCCGGCTTGGCGCAGCCGGCGTCGAGGCAGACGAGCGAACGGGTCGGTCCCCCAGCCGGCCAGGCGTCGAAGCCGGCAGGCAGACTGGGCGGCCAGACGGTGACGCGGGTAGGTCGCGGCTGGAGCAGCCGGACATATCTCTTTTTTCTTTTTTCTTTTCCGTAGTACTTTTTCTCTCTTTTTTTTACAGCCGGCTTGGGCACATCTCTTTTCTTTCTGTTTCTTTTCTTCTTTACATGAGGAGCTACCCACAGCTACCGAGTAGCGGAAGACGGCACGGAGCCGGCGGGCGGCCGGTTCGCGGGCAGAAGCCGGCGACCGGGTGGCGGAGGGGAGCGCGGACGCCGGTAGGAGGAGGAGGCGCCGCACGCGTGCGGGGCGGGAGGCAGTGTGAGGGTGGGCAGGAGGCGACCCAGAGCCGGCCGGTGCAGGGCACCCGGTCGCGAGCGGAGACAACCCGGTGGGAACCCGAAGCCGGCGTGGGGGCACGGGCGCGGGGAAACGAGGCTGGCGAGATGGCGCAGCTGCGAGGAGCGGGGGCATCCGTGCGTGACTGCCTGCAGTGCAGCGGTTGGAGACGGCCGGGCGCGTCGGGCTCAGGCGCGTGGGACGGCGAAGGGGAGCCGGACAGAGGTGGAGCCGGCTGGAGACGGAGTCGGCCGTGGCGCGGGCGGAGCGGGAGCCAGCGGGGGCCGGGTT
Source organism: Triticum aestivum (assembly GCF_018294505.1). Lineage (NCBI taxonomy): Eukaryota > Viridiplantae > Streptophyta > Magnoliopsida > Poales > Poaceae > Triticum > Triticum aestivum. Next base: position 344,378,622 of record NC_057796.1, read on the forward strand.
CACGGAGGAGGCGAAGGCTGGGTCGCGGCGGCGACCCGGCGGCCGTGTGGCGGGCGAAGCCGGCCGCGGGCCGGGTTCGTGGAGGGGGCGGACGCCGGTTGGCACGGGGCGCCCGGGCCGACGCGAGGAGCCGGAGGCGGGGGCGTCGGCGACCCGGCGTCCGGGGGCGGGCGAAGCCGGGACGGGCCGGGCAGGTGTAGACGAGCAGGGCGCGGGGCCACATGGGGCGTGGGAGCCAGCGGCCGGGTCGGAGCAGGCCGAGCGCGAGAGACGGCGGCCGGGGAGGCCGGCTCGCGGCGACCCGGCGGACAGGCGCGGGAGCGGTGCGAGCGCGGCTTGGTGCGCAGGCGAAGCCAGGGGCGTCCGGGTCGAAGCCAGCGAGCAGCTGACGTGCGTGGAGCCGGCAGGTGGCCGGGCGAGGCGCAGGCGGGACGCGCGGATGGAGACAACCGTGGCCGTGTGGAGGTGCTCGCGAGTGGAGGAGCGATGACCGACGGGGAAGCAGGCGAGGTAGGAGCACCTGACCGGTGTATGCGTCGTGTACAGGCAAGGCAATGACCAAGTTGAAGCTGACTAATGCATGGGTAGTGAATAGCCATTATTCGGCCATTACCCGACCATCGTATGGGCAGTATATAGGCAATGCAATGACCATGTATCAGGGATGCGTATGGACAACGTATGGCTAGCATTTGAATGGTGTTCGGGGCATGAGCAGGAAGGCGAGCAGCAGCACGAGTCGCGGACAGAGAAGGCGCTACCGAGCACTGATGGTGGTGGAGAAACAGGCCATGGTGGAGATGGTGCAAGTGGCAGAGAGACGCCGGAGGTCGAGGAGGCCGGATGCGGCGCGCACGTGCGCGAACGGAGTCAGACGACGGGGACGCGCCGCCCCACACGTGCGCGCCGAGGGCATGGTGAAGTCGAGCCCCGAGCGCCGCCGGACAGACGGCAGCGACATCAAGACAGTGATGATGAAGAGGGCGAGGCCGACAGCGAGGACGCGCCGCCTCGCGCGGTTGCCCCGGGGACGTGTCGATGTCGGGTCCCGAGCGCTACCGGAGAGATGACGGTGACGCCGTGATGACGAAGAAGACCGCGAGGCCGACGAAGAGGGCGCGCCGCTCCGCACGGCCGCCCCAGGGGCGAGTTGATGTTGAGCCCTCGAGTGCGGCCGGAGAGACGGCGACGACGTTGCGGCGGAGGTGACGAAAATGGTCCCGCCCGGACCGCGGTTCCGCGGCAGCTTGCCCCATGGTGGGTGCCAACTGTCGGGGTTATCTCGCGGGCGGGTTCGAGAAACGACAGATGCCACGAGGTGGCTTGTGGTGAGGGCAAGACTGCTTTGGAGGTCAAGGGACGGGATTGGGCAAATAGCACGCGGTGATTTACCCAGGTTCGGGGCTCTCCGGAGAGATAATACCCCTACTCCTGCATGTATAAACATATATACGGTGTACATGTCGGGCAGTACAAAGTTGCTCCTGAAGTTGTATTACAGAAGGCAGTAGAGAGCCTTATGCGTATGAGCATGTGTATGCACAAGTGTGTGCGTGAGTGGCCTTGTGGCCGTGGGAGTCCATCCTCCTAGATGGATGGGTGTGAGCTAGCTCATATAATGTGGCTAGCTTGTGGTGTACGCCATGTAGGCATGGGTGTGTGCTTGGGATGTAAGCTACAGTGTGTAGCTTGCATTCCAAGCCATGCTTGCTTGCATGCTAGGCTAAGTTTTGTCCCTGGGGCATTTTACAAATCAATGCCCGAGGGACAAAGTACACTGTAGATGATGACGCGTGTGACGAGTGAACAGCGTATGCTTTATCAGCAATAGTGATCGCAGTATGGCCGTCTTGTCGGTGTCGTGTCAAATGAGACGCCGTAGTTGACTTCGCGTAGCAGGCCGGCTGGAGCAGCCGGACAGGGACCCGGCCGAGCGGCCGGGTTGAGGGGTCTGGCCGGGTTTAGGGACTTGGTCGGGTTGAGCAACCCGGCCAAGTGCGACCTGGATTGAGGGGCGTTGCTGGCCCCGATGTGTTTTGAAGCGTCGTTCGCCGTCTTGCTCCTACCCGGGGGTCATCCCCCCGTCATCTTCCTCCTGTCTCCCTCTCCAAATAGGAAAAGGAGGAGTCCTACTCCCGGTGGGAGTAGGACTCCCCCCTTGGGCGCGCCTCCTCCCCTTGGTCGGCCCTCTCCTCCCCCTTTATATACGGAGGAGGGGGCACCCCATAGACACAACAATTGATCTCTTGATCTCTTAGCCGTGTGCGGTGCCCCCCTCCACCATAATCCACCTCGATCATATCGTAGCGGTGCTTAGGCGAAGCCCTGCGTCGGTAGCAACATCATCACCGTCACCATGCCGTCGTGCTGACGGAACTCTCCCTCAAAGCTCGGTTGGATCGGAGTTCGAGGGACGTCATCGAGTTGAACGTGTGCAGAACTCGGAGGTGCCGTGCGTTCGGTACTTGATCGGTCGGATCGTGAAGACGTACGACTACATCAACCGCGTTGTGATAACGCTTCCGCTTTCGGTCTACGAGGGTACGTGGACAACACTCTCCCCTCTCGTTGCTATGCATCACCATGATCCTGTGTGTGCGTAGGAATTTTTTTGAAACTACTGCGTTCCCCAACAATGCTAAACGGTGAGCGATCCCAAGCGACTGAAAGAAGGAGTTGAGGTTGCCATACTCGCCCCCTAGTCCGACTGGACATGAACAATTTTGTGCTTGAGAAGGCGTTCAACATGTTTTTGAAACTGAACAAAAATGTCAAACACATCAGATTTATGTTTAATAAGATAAAGCCAGGTAAAGCGACTATAAGCATCAACGAAACTGATATAATAATTGTGACCACTGACAGAAGTCTGAGCAGGACCCCATACATCTGAAAACACAAGTTCTAAAGGATGTTTCACCTCACGACTGGACTCCGAAAAAGAAAGTTGATGACTCTTCCCCTGCTGACAAGCATCACACACTGCTACATCTTTATTACTAGACAAGCTAGGAAGCTCATGACGACGCAAAACATGACGGACAATAGGTGTGGCCGGGTGACCAAGACGAGCATGCCACTGTGACAGAGATACTCGAACTCCACTGAAAACGCGAGCGACGCCAGGATGCTCCCGACGGTAGAGGCCCTGGCACAACCGCCCACTAAGAAGAATGTCCCTCATGCCCCAATCCTTAATAAAAAGATCAAAAGGATGAAATTCACAAAGCACATTATTATCACGTGTGAGTTTAGGAACTGAAAGAAGATTATGTGTCACAGATGGAACTCTTAGAACATTGCGAAGCTGAAGACTCCTATTGGCATGTCTAGTGAGAAGAGATGCTTGACCAATATGAGAGATGTGCATACCTGCTCCATTGGCGGTGTGGATCTTGTCGGAGCCATGATAGGGTTCACGAGTGTGAAGCTTCCCCATCTCGCTCGTCAGGTGCTCCGTCGCCCCAGAGTCCATGTACCAGTGGGGATCAATGGAGTAGGACTGAGTGTGTCCTTGTTGCTTCTGCGGCGCCGGACGATCGGCCATGGCAACCTGACGGGCAAAGTTGCGTGTGTCCTTGCCGTCATTGCCAAGACCAAGAAAACTTCGCTGAAAGCGTTTGTGACACTTGGAGGACCAGTGCCCCTCAATGCCACACAACTGACACATGCGTCGACCACCGGCCCCTGGTAGGGTTGCGGACGCGGGGGGAGCCGACGATGACGAAGACGAAGCCGGGGGCGGCCCCTTGGACGAGCTGCGGCCACCCTTAGTGGCGACGTTCGCGGAGAGGGAGCCGTGACTGGCCTTGGAGCAGCGCGCCTCGACACGCTGCTCGGTGAGGAGAAGGCGGGAGTAGACCTCATGTGCCATCATGGGAGTCGAGTTGCCCCGCTCGTTGATGATCTCGATCAAAGCATCATACTCCTCGTCAAGCCCGTCGACGATGAAGGAGTTGAACTCGGAGTCGGTGAGCGGCTGTCCAATGGAGGCCAACGTGTCAGCAAGGCCCTTGACCCTGTTGTAGAACTCCGTGGCCGTGGAGTCAAGCTTCTCGCACTCGCCAAGCTGACGACGGAGCGCAGAGACACAAGCCTGAGACTGCGCCGCAAACGAGCGCTCAAGGATGGTCCAGGCCTCATGAGACGTCTTGGCGAAGACAACAAGCCCGGCGACAACCGGAGAGAGCGACCCCTGGATGGAGGAGAGGTTCGTCTGGTCCTGCCCCGTCCAAACACGGTGGGCCGGATTGTATACCGGACCGTGCACGCTGTCCACCGGCGCGGGGGGTGGGGGGGAGAGAGCCGTCAACGTAGCCAAGCAGGTAATGGCTCCCAAGGAGCGGAAGAACCTGCGCACGCCAGAAGATGTAGTTGTCAGACGACAACTTGATAGTGATAAGGTGGCCGAAGTGAAACGGCGGCGGCGGCGACGATCCCATCGAGGAGACGGCCTGGGGTGAGGGCACCATAGAGGCCGTCAGCGTGACCGGTGACGCGGCCGGAGGAACAAAGGGCGCGGGGGCAGATGACGCCGCAGCCGGGCCCGACGCCGACAGCCCCGCCATCAAGGCGGACTCGGGCGCCACCGACGGTAGCGACGGGATAGCACCCGCAGGAGAAGAGGCGGATGACGCAGCACCGGTGTGCACCGCGAGCTCGCGCCCGAACGACGAGGACGCTGGAGGAGTCGAGAAGAAGGAGCCTACGCTCCGGGTCCCGAGCGGGGCCGGCACATCGGCGGCGTCCAGCGGGAGGGACAGCAACGCCGCGAGGGAGGCCGGCAGGAACCCCGCGGTGGTGGAACCAGACGTGGCGGCGCTCGACATGGCGGCGGCGTGATCAGGAGCGGTAGCGGTGAAGACGGCGGCGGCGGCGGTGCGGGTATTAGGGTTTAGCGGAAGCGATCGTAACCTAGCGTGATACCATGTGAGACAATAGGTTTTGGGGGAACCGGCACAACCCTCTAGAAGTGGCCTATCACATATATATAATAAGTGAAATACAACGTTACAATATACACGTGTAAATACAGAGGCTATACAGTCTAACAGTGAAAAGGCAATTATTTACTCCCTCAAACGCACTAATGGTGAACTGCTGAATGGGAAATCATCCCTAGTGTCCAATGGAGTAGGGCACCTTGCATGGGCTTGCGCACCGAAGATGCACTTGGCGTCAGACACAAGCGGCATCATTCTGACTTGGCACATTGCGACGTGGTACTGTGAGAAGGGAACATCTAGATCTGGCCCTTCTCCAGTTGAGGGAACACAGCTCAAGATCCATCATGACGTCGCCACAAGACTGTCGAAGTACTGTGCATACTTGGTGGTCCAAGCACCAAAGCTTCTTCATGGGCACCAGAGTATTTAACCAAAAACTACCACAATTCGCGGAAACGTGATAGAAAACTACCACTTTACGATTTTATCCCGAAAACTACCACTTTTACATTAATTCGTGGCAAAAAACTACCAAGTGTGAAAACTGCTCGCTTTGCCTGCGTTAAACCCGAATCTGACTGCCCGACCCCACACATAAGCGGGCTAAAAATGCAATCGCGTCCCTAGTTTTTCTTTAAAAAAGCAATCCCGTCCCTCGTTCTCCTTCCCCTCCACCTGCCCGGGCCTGGCCGCCGCGTGCGCTCCAGCCATCGATGCCGGCGAGGCTGCGGAAGTTGGCCCACTCGTCCATGTTGGTCTTGCCGAGCACCACGGCGCCGGCCCGCCGAAGCCTGCGCACCACGCCGGCGTCCCGCCTGGCCACGGAGCCGAGGAGGGCGAACGACCTGGCCGTGGTGTTGAGCGCGTCGCGGGTGGCGATGTTGTCCTTGAGCAGGACGGGGATGCCGTCGAGGGGCCCGCCGGCGGTCACACACTTGCCGGACGAGGAGGAGCGGCGCTCGGCGTCGGCGCGACCTCGATGACGGGGCGGAGGAGCGGGTTGAGGCCGCGGATGCGGTCCAGGTAGAACCGGACGAGGTCCACGGAGGTGAGGCTGCCGTTGTTGAAGCCGAGCTGGATGCTGGCCACGCTCGCCTCCTCGATCCGGAAGCCATGGGCGCCAGCGGCGGCCAGCACGAGCACCATGGCGACCACTGCCAGCAGCGGCCGAGCCATGCTGGAGCTAACTCCGGCTCGTCGAAGTGTGACCCGATTGCTTTTTTAAAGAAAAACTAGGGACCCGATTGCATTTTTAGCCCGCTTATGTGTGGGGTCGGGCAGTCAGATTTGGGTTTAACCCAGACAAAGCGAGCAGTTTTCACACTTGGTAGTTTTTTGCCACGGATTAATACAAAAGTGGTAGTTTTCGGAACAAAATCGTAAAGTGATAATTTTCTGTCACGTTTCCGCGAATTGTGGTAGTTTTTGGTTAAATACTCTGGGCACCACTATGATACAAGCCGTTTTTTTGATGCAGTTGCAGTAGAAGCCAGCGAATTTCTTCTGCCATCTATGATGAGGGATAAGTATGAGGCGCTGAGGAATTATGGACTGGAAGAATCAGAGGCTACCATCTTCCAGAGCGGCGCCAAGCTGGGGAGGCAGCTTGAGGAGATAGAAGATGTTACCAGGCGTTGGAAGGTGCTGGCTGATTTCTGGTGCGAGATGATGCTCTACGTTGCCCCGTCAGATAATGTCAACGAGCACATCGAGCAGCTCACGCGGGGCGGCGAGCTCATCACCCACCTGTGGGCTTTGCTCTCCCACGCCGGCATTCTAGAGAGGGGCCAAGATCAACAGACTCCTCCTAGCCGCCACCCACATGCAGAAAATACCTGTGAGAGTCACCAAGAAATTGAGCAAGATTCAGCTAGTCATGAAGGAACTACTCATCATTTGGGAACTACTTCCCCTGCTGATCCTTTGGCGGCTGCTTCCCCTGCTCATCATTTGGCTGGCAATCTGCAAATGAGTGATTTTGCCCTGCAAGCTCCTTCGCCAAGGTTGTTCTTCAAGCTGGCAGCCTGCCACTGATACCTACAACATCGGAAATATCTGCAGCGAACGAATGCCGTATTGATGTTCCTGAAGCTTCAAGCTCCACAAAGGGAAGCCCTCCCCAAGCTGGTGCGAGCGGATCACTTCACGGCCAGGAGCCATGAAAATCATGAGAGTTGATTTTCGATGTGTTCCGTATTTATAAGCAGTAAGTCTAGTCTGTTTGGTGCCGTAGTTTCATGCTTTGGTCAGTTGCCTGTACGTATTGCTTCAGTTATTTCCTGTGTGTTTCTTTCAGCATGCAATTTTGATGCTTCCCTTTTGTAATTTACAAACTATGGTGGGCCGGAACTTTTTGTATTCGCATGCTGGGAAAGCTCTGATATGTTTTAGGCAAGAAAATGTATGTACGGTAAACTGTGGTTTGCTGGTTACTGTGACTTCTTTTTTTCTAGTTTGGGAAATTTCATGCTTGAACCATCCTTCAGAATAATTGTGTGTACGTGCGACCTAGAAAAGTTTAGGGTGTGCTCCTATTAAAATTAACTTTGAAGTGTGTATATTATAGTCTTCGATTTGATTTAATATTTATGTCGGCTCATGGTTTGACAAATATACATAGTACTTATTTGTGACGAATTACAGGACCATGCTTAGAAAATTTATGCTCATGGATCATTCTCGAAGAAAATAATATTATGCTCATGGTTTATTTTCTTAAGATTGGAAGAATATAGATTTTCTATCTTTTCGTGCGGAAGCCGCACTATTAAGAATGGATGGTCAAGTTATGGTGCATAAGCTCTAGTGCCGAGACTGTAGGATATTACTGGGGTCGAGCATGTCATGTTTCACGTGCTGCCACTAGAAACAAGTTACGCGCGCAGAGTACGTTTAATTAACTAACAGAAACGCTTGGAGCAGCTGACTGATAACTGGGATGCACATCGACATGTGGCCGTGGGATCCGAGTTGATCAGAAGGCACGCAGCGCATCAACCTTGTTGCAAAGAAAGGGATTTGAGGATCTAGTTTGCAGTCGAGGAAAAAAAATAAAAATTCAATGGAGATTGCAACAAGGTTCGTGTTGTAAAGCCTTGAGCGCAACATGAACCTTTGTTGCAAAGAAAGGGATTTAAGGATTTATTTGCAATCATAGAAAAAAAACTGCTCGGTGTGGATTGCAACAAGGCCGCAATGAGGGTAACATGAACCTTGTTGCAAAGGCCCGACGGCTCAGGACGAGGGATCGGACGGTTGTTCCGGGTTCCTTCGAACTGCTGCCCGCGCGGTCGATCTTCTAGGATTATTGTCCCACAGACGTGCAACTTAGAGCAACTTCAATGGGGCGACCCATTTCGTCTGCCCGCGTCCGTTTGGATCGGCGCGGGCAAAAATGGTGGCCCAACGCGCCGACCCAAACCCAAATCACGTCCGGTTCGTGTCCGCGCCGACGCATTTGCGGCCCAAATTTGCGTCCCAAATGCGTCGGCGCGGATGCCGAACGGATGCCACGCGCGCCTTCTCGCTGTCCGCCGCGTCCCCACCTGGCGGCCGTCCAACTATCCGCTGCCCACACAGTCAGCTTAATTTATGACCAGGGGCCACGCGTCAGCGACGGCGGTCGCCCTTTTTTAAGCCAACCGTGCGGCGGGGCCGTCCTCATCCAGCCAGCCCCCGTCCACATCTAGGCAAGCTCGCTCCCCCGTCGCCGGCAAACCCTATCCAACCCTAGCCACCCAAGTCGTGCCAAATGGGGCTCTTCTCCGGCGCCGGCAGCAGCAGCAAGGCCAAGGGCAAGGCCCCCACCGTCCCTTTCCCCTCAGAGTTCCTACCGCCTCGGCTGGCGCCGGCTCGCCGGCAGAGGGAGCGCGTGAACGTACCAGTGCACCAGGCGGAGTGGCACTGGCAGCACCGCGTGCCTCTGCCGTACCCCGACGTCACCCTGCCGCACGACTGGCATCTGGATCCAGAGAGGATCCCAGTGCCGGCGGCGCCGCGGTCGGCTAGGGCGCACGCGGAGGAGGTGCGGCGCCGGCGGGCGCTGCTGACGCCGGAGCAGCGCCGCGACGCCACCTACGCATCCGACTCCCCGAACTGGAAGAGGTGGTTCGCCTTCGAGCACGAGGAGGCGAGGCGACGCGGCGTGCGCGAGGTCGACCGCAGCGTGCCGCCGCCCCCGCTCGTCGTCCGCGAGGAGGACCAGGCGGCAGAGGACGCCTACCAGGCGGTCCTTGCGGCCGTCTACCGGGAGAGCGAGGAGGACGAGCGACGCAGGGCGGAGGCGTCGGAGGAAGAGGAGGCTCGATACGAGGCGGCAATGGTGCAGGCCCTTGCCCTCTCCGCGACGGGCGACTGCGTAGTGCCGCCGGTGGCCCCGCCGTCCCCTCCCCGACGCCGCGTCAAAGGCGAGCCGGGGCCGCAGCCGGAGCCCGAGCCATAGCCATCCCCCATCGAGCGCTACTCCTGGACAGGAGTAGTGCGCGAGTGGGTCCGCGCGCCGCCGGTCTGGGTGGGGGAGACGCCGGCGCAGGAGGCGGCGTACCTCGAGCACTGGTGCCAGATCCGGGTGGCCGAGGAGCGCCGCGACGGCGAGTACCTCGAGGAGGAGGAGCGCGAGGCCGAGGAGGAGGCGCGCTAGGCCGTGGCTGCACAGGCGGCCGCACAGCCTGCGCTGGACATGAACGCGCTCTGGAACATGGCGTTCCCCTGGGCAGGTCCGGCACCGACGCTCATCGACCTCATGAACCCCGAGGACGACGACGACGACGCCTAGGGCAGCACGCCGCCTCGTAATTTATGTTGTTTTTATTTTTCTTAAATGCAAATGTGGACTCTCGCCGGCCTTCGCGGCCGGCTTTAATGTTTAATTAATATTTTTCTAAATATGCGTGCATTCTTTTTTTTTCTAGCGCCGACAGAATGGGTCGGGCCAGCGTTGGGCGCACGCGCCGACCCAAACACGAAAACGGACGCCCGTGTCCGCCTAGCCGGCCCAAACGAACAAAAAGTGAACAAAATCGCCGTCCGTTTGGGTCGGCCCGTTGAAGTTGCTCTTACCCCTTGATTTCATTTTCTTTTTTCACCTGATACGTCTTGACTAAACATAGAAATTGAGAAAGTGGACATAAAATAGACCCAAAATAAAGCAAGCGGGTTGGGCCGTCGCGGGAAATGTCGCCGCGGCAGGTAGACGGTAGACCCGCGACAAGAAAGCATCTGACCCCGACGACCAAGGAAGCATCTTATCGCATCGCATCAAACGGAATCACCCCCACCAACAATCCCCCGCCTCGACGCCAGCAGGTTCGAAACAAATACGTGCCCAGCCCACCAAGGCGTTCGCTTCGCGGCCAGTCTCCCACGCCCAACTCCGCGCAGCCTCGCCGCCAGGAGACAGGCGTTGAGTGAGGATGGCGAGCCCGCAGTGCTGCGCGAACCCGCCGACGCTGAACCCCGCCGGCGGGGAGGGCAGGGTCGTCGACGACGGCTTCGGCGGGATCGCGGCGTACGTTGCTGGCTCCGCCGGGTCCAAAGCCGCAGTCATCCTCGTCTCCGATATCTTCGGTAATACGTACCCCCCTCGACCAGAGCTCCCAAATGCTCCTCCCCTCTGCTTGGCTTAACGGTTAACTAAGAGCGCTTGGCCTCTCCCTTGCAGGGTTTGAAGCGCCGAATCTGAGGTATACATTTACCTGTACTCTGGACAAATAGTAGTACTGTAGATCACTGGAGTGTTCCTCGCACGATTTGCGGCTGAGATTTTAGCACTCTTGTTAAATTTGAACATACTAGTTTTTGCCGCCTTTTTATCCTTTTATTATTATGACGGGCTACGACAATTTACCGCGACCAATTAAGCGGATTCTGATGAAATTTCTTACCTCGTGAAGGAAGATAGCTGATGAAGTCGCTTCGTCTGGATACTTGGTTGTGGTGCCAGATTTCTTACATGGGGAGCCATATTCACACGAAAACGCCGATAGACCATTTCCAGCGTGGATAAAGGATCATGCCCCGGTTTGTTGTCCCCTGATTCCCTGCAACCTTGTTCCTTTTATTTTCAGATAAGTATATTTTTCGTCCTTCAACTCTTTTGAAAGTATAGAAATAGTCTTTCAATTTTAAAACCGGCAAACCATGGTCCCTCAACTTATAAAACCGGATAAGTTTAGTCCCCTTACCACCTTCAGTAGTTTTCGTCCGACGTAGACTCGGTTTTGAGCAGAAAATTGACATGTCATCCGGATTAGACTGCCACGTCACGAGCAGCGACCGCACTGTATGTTGTGTACATGCTCGTCCGTGCTGCTTGGCTCATGGGATGTTGGCTCTCGCCATGCTCACCGTCCCGGTCATGCGGCCGGCACCGGAAGGGATGCAGGCGCCGTGGCGCTCGGGCTTGGCATACACAACAAAGTTGGCTTTGGATGCTCATGTGAAAAGCTAGCTAGATGACGAGCGTATGGACGACGAGCACTTGGACGACGTGCATGCTGAGCGCCTGAGCGGTCGAACACGTACGACCCGGTGTCCGCGTGCCGAGCGGTCGAACATGCATGGCCCGACGTCCATGGCGTTCCCGTGCTCGACAGCATGCGCGCACCCCTCGTCGACGCCGACAGGGCAGATGACGTGAGGCCAGCGGCAAATTGGCTTGCATGTCTAGCTTGCACATGAGCAATCGATCAGCTTTGCTTGTTGTGTACGTGCGTGTCGAGGAAACAATCAGCTTCCTTGTTGTGTACGTGCGTGTCGAGGAATCGATCAGCTTCAATACGTTCGTGTCGAGGCGAGCTCAGTCCTTCCTGCGTGTCTGTTGCTCTCGGCGAGATCGACAATGTACAGTCTGTTGGATGGCCATCCGTCACCGTCGTCCTGCTATAGCTAGAAAAACCAGCTCTTCGACCTGTCAGCTACCGCGACACATCAAACACCACTGGCATGTACAACTCCGACACGCTGACCCATGTCGGGAGAGAGAAAGAGAGATTCAGACCGTTCTGTGTGACGTGGCGCTGATATGGCGAGGTCAAAGGTCAATACCAGGTCCATGTCAGCCCAAAACCACCTTGACTGGCGGGGGGACGAAAAGTATCCGGTTTTACAAGTTAAGGGGCTATGTTTGTCTGGTTTTAAAGTTGAGGGACCATTTTTACACTATCAGTAAAGTTGAGGGACCAAAAATATACTTATTCCTTTTATTTTTGCAAACGTTCAGAACTTCAGGCCACCTGATTTCAGTTTATGTTTAAGGTATATATGTTGCGTAATCATACCCGTTTACATCGCATGACATTGCTGGCCTTCTTAGTACTTCCATTACACAGTGTTAGCTAAAGTAAACCAAGGGTGGGGAATGATGATAAAAGCAATAGACCCAAGCCTAACAACATTTGGCAGCTTGAGATGACTTCGTAAGAAGATGTATGATATTTTCATGTTCAGTTTCTCCACTTTGGAGAAACTCTCTTGTCTTGGCCGGTCAGATGGCTAAATTGGATCCCCACAAAAAAAAAAGATGGCTAAATTGGAGATGTCACACTTAACCTGTCGGGGAATGAGCCTCCTCACCTCATAGGAAAAGGAATGTTTAGTGTGTTTCTTTCTGATGTTAATCCATCTAACATAAACGAACAAATTGTTCCTTTATGCAGGAAAAGGAATTTGAAGAGGCAAAACGAATAATTGCCGCTCTAAAGGAACAAGGAGCGTCTAGTATCGGGGCTGCAGGTTATTGCTGGGGTGGTAAGCTAAGAACTCCTGTGTTTCTTTATATCTGAACTCAAAAATAGAAGTTATAGCCTTCTGAGCATTGTGTTTATTTTCTCCACATATCAGCAAAACTAGTTACCGAGTTAGCGAAGGCTAATGAGATCCAGGCAGCTGCTATGTCTCACCCTTCTTTTGTTAGTGTTGATGATATAAAAGGTAAATTTTAGAGATGCACTAATGCTGTTCTATTTGAAACACTTCAAATTCTTACACTACGACATGTGCCATATGTCAGAGACGAAATGCCCCATTGCCATACTTGGAGCTGAAACCGACTTTATGTCCCCACCTGAATTGGTCAAGCAGTTCGAGCAGATTTTATCCGACTCAGGGGTAAGTTTTCATTTCAAACAACCTGATCTTCAAGTCAACCCTTTACTGAAGGTCTATAATATGTGATATGACCAAGCTGTTAAATTTGAAACCGTACCGGTGCCAAACTGTGTCTCAACAGAATGCTGTGAGATTTTATTACTTTCAAGTTTCAACCTGTAGCTGGTGCACCTTCTAATTTCCATGGCATCATGTGCTTCTTCCCAAATCATGTACTCCATCCGTTCCATATTAAGAGCCATCAAGCCTCTACAACTAGAAATCACTTTTTTTTTACTTTATAACCAAATGAACTTGTTTTAGATTCATATGGTGGTGACCTAGTGTTATTATGCTGCTGACCTACTGTTTCTTGAAAGTGTGTGTTCATGATGGAAAACGGAGAAAGATGTCATAAAGTACTGTAGGTTGTGGATTGATTGGAGAAACACATTATCGGTAGGAGATCATTGCAGAACTAGAGCTCGAAACCTCTCATCCGGATATGATTTATTTTAGAGAAACATCCTGACATTATATTTGGGCCTACAGATTCGTCACTTTGTCAAGATCTACCCTGGTGTGTCCCATGGGTGGACTGTGAGATACAACAGCGATGACGCAACTGCTGTCAAATGGGCCGAGCAAGCCATGGTGGACATGACCAGTTGGTTTAACGAGAACCTGAAGTAGCAGCCCCAATTTAGGAGTCTGCTCCTGTATCCACTGAAATGTACTCCCTCCGTTCTAACTCTTTTGTGAATCGAATGTATATAGACATATTTTAGTGTGTTTGTTCACTTATTTCGGTAGTTTATATTGAAATATTCAAAACATCTTATATTTATGAACAGAGGAAGTAGCATTGTACTGTAACGAAATGTGATATTTGCAGTTTTGGGAGCTGATATTTATGCTTGCGCTCAGTTCACTGCACAGTTGCGCCCCACTGAGTTCATTTTTTTGCACTTGCAGTGCAGTGAACTGGTGCACTGTTCTTTGCCTTACTGGGCTGGCGCTCGTTGAGTTCTGCTCAACAGGGGAGCTTCTGAGCCACCTATGACACATCGGTTCAACAAAAATCCGGTTCAATAAAAATCCTCTAGAAACAGGGCAGCATTGTTAACTGCTTTGCAGGCAACCGGATCGCAGCCCCTAATAAACTGTACTAGTATAGTACTCCCTCCCTCCGGCTCTTTTTAGTCTGCATATAACTTTTATCCGAAGTTAAAATATCTTTACTTTAATCATACTTATAGAAAAAAGCATCAACACAATACCAGATCAACATTTTTAGATTCGTTATGAAATGTAGTTTCGTAGTATATATATTTTGTGTTGTAGAGATAAATATTTTTTTATAAATTTAATCAATTTTTTTGAGTTTGGTTTGACATAAATATAATACGGGAAGTAAAAAGAACCAGAGCGTACACAGTACACTATAGATCACCAGTTCGCTCACGTGGCCGGCTGCTAACACTTTTGTCCTGCCATTATACTAATATAAGATAAGATTTCAGGCTGCGAATCGAAGAAAAGTCTTTGAATCAAAGTAAGCACAGGACGTGATGTTGCATGTTCGATGAACGTGGCACGCGGCAAAAGCCGCACATGCCCTAAATAAAAAGTAAAAACTCTAGCAGCCGACGACCTTTCTCGTCGATTGACCCCAGAATTTTTGTTCAATAAAAGGACGGCACATCGCGCCTTATCAGGCAGCAAACACCAAACCATGTCGGCACCGAGAGCTGCTCCGAGTCTAGCTACGGCGGCGACGGCCATTCTGGCCGTCCTGGCCGCGGCGCTCGCCACGGCCGCTCGCGCCCAGACCTGCGGCTCGCAGGCCGGCGGCGCGACGTGCCCCAACTGCCTCTGCTGCAGCCGTTTCGGGTTCTGCGGCAGCGGCTCTGAGTGGTGCGGAGCCGGCTGCCAGAGCCAGTGCAGCGGCTGCCCCGCTCCCGGCGGCCAGGGCGTGGCGTCCATCGTGTCCAAGGACCTCTTCGAGCGGCTCCTCCTCCACCGCAACGACGCCGCGTGCCTGGCCCGCGGGTTCTACACCTACGAGGCGTTCCTCGCCGCGGCCGCCGCGTTCCCGGCCTTCGCCGGCACGTCCGAGGGGCTCAGCGTCGAGACGCGGAAGCGGGAGGTGGCCGCCTTCCTGGGCCAGACCTCCCACGAGACCACCGGCGGGTGGCCGACCGCGCCCGACGGCCCCTTCTCCTGGGGCTACTGCTTCAAGCAGGAGCGCGACCCGCCGTCCGACTACTGCCAGCCGAGGCCGGAGTGGCCGTGCGCGCCCGGCAGGCGCTACTACGGCCGCGGCCCCATGCAGCTCTCCTTCAACTACAACTACGGCCCGGCGGGGCGCGCGATCGGCGTCGACCTGCTGAACAACCCGGACCTGGTGGCGGCCGACCCGGTGGTGTCGTTCAAGACGGCGCTGTGGTTCTGGATGACCCCGCAGGCGAACAAGCCGTCGTCGCACGCGGTGATCACGGGCCGGTGGACGCCGACGGCCGCGGACAACGCGGCCGGCCGGGTGCCCGGGTACGGCGTGATCACCAACATCATCAACGGCGGGCTGGAGTGCGGGCGTGGGCAGGACCCCCGGGTGGCCGACCGGATCGGGTTCTACAAGCGCTACTGCGACGTCCTCGGCGTCGGCTACGGGAGCAACCTCGACTGCAACAGCCAGAGGCCGTTCACCAGCGGCGCCTCGGCTGGGCTCGCGGCGCAGTGAAAACCACCGGCATGTGCATGTGATTCATGTATGTGTGATTCGAGGAGTTCTCTTCTCTACTACTGTGTAATGTGATGAGCGTGTTGCCTCGATCCGTGAAAGCTCGCGTGCGTCAGCGAGCATTTCTTTCGGCCTGCTAAGGCTTAATAAACTCGGTTGTAGCTATAATACTCGAATAATGATGGAATGGCCCTGGTTATGGAAAACTCTGCCAGACTTTTGGAGACGACATGAGAGCAAATGAGACGAGACGAACGAGTCACGGGAGCTGGTGTTGCACCGCTACGATGGCTTTGCGATAGTAACGGAGTGAATAGCATCAAATTACTGCTTTATAGGTTAGGGTTTCAAAAAAGTAACATTATCAAAGGACTCCACTATATATCTTACGTCAGATTTTTTTTACCATGGCAAATAGAAGGTGTTTGTCGAGGATGGCAAATTTAGTTGACAGAGAATCTGGCCTTTCTGGATGAGGAGCGGGCGCCATACAAGTCCATGTGCAGCGCCCGCAACATCAGTCGCGAGTGATGGCGGCTGCGCGTCCTGCGGGTGGAGACTGACGCCATGTTCACGGAGATCGACACGGAGACGGGTGTAGAACAGGCGCAAACGATCGTGGACGTCAGTAGCTCCGCATCGGTCACGACGCCCGTGCGGTTCGTGCCCGGCCACAACAACCATGAGGCCAGTCCATCCATCTCGATCATGGACCTCACCTCGATCGGCAACGTCCACGCAACGGGCTCCGGGGACAAAGAATAGGACGTGTGACACGGACGTGGACACGCCTGGTGTCTATGTGGACCGTGTCCCATGTTCTACTTTTTCCCTCGTCGGCGACCCGCAACTTCACTTCTTCGAGCTCAAGACCGTTAACCTTTCTGTACATGGGAAGAAAAAGCGTCGAATACGGACACCGACACTGCCTGCGAAGATTTAGACTAGGTTAAAACATGTCATGTCTACTTTTGGTTAATTGAAATGTGTCAAAAATGTAATGAATTTGGTTGGATTTAAATGAAAATCGTCCGGTTTGCATGAACATCATCCAATTTGTTCAAATTTCATTTCAATGTGTCCAGACATTTGATGTATAGGGTTGGATGATCGGCTCCTATATCACTGTTCGCAGACGCATCCGTGAATGGATACTGTGTCCGTTTTAGGGGTCCACATTGGAGATGCCCTAAATCCGTTAATGACATCGACAATTGCGATATACACGCCTAATTAACTAGTTGAAGTTCCCCAGCTTGCCAGGAGTGAATGCACTATGGTTAACACAATGCTCTTGCGCCCTTCGCCACAAATCTTCCCCAAAACCCTACTTCCCTTCTTGAGCAATGGCCATCAATGCAAGAGTAGCAGAGCGTAGGTCTTCATGCACGACAAATGCGGGTGTCGCTGCTGAACCTTCTGGGGTGCAGACTCTCACCAAGCAGGAAACACTCGATGAAAGCGGCTCGGCGGCCGCCCAAATCCGGCCTTGATCATGAGGCAGGGGTGCCCTATGATGCAGAAGGAGGAGCCTGCTCGTCAATCCTACGACAGATGAGGGACTTGACAGCAAGCGGTAGTGTGGAATCTTGGATGCGGGGGTCGTAGCCCTAGAAGGTGGGTTTCACAGGCGGCTCTCTAGCGGGCCCTTTGGCAACAGTATTCGGTACCCCCATGGCTATGTGAATGGTGCATAGGGGTGGGGAGGGAAGGTGCAACGGCGGGTGATCCTGGCGAGGCTGTTGTCGATGGTGGCAGCCGGACACTAATCCATATCTGGAGCTCTAGATTCACCGTGGTGAGCCTCTCTTTCGGGTGTGCTCGACGGCTATGGTTCTATAGCAAGGTGCGTGGGAGGTATCGACAGAAAGCTCAACGATTTGACATCGATGATGGTAATGCTTACTGGTGAGAGGACGGGGCGTCGACCCGTTGGCTGGGCAGCTGAGGTTGCTGCCAACGGGAATGTATCCAGTGCACCCGCACTTTGTGGTGCTACCGGTGCACCGGATGCCATAAAATATTTTAAAAAAACTAAAAAAATTCTAGCATGTTAACACAACATCAATGTATGATGTCATAAAGTTTCGTACAGAAATTTGAAATATTTTTTGAGATACAAAAATGACAAATTTGACATCAGTGTGATAATGGGCCGAATCTAAAGCCCAAGTTATGTTATATACTATTCAGGGTTGAATTTGTCAATTTTGTTTTTATGTAATGTTTCGGATTTTGACTTAAAATTTTGCGACAACCTACATTGATGTTGTTTGAGTGTGCTATCTTTTTTCAGAATTTTTTAAACATTTTAAAATCACAATGTGAGATCGGTGCACCAGTAGCACCACAAGCTCCGGTGCACCAGATATTTTCCCTGCTGCCAGCCCACCCGAGTTCAAGTCCTGACTTTGACCCGTGATGCTCGCGGAGTTTCTCCTATAAAAAAAATGCCAACGAGGATTAATCCTTGGGTTGGTCTCATTTTTTTGGTAATGCTTACTGGTGTCATTTTCCCCTTCGACGCGTCGTGGAGGTTCTCCTACCTCCCCAACTTAACGCTTTGGTGAAAACCATGGTCGACACTGGCGGACTCTGCGGCAACCATGTGTTAGTGTTGTAATCCTCTTGGGCGTGTTGTTGGTATTTGCATGTCTCCTCCGGCCATGGCAGCGTTCTTAGGTTGGCTTGGATCGTCTCTTGAGGCTTTTTCGAGCCTGGCATTGGGTGCTTTCGTTTGCCTCCTCTCATACACACGTGAGTCACGTGACGGTGTTGTTAAGTCCCTGGTCCTCTAATTGTTTACAATGTCGACTCTCCTCGGCCCGAAGCGAGAGGGCAAGGAATTGGTGGCAAATCCAGGAGTTGCGAGGTCGTTTGTCATTAGACGCTAGAGGCTCTTTATGGGAAGTTCTACCACTCCCGTGATTTTGTTTGATGAATAGCGGATCCAATCCAACCGTGGTGCTTTGTTGGTTTTCTTATATCTCGTACTTACCTTGAAAAACGATCTTATATTGTGGGACGAAGGGAGTAGTTTAGATACTACCCTCTTTTTTAAATAAGTTGTACTTGACTATTTTATGGTATTCCTCACGTAACTTTGACTATTATTTTACCATAATTGTATTTGTACATAATATGTATGTGGGTGTGTCTAGGGCACATCTAGATGTGCTCTAGTTATTGCACATCTAAATGAGTGAATCAAGCATAAAGATGAAAAAGAAAAAAGAAAAAATATCTACACGAATCTCGATGTAAAATCAATGATATAGGACTTAGATGTGCAATACTTATAGCACATCTAGACGTGCTTTAGCAAGACTGTATGTATAAACACATATGAATAACTTATTTTACAAGATAAATACGATGATATGGTCTACACAAGTTCAATTCATGTACTAGTGTATCAAAAATCATGGAAAGTCAAAGATGCAGCGGCGGAGCTACATGCAGTCCTGGGGTGGTGACTGCCCCCAGCCCTGGCCTAAGAGCAACTCCAAAGGGTCAACCCATTTCGTCCGCTTACGTCTGTTTGGGTCGGCGTGGACAAAAGTGGCGGCCCAACGCGCCGATCCAAACCCAAATCACGTCCGCGTCGCGTCCGCGCCGACGCATTTGCGGCCCAAATTTGCGTCCCAAATGCGTCGGCGCGGACGCCGAACGGACGCTTCGCGCGTCTTCTCGCTGTCCGCCGCGTCCCCACATGACGACCGTCCAACTACCCGCTGCCCACGCGGTCAGCTTAATTTATGACCACGGGCCCATGCGTTAGCGACAGCGCTCGTCCTTTTTTAAGCCGACCATGCGGCGGGGCCGTCCTCATCCAAACTCGCCGTCCACATCTGCCAAGCTTTGCTCCCCCGTCGCCGGCAAACCCTAGCCACCACAACCACAGCGAGATGGACCTCTTCTCCGGCGCCAGCGGCAGCAAGGCCAAGGGCAAGGCCCCCGCCACCCCTCTCCCCTCAGAGTTCCTCCCGCCTCCGCCGGCGCCGGCGCCTCGCCAGCAGAGGCAGCGCGTGAACGTGCTAGTGCACCAGGCGGAGTGGCACTGGCAGCACCGCCAGCCTCTGCCATATCCTGACGTGACCCTGCCGCACGACTGGCATCTGGATCCAGATAGGATCCCAGTGCCGGCGGCACCGCGGAGGCTCGGGCTCACGCGGAGGAGGTGCGGCGCCGGCGGGCGCTGCTGACGCCGGAGCAGCTCCGCGAGGCCGCCTACGCATCCGACTCGCCCAACTGGGCGAGGTGGTTCGCCTTCGAGCACGAGGAGGCGAGGCGACGGGGCGTGCGCAAGGTCGACCGGAGCTCGCCGCCGCCGGCGCTCGTCGTCCGCGAGGAGGACCAGGCGGCGGAGGACGCCTACCAGGCGGCCCTTGCGGCCGTCTACCGGGAGAGCGAGGAGGACGAGCGGCGCAGGGTGGAGGCGGCGGAGGAAGAGGATGCTCGGTATGAGTCGGCAATGGCGCAGGCACTTGCCCTCTCCGCGGCGGGCGACAGCGTGGTGCCGCCGGTGGCCCCGCCGTCCCCTATCAAGCCGCAGTCGTCCCCCATCGAGCGCTACTCCTGAACGGGAGTAGTGCGCGAGTGGGTACGCGCGCCGCCGGTCTAGGTGGGAGCGACGCCGGCGCAGGAGGAGGCGTACCTCGAGCACTCGCGCCAGATCCGGGTGGCCGAGGAGCGCCGCGACGGCGAGTACCTCGAGATGCTCGAGCGCGACCTCGAGGAGGAGCAGCGCGAGGCCGAGGAGGAGGCGCGCCAGGCCGTGGCTGCACAGGCGGCCGCACCCCCCCCCCCCCGTGCGCCGGCACTGCCTGCGCCCGACATGACGGCGCTCTGGAACACGGCGTTCGCCTGGGCCGGGCCGGCGCCGATGCTCATCGACCTCACGGACCCCGAGGACGACGACGACGCCTAGAGCAGCGCGCCGCCTCGTAGTTTAGGCTGTCTTTATTTTTTAAATGCAAATGTGGACGCGTGGACTCTCGCCGGCCTTCGTAGCCGGCTTTAATGTTTAATTAATGTTGTTTCTCTCTTTTAATATGCATGCGTTTATTTTTGCAGCGCCGTCAAAATGGGTCAGGCCAGCGTTGGGCGCACGCGCCGACCCAAACGTGGAAGCGGACATCCGTGTCTGCCTGGCCGACCCAAACGGACAAAAAACGGACAAAATCGCCGTCCGTTTGGGTTGGCTCGTTGGAGTTGCTCTAATTACTGAAGAAATTTTTTTGGAGTGTTAAATTAAGGAGAGCTTAGCTATTTAGCCCCCCCCCCCAAAAGATGTGTATTTCTTGTTTGATCCCCCCCCCCCCCGAGATCTTCTGCTAGCTCCGCCACTGCAAAGATGCCTTATATTTTGAAAAGAAGGAAGTACCTTTGAATCTTCTGCTAGCTCCGCCACTGCAAAGATGCCTTATATTTTGAAAAGAAGGAAGTACCTTTGATCAGCTTGGTAAGAGGTTTATTTAACGCCTTGTATCGTTTGACCGTGTGACGTTATCTATGAAGCGGGTGAAAGTGAACGCAACCAAAGCGAGCTGAACAAGGTTTGATGAGGTGCTCGACATTAGCGTACGTGGCCGGCCAGCGTGTAGAGGCGTCTGGATATCGTTTTTCTCTCCTCCCTGGCGGCCGCCAGGAGAGGCCATCTTTCAGTGCCGTTCTTCGGTGGCTCCCCTCCGCCGGCGACCTCGGTCGTCAGTGGTGAGGGGGTCGCCGGATCCACGCGCGTGGATCATTTTTACTCTCTTGTAGTCTAGGTCTTTAGGCTGTTCATCGTGTTGGCTTCGGTGGCGATGATGACGACGCTGAATAAAGATTCCTCAGATCCTTCCTTGACGAGGCCATCGGTCCTATGGTTGGGGATGGATTTGGAAACCAGTCTGTTCAAGTAAGGATGTCGTGACGGTGACGGCATCCTCATGGTGGACCTGTGTCCTCGGGTTCCGTCGTTGCGCCGGCGTTTGCTCCAGTGTCGGCGTGGAACTTCGGAGGTAGTCCAGGAGCGGATGCAGATTGTGGTCTGCATCAACGACATCTGAAAGACGGAACGTGTGCTGTGTTCGTGGTTCGTGGATGGCAGGTATGGTTCCCTCCTTCGGCGTCTTAGTCGTGATTGTTGGAATTTTGCTAGTAGGCCTTTGGCCCAAAGCCCAACTAAAATTCTGAAATTCTCTTGGCCCATTCATGCACACATGTGAGTGGAGTGAGTGAGACTAAAGTTTAGTCCCACCCCGGAAGTTGAGAGAGAGTTGCACCTCTTTATAAGGTGAGCTTTTCTACCACTTGTATGAGCATGAGAAGATGAGACCTACACGCGCGCTCCTCCTCGCTCGCCTCGCCACGCCACGCCTCGTCACGACGCGCCGCGAGTTGCGGGATTGAGCCGAGGACAGAGCTATGCACGTTGTCTATATTTTTGCTGCTCGGGAAAAATTAATGAGTCATTAATCAATAATTAACGGATGCGTTAATTACTGAACCGTTTCCGATTCTTTTGGATCGTGACGACTCGGACGTGGGGTTTACTCCCACGACCTACCCGGCTCGCACTATATAGTCAGGCAGACGTCTACCCTAGCCGCCGCCGCTTCGTATGGTTTCTCACCACCGTTCCAGATCATTGCGCCGCCAAGCAAGTCTTCTCCATCCCTCCTTTCGGTGTGCACCGGGAGAAGGGACAGCAGGCCTCCGGAACCCTGCCTCTCGTGATCCTGTACGGGAGAGGGGCGATCAGGTTTTTGGGGAGCGCACTCGCGCGACTACTGGCAGCGACGACTTCGCGAACGACGACTTCTTCCCCGACCTCGGCAACCTCATCCTCGACGACATGGGCGACAACATCAACGCCGGCGGTGCTGCTGCTGCTGCACCGTATGTGATTCTATCCTTCATGTTCGAGATCGTGGTAGAATTCATGTTTCTAGTATGTGCCCTAGATGTGATATGTTCATCTACTATGCTAGTTCGCATGATTAGTTTAATCTCTACTATTGCTATCATGATCTATTTCCTATTTATTCGGATTAAATCTCGTAGTAATTTGCTCATATTTCCAACAATCCAAAAACCTGATTATAGGCAATTTACTCCGAGTGGTTTTGCTGCGCATCTGAAGCCGCCTGCCTTTAAGGGGGCGCAATATAAGATGTGGCGCACGAGAGCAGTCTACTGGTTTCAGACCATGGGCTGCTATGACGCCACCAAGGGCAAGCCTGAGGGCGATCTTAATCCAGCACAGCTGGAAGCTTTTAAGAAGATCGATACTCTCTTTAAAGGCGCTCTTCTGAGTGTTCTTGATGACTCCATTGTGGATTCGTATATGTCGTTTGACAATGGCAAGGATATGTGGTTTGCGCTCGAGGCCAAGTTTGGTGCCTCGGACGCCGGCAACGAGTTGTACGTCATGGAGCAATTCTATGACTACAAGATGACTGATGAGCGCTCTGTTGTACATCAGGCTCATGAGATACAGTCGCTCGCAAAAGAACTTGAGTACTTCAAGTGTGTGTTGCCGGACAAATTTGTTGTCGGAGGCATCATTGCCAAGCTTCCACCTTCGTGGAACAATTTTGCTACTTCCCTGAAACACAAGAGACAGGAGTTTTCCGTTGCGGATCTCATTGGTACTCTTGATGTTGAAGAGAAGGCGAGAGCAAAGGACACACGTGCTCGAGTTGCTGAGGGAGCTTCTAGTGCCCACATGGTACAGAAGAAGAACTTCCCGCCCAACAAGTTCAAAAATAACAAGAACAAAACTCAGGGCAAAGGCAAGTTTGATACAAAGAACAAGCCATCACATTCTACCAACTTCAAGAAGAATTCTCATAAGAAGGGGAAGGGACTTTGCCATGTCTGCGGTGATCCTAATCACTAGGCTCCGAAGTGTCCTAACCGCTTTGAGGAGCGCGAACATGAGAAGAGCGGCAAGTCCGTTAATGTTGTCATCGGTGATACTGATATGAAGGAATCAGGGTACGGTATTTTTCCTACCATCCTTTCAGTATTTCAATCCCTTGATTGGTTAATTGACACCGGTGCCAATGTACATGTTTGTTCTGACGCCTCCATGTTTTCTTCTTACCAGGCAACAGGGACTTCTCCCGTGCTGATAGGGAACGGGTCACATGCCATCGTTCGAGGTGTTGGTACGGTCGATCTGAAGTTTACTTCGGGGAAGACCGTGCGTCTGAAGAACGTTCATCATGTGCCGTCCATCAATAAAAATCTCGTTAGCGGTTCCCGTTTATGTCGAGATGGTTTTAAGTTGGTTTTCGAATCCAATAAAGTTGTAATTTCTAAGTATGGACAATTTGTTGGAAAAGGCTATGAGAGCGGAGGCTTGTTCCGCCTGTCTTTGTCAGATATTTGCACTAAAGTTATTAATAATGTTTGCCACAATAATGAGTCTGATATTTGGCATTCACGACTTTGTCACATTAACTTTGGTTGCATGACGCGGCTGGCCAATATGAATTTAATTCCGAAAATCTCTACTGTCAAAGGCTCTAAGTGCCAAGTATGTGTGCAAGCTAAGCAACCTCGCAAGTCCCATAAGACTGCAGAGGCAAGAGACTTGGCGCCACTAGAGCTTATACATTCTGATCTTTGTGAGATGAATGGCGTGTTGACAAAAGGTGGAAAGAGATACTTCATGACGTTGATTGATGACTCCACTAGATATTGTTATGTGTATCTTCTGAAATCAAAAGATGAGGCTTTAACCTTCTTCAAAAACTATAAAGCTGAGGCAGAGAACCAACTTGATCGAAAAATTAAACGGCTTAGGTCCGATCGTGGTGGAGAGTATTTTTCCAATGAATTTGATCTATTTTGTGCGGAACATGGTATAATCCATGAGAGGACGCCTCCCTACTCACCTCAGTCAAATGGGGTAGCTAAAAGAAAGAACCGAACTCTAACTGATATGGTTAACACCATGTTAGACACATCGGGTCTTTCCAAGGAATGGTGGGGGGAGGCGCTAATGATTGCGTGTCATGTCCTAAACCGAGTTCCCACAAAGCATAAGACCATGACTCCATTTGAGGAATGGGAAAGGAAAAGATTGAAACTCTCTTACCTACGTACTTGGGGTTGTTTGGCGAAGGTCAATATACCAATTTCCAAGAAGCGCAAGGTTGGACCAAAAACAGTGGATTGTGTTCTTCTGGGCTATGCTTTTCATAGCATCGGCTATAGATTTTTGATAATAAAATCTGAGGTATCCGACATGCATGTTGGTACGATTATGGAGTCGAATGATGCAACTTTCTTTGAGGACATATTTCCTATGAAGGATATGTCGAGTTCATCAAATCAGGAGATACCTACTCCATCTAGTGAGGAATTCGCTGTAATTCCTGAACCCACCATTGCGATGGAACACGTTGAGAATCCTGTTGAGGGTGACAATGGAACTCCTATGAGGAGTAAGAGACAGAGGACTGCAAAGTCTTTTGGTGATGATTTCATTGTGTACCGTGTGGATGACACACCCAGGACTATTTCAGAAGCCTATGCATCTCCTGATGCTGACTACTGGAAGGAAGCTGTTCGTAGCGAGATGGATTCCATCTTAGCTAACGGTACCTGGGAGATCACTGACCGTCCTTATGGGTGCAAACCTGTATGATGTAAGTGGGTGTTCAAGAAGAAGCTTAGACCTGATGGTACGATTGAAAAGTACAAGGCACGGCTTGTGGCCAAGGGTTATACCCAGAAAGAAGGTGAAGACTTCTTTGATACTTACTCACCTGTGGCTAGACTGACCACAATTTGGGTGCTACTATCAATGGCTGCCTCACATGGTCTTCTCGTTCATCAAATGGACGTTAAGACGGCTTCCCTCAATGGAGAATTGAAGGAGGAAATTTACATGGATCAGCCAGATGGTTTTGTAGTACCTGGTCAGGAAGGAAAGGTGTGCAAGTTATTAAAGTCTTTATATGGCCTTAAACAAGCTCCTAAGGAGTGGCATGAGAAGTTCGAAAGAACATTAACTGCTGTCGGCTTTGTAGTAAACGATGGTGACAAGTGTGTGTACTATCGCTATGGTGGGGGCGAAGGAGTTATTCTTTGTCTGTATGTCGACGACATATTGATCTTTGGAACCAAACTTGATTTAATCAAGGAGGTTAAGGATTTCTTATCTCGCTGTTTTGAGATGAAGGATCTAGGAGTAGCTGATGTTATCTTAAACATCAAGCTGTTGAGAGATGAGAATGGTGGGATCACACTGCTTCAGTCTCACTATGTGGAAAAGGTCTTGAGTCGTTTTGGGTATAGCGACTGCACACCTTCTCCAACTCCATATGATGCTAGTGTGTTGCTTCGAAAGAATCGACGGATTGCTAGAGATCAACTGAGGTATTCTCAGATTATTGGCTCGCTTATGTATTTGGCGAGTGCCACGAGGCCTGACATCTCTTTTGCTGTGAGCAAGCTGAGTCGGTTTGTGTCAAAACCGAGAGATGATCATTGGCATGCGCTTGAGAGAGTTATGCGCTATTTGAAAGGCACCGCGAGCTATGAGATTCACTACACCGGGTATCCAAGGGTACTGGAGGGTTATAGTGACTCAAACTGGATTTCTGATGCTGATGAGATAAAGGCCACAAGTGGTTATGTCTTTACACTTGATGGTGGCGCTGTTTCCTGGAAGTCTTGCAAGCAGACTATGAAAGCAGAACTCACAACATTGGACACTGCCACTGTTGAAGCAGAGTGGCTTCGTGAACTCTTGATGGACTTGCCTATGGTTGAAAAACCAATACCCCCTATCCTGATGAACTGTGATAATCAAACTGTGATCGTCAAGATAAACAGTTCGAAGGACAATATGAAGTCCTCAAGACATGTGAAGAGGAGACTAAAATCTGTCAGAAAATTGAGGAACTCCGGAGTTATTACGTTGGATTATATCCAAACGTCGAAAAACTTGGCAGATCCCTTCACAAAGGGTCTATCACGTAATGTGATAGATAATGCATCGATGGAGATGGGTTTGAGACCCACCGCATGAGTTGTCCATAGTGGTAACCCACTCTATGTGATCGGAGATCCCGTGAAGTAGAAGTGGGAGACAAGCTGTTGGTCAGCTGGGAGGAGAGTATCCCTATATTAACTATCCCACTCCGTGAAGATGCAATACTCTCCTGATCTGCATGGCAGGTTGATACTTATCTTAATGTGTTCCAAGTGGCTTATTCGGGTAAGCAGAGATGTTGTCCTGCAGAACATCTTCTGAGGAACACACCTATATGAATTTGACTGTTAACGTCGCAGTCTGTGAGAATTGGGTGTTCTCTAATAAATTGATGAAAAGGCCCTGGAGTACGACGTATACGCTCCACCCGCGGGGAAGCCTTGCGGCAGCCCAATATCGGTCAAGAATTTGTGTGAAACTAGTCTCACAAAAAACTTGTAGTTCAAGGCATAGTCCACTATTTAAGTTGTGATCTAGTGTAGCATAAATCTCTAAGTGGAAGTTCAACTTCACAGTCTCCACTAAGCACCGGTATATAAACAATGTTTTGGAACTAAATGATGAGATGTGCCAATGAGACTTTGTGGGGGATTGTTGGAATTTTGCTAGTAGGCCTTTGGCCCGAAGCCCAACTAAAATTTTGAAATTCTCCTGGCCCATTCATGCACACATGTGAGTGGAGTGAGTGAGACTAAAGTTTAGTCCCACCCCGGAAGTTGAGAGAGAGTTGCACCTCTTTATAAGGTGAGCTTTTCTACCACTTGTATGAGCATAAGAAGATGAGACCTACACGCGCGCTCCTCCTCGCTCGCCTCGCCACGCCACGCCTCGTCACGACGCGTCGCGGGTTGCGGGATTGAGCCGAGCCGAGGACAGAGCTATGCACATTGTCTATATTTTTGCTGCTCGGGAAAATTAATGAGTCATTAATCAATAATTAACGGATGCGTTAATTACTGAACCATTTCTGATTCTTTTGGATCGTGACGACTCGGAAGTGGGGTTTACTCCCACGACCTACCCGGCTCGCACTATATAGTCAGGCAGACGTCTACCCTAGCCGCCGCCGCTTCGTATGGTTTCTCACCACCGTTCCAGATCATTGCGCCGCCAAGCAAGCCTTCTCCATCCCTCCTTTCGGCGTGCGCCGGGAGAAGGGACAGCAGGCCTCCGGAACCCTGCCTCTCGTGATCCTGTACGGGAGAGGGGCGATCGGGTTTTTGGGGAGCGCACTTGCGCGACTGCTGGCAGCGACGACTTCGCGAACGACGACTTCTTCCCTGACCTCGGCAACCTCATCCTCGACGACATGGGTGACAACGTCAACGCCGGCGGTGCCGCTGCCGCTGCACCGTATGTGATTCTATCCTTCATATTTGAGATCGTGGTAGAATTCATGTTTCTAGTATGTGCCCTAGATGTGATCTGTTCATCTACTATGCTAGTTCGCATGATTAGTTTAATCTCTACTATTGCTGTCATGATCTATTTCCTATTTATTCGGATTAAATCTCGTAGTAATTTGCTCATATTTCCAACAATGATGGGGTGCCAGATTTGGAGTTCGATGGCGTGTTCGGGGTGTTGCCCCGGTCTGATTCGTTCAACGACAATAGTTTCACTTTTGGTGAGCCACCTTGGAGGTCCGCAAAGCTGCATATCAGCGATGGAGCCGCGTCGAGCTCGGGTGAGGAGGTGCTCCGTCATTCTTTTCTTCGGTGGCTGCTGTGGTGGTGCCGGAGTCAGGTGACGGACGTTGGTGTTAAGCTGAGAGATGTTCTGTTATCTTTTCAGTTTTATCATGTCAGTTCTTACATGACTTGTACTTTGTTATTTATGGTATGAATGAGACACGTATTAACATGAAAAAAAAACATCCTTTGTACTCACTGCTGCCTCGTCCTCCCGCTCCATATAAAACTCGAGCGAGCAACGCCGCACATTCCCTGGCGCGACACACACACTGCAAGCGCTCCCGCTTCCTTCCGTCATCCGATTGACACGCTGCACCAGCCAAACGCCACTGACCTCACAGCCTCGCTTCGCCCGCCATGGCCGCTGCCACGGTGCGGTCGACGTTGGCCCCCTGCCTCCTCCTCCTCCTCCTCCTGTCCACGGCGCTCGCCTCCGCCGCCACCGCGCCGCGGCTCGTGCTCCTGGCGCCGTCCGGCTCGCACACGCCGTGCCTGGACAACCCGCCCGACCTGACGGCCGCGGGCGACGAGGCGGGCGAGCTCGTCCGCGACCTCGGCGGCCTCCAGGCCTACGTCACCGGATCCCGCAGCTCCCCGCGCGCCATCGTCCTCGCCTCCGACTACTTCGGTCAGTGCTCAGAATCACCGAGACCATTTAATTAGCTACCGGAAGGAACGTCTCTGTTTCTACTTTGACAATCAGTCCAGTGTACGTGACTCACTCCATCAATGAATCTTCTTTTCTGCAGGCTTCCAAGCGCCAAAACTCAGGTACGTAGTACGTACCTGCCATTGTTTGAATGACTTAAAAAAAAAAATTCTGCTTCAAATTGTTTCTCTACAAATTTGTTTTGTTTCATCCTGCCTGCATTCTTGAGTCTCATTCCACTTGTCTGAGGTGAATTAAGTTAACGACATGTATAACTTGTGTACCCAAGGAAAATCGCGGACCAGGTTGCAGATGATGGATACTTGGTCGTGGTTCCCGATTTGTTGCACGGGGACCCTTTCAGGGATGAGGCCAAGATTTCATTTCAAGATTGGCTGAAAACTCACTCTCCGGTTTGTATCCTGCTTGTTGCATTGTTTGTAATAGTTGGTCTGTATGACTATAACGGAAGGCACAGTACTGAAACTCTAGCGCTCTCCCTAAGACTATAATGGATATACAGTCCACTAGCCATCGGTTTCCCAAGTACATTTTTGAAAGAAAAAAAAAATCTCTC
The DNA here is from genome assembly GCF_018294505.1 of Triticum aestivum. Taxonomy (NCBI): domain Eukaryota; kingdom Viridiplantae; phylum Streptophyta; class Magnoliopsida; order Poales; family Poaceae; genus Triticum; species Triticum aestivum. Next base: position 344,408,315 of record NC_057796.1, read on the forward strand.
TCCAGCACATTACATGAAAATCTTCAGTAACCTACGAATGGCATCTAGCACACTTAACTGTATTTTTTAATCATAAGAAATGCCGCAGTTTTTCCATCTGAATGTGTCAGTCTCAGGATAGGAAACAAAACAGTACTAGGTGGAGGCAGCTGAAACTTCAATGTGCCAATTTACTACCAGATGTGTAAACAGTACTAGGTAGACGGCGCATTGAAGTTTACTAGTACGAGCTGCCTCCACCTAGTAGTCAATCTTCAATGTGCCAATTTACTACGAGCTGCCTCTCCAGCACATTGAAGTTTAGTAGTCTCAGGAGTAGTTTCTATCTTGTTCGTTGCCGTTACAGGTGGAGGCAGCTGAAAAGACTAAAGTGCTTATTGCTGCTCTGAAGAAGCTAGGGGTGTCTGAAGTTGGGGTTGGAGGTTATTGCTGGGGTGGTGAGTTAACTTGCTTCGACCATATCAACACTGAGCATTCATATTTTCAACGTTTATTACTACGTAGCATTCTTCAGCTAAACACGCCATTTGTCCCTTTCTTAACAGCAAAGGTAGCCGTGGAGCTATCAAAGTCTCAAGAAATTCAAGTGGTTGTCATCTCTCACCCTTCACTAGTGACTGTCGATGACATGAAGGGTGCGTGTCTTATTTCCGTCTCACTTAATTAGGCTTTTCCTGCTTATTCTCCCTCGTGTATGCTAAAAATTCACATTCACAAGAAGAATGCGCTGCATATCCTTTTCTCTAACTCGGTAACTCCATTTTGCATGCTCAGAGGTCAAGCATCCCATTGAGATTCTCGGAGGAGAGCTTGATCAAGCTTCCCCACCGCCGATAGTGCACCAGTTTCAACAGGCCTTAGATCAGAACAAGAAGGTGCATTCCTACTAGTAGTTTCATTTCATACTTCGTGAAGATTGACCACTAAATTTTAATGTGCCATTTTACAGATTGACCACTTTGTGAAGATCTTCCCGGGCGTAGCCCACGGCTTTGCTTGCAGATACAACGCCAGCAACGCGTTCGCCGTCAAAACCGCCGAAGAGGCTCGTGCAGACATGCTCAGCTGGTTCAACAAGTATCTGAAGAAGCACCAAGAGCTTTCGCTCCACGAATCTTAGAAACTCGATCGCTCCAAGTTGTTTTGAACAAGTCGCCCTTTTAGTTTTGAAAATTAGCGCCTTTCATTAGTTCAGAAGTATGGAATTATAGGAGCTCTTGTCTTTCGAATAAATTGCACATCAGTGCTGAACTTGTTAGTCCTAGCTTGGTCGTGCATGCAATGCAATAATAAAATAGTTCCTCTAGTTTGATTCAGCCGTACTTTCCTTTTGTTCTTCTCTGCATGGGAAATTTGAGTATTTGCCCAGCATATTTATGTGCAGAAGATTAATTGAAAGCGATGCAATTGGTGAATGGAGGATATGATAAATTACAGATCAACAAGGTGTCTCGCATAGGGCTGGAAAAAAAGCTCGAAGCTCGCGAGCTAAACGAGTAGCTCGTGACTCGGCTCTAATCGACTCAAACTCGAAGAATAACGAGTCGAGCCGAGCTTTAGTTTAAGATTGTTTATAGACCAAGTTAAACAAGCCAATCACACGAGTACTCGTGTAACTCGTTAGGCTCGGTACAATAGATCAGCCAATCCCAATACAAAAAAAATCAGCCACTCAGCTCAGCCGCCTAGGAGACTCATGCGTTACAAGGAAATTACAATTGTTTAGTGATATATATGTTTAATATATATATAATCATTTTTTATCATATTTGAGGGCTTTATGTTCATATCTTGAACGAGCTTAACAAGCTAAACGAGCCAGCTCGCGAGTTATACGAGTCGAGCCAATCTTGGGTTTGAGCTCGTTATAGTAACGAGTCGAGTCGAGCTAGCTCGTTAACGAAAGGAGCTCTAGCGAGTCGAGCCGAGTTGGCTCGACTCGGCTCGAATTCCAGCCCTAGTCTCGCACAATGATGAATGGTGGAACTGATATGGTATTACATACTATTAACAGAGTTTGTTCCTGAAAGAAAAAAAAACCAATATAATATTACAGATTTACAAGGTGTCTGACACACAAAAACAGAAAAAAGTTTCCGTCGCCGGGACTTGAACCCGGGTCTCTCGGGTGAGAGCCGAGTATCCTAACCACCTAGACTACGACGGAATTGCTGTACAGTGTATAGCATTCCGTAGAAAGTTAAGACACAACAGGAGGAGTAGCACCGAAAGAGTTTTTTTTTAGTTGAGCACCGGAAGAGTAAGGAGATGAGAGAGGGTGCAGCGCTGGCGGCATCTCCAACCCTGGTTGGGTGCGGTGCGAGGAGGCCCAACACATTTGCTGTGGGAGAAACACCCGTAAGACGACCACACGCTCCCTTCCGTCTTCCTTCTCTCCGCCGGAATTTCCTATTGGACATACGTTGCGTCATACTGTCGAGGTTTCGCACAACGGGAGACCGAGGCGATCGTTCGACTGGGCCTGCCCGTTTAAGCTTTCATCGTCCCGGGTTTTGGGAACCTTCTAAAGATTTCCAGCCGGTTTTTTCTAGTTTTGGGAAACTTCTAGAAGGTTCCTAAACCGGTTTTTCCTTGTTCTGTTTTTTTCTTCTTTTTTTCCTTTTTTTTTCTTTTTTCCTTGTTCTGTTTCCTTTTCTTTGTTTTTTCTTTTTTTTGTTTCTCCATTTTTTTTCTTTTGTCCTGCTTTTTTCATAAAAATATTTAAAATTTGTTCACATTTCCAAAACTTATTCGGTAGTTTAATTATTCTAAAAATTTAAAAATGTTCGCATTTTTGGAAAAAATGTTCAAATTATTCGAAATTTGTTCCCTTTCCAACAAATGCTAGGATATTTTCAAATAAAAGACTGCATTGTCTGTAAAAAATGTTCGTGTTTTACAAAATTTGTTCAAAGATTTCAAAAAAGTTTCTGGATTCAAATTTTTGTTCACGTATTCAAAAAATGTTTGTGCTTCCCTATTTTTTCAGAATTTTTGAAATTGTTTTCCATTTCAAAATTTGTTCTCAAATTTTAAAAAAATGTTCTTGCTTTAGAAAATTGTTCACAATTCTGAAAAGGTCTAGTCTTTCAAAAAATGTTTGTGCTTCCATATTTGTTCAGGATTTCGAAATTATTCTCTGTTTCAAAATTTGTTCTCAAATTTTAAAAAATGTTCTTGCTTTACAAAATTGTTCACAAATTCAGAAAATGTTCATGTTTTCAAAAAAAGTTTGTGCTTCCATATTTGTTCAAGATTTTCGAAATTGTTCTCCGTTTCAAAAATATTCTCAAATTTTAAAAAATGTTATTGCTTTAGAAAATTGTTCAAAAATTCTGAAAATGTTCATGTTTTCAAAAAATGTTTTTGCTTCCATATTTGTTCAGGATTTTCGAAATTGTTCTCCATTTCAAAATTTGTTCTCAAATTTTAAAAAATGTTCTTGCTTTAGAAAATTGTTCACAAATTCTGAAAATGTTCGTGATATCATAAAATTGTTTGCTCTTTTCAAAACAAAATCGCACGTTCAAAATTTAATTAAAATTTAAAAAATTGTAAAGCAATTTTTTCAAACAGTGTTAAGTCTTGTACTTTCTTTAGTTCTTATAGTTTCCGTTGTATATTGGTCAACTGAGCCCTTCCGTCGTAGTGGCTAGTAGCGTGCGTGCACAAGTCAGCAGTCCTTTGTTCGATTCCCATCCAGCGCGCCCTGTATGTTTTTTGCAATTTTTCACCTGCTATTTTCGGCGCACTGCAGTGGGCCGGCCCAATCGGCACTGCGACGACGTGCCTGTGCGAAAGGGCAGCATTTTGACGCAGAACATGTCATATAGGAACTCCCCTCTCCGCCTCCCCCTCCGCTTGAGAGTCGCTCAGGACAACCCGTTTGATCCCATGCTTGGTCCGCGTTCGGAATCTCCTTGTATATAGTCGTGCAGTCGTTGGCCAGGTGTCGCTGTTTGGTGTTATGTTCTTGGGATGCCAACCACGAGAGTGGTGGTGGTGGTCGCGTCTTCTACTCCGACTCCATGGTGAAGAGAAGTGGAAGGTGCTGAATCCGACAGAATTCCCCGCAATAAACATGTTGTATCATCTTAAAAAAAATCCAACAAGTACTGGCATTTCATTTATAATAGTATACGCAGAGTATTTACAGTGCCAAAAGGCAAGGACTAAAGCAAGAAAAATGAAATAAACTGAAAGAGAAGCTCAGGGAGATCAACTACACTCCCGAAAGGAAGCCCCCCCTCCCCCCGCGCTTTATATATAAAGCATCATCAACACAACATCGAGCAAGAAGATATAAACGCACGCCGCCGCCACACTCAACACACACACCCAAGGTGAGATACAAAGCTGCCGAGCACCGAAAACACCACCCCAACGACGACTAAGCACCCTAATGATAAGTCGAAGACCACCATGAAGATGAGCAATCCACCGAGGGGTAATGAGACGGACAAAGCCGGAGCGAGGACTCCAAGACGATGCCCTCAAGAGGGAAACGACTGTAGGAAGCCGTCACCGTCTGATCCCGAAGATCAGGTTTTCACCCGGAGTGACACGAAGGCAATGGGAGCACCACGACGGAGCCTACAAGAAGGAGAACGACATCCACGGACGCCGCCTCCGTCGGCCAGTACAGGGACTGGGCGAGTGACGAACCCCGGTGCTCCTACCCTCCGTCGCAACCTCACTCCGCCAACCACCCGCATCCATGCCGCCCAAGCGACCATGGCTGCCCGCCCGCAGCCGTGCCGCGCGGTCAGCCCACGACCAACACGCCTCCCACCGCCAGAGCCGCCGCCCTGCATCCAGACCGCCCCGAGAACCACCAAAGGTCGAGGCTTTGAGCAATCTGCGTCCGAGACCGCCAGCAAACCCGCCGAACAATGCTGGAACCGATAATAAACAGAGATGGGGAAGGGGGAAGGGTCGCCCGCGGCCATGACCGGCGACAACACAGTGCCGGCGTCGGGCAGCTCGGCAGCGGATCTCCCGTCCCTCCAACTGGCTCCCCCCCCCCGAAACCACCGTTTCGCCCCACCCTGCCATAGGCCCGGCCCCGAGCACGGCCACGACAGAAGCCCGTCACCGGAGAGGAGGGAGCAGAGCCTGCCGCCGCGTCCAAGGATGGCCACCAGGGGAGTCTCCCGCGCCGTGCGTCGGCGACCAACCGCAAGGGCCCGGCCTGGCCGCGGCGCGCGCATCCACCCGTTCCCTGACCATGATGCCACAGAGGAAGCAGTGCGGCTTCAGTGCGGAGCCCATGGCGTGCAACCGTGTAGAGCATGTGGGGCCAAGCGGACTCGTCCCCGGCGTCGACGAACTTAGTTATGCATGGAAGTTATTTCGGACCTGATTACATTTCCCTTTTGCCTCTTAAGGTTCTTGCATAAACTAGGATCAAGTATTGCAAATCTCATTTTAGTCACATTGACATGGAAGGAATCCGTAAAGAAAGATCTGAAGGATTGGAGTATATCAAAGAACTGGTCATGGACAGGGGTGCGTGAAAGCTTGCTATCCATGTGCCAGAACTATAAGTTGACCGCGAGATTTTATGGGTTTCACCTCTAGCCTACCCCAATTTATTTGGGACTGAAGGCTTTGTTGTCGTTGTTGTTGTTAGCTTATTGTTTTTAAATGTTCAAATAAATACAGAAATATTACCCCATCCACATCATCTATCTACCATTATCAATCTCTTCACCAAACTAGTGCACTTATACAATTGAAAATTGTATTAGGTTTGCTGGGAACACAAGAGACTTCTTATATCAGGGTTGCTTGAGAGGAAAATACAACCATCCTACACCTCCCACAGATTGGTAAATCTTAAGTTATCCACTCGAGGAAAAATTATTGTTGTTCTAGAAAACTCTGTGTTTGGAGGTCCAACAAAGTCTACAAATATAGAAGTTACATGGTAGACATGGGCGAGCAAGGGATGGGGAGGTCGAAGAGTGCGAGGGGCAGAGACGGGAGGTACAGGATGAGGCGAGCTATTGTATTTGCAACACGGTGGTGGCACCGGCAGATGAGAGCGCCCAGGAAAGTGGTCATGCCATGAAGTGCTCATGCTGATGCCCAGGGATGTAGAAAGTTGTCGAGAAGCTACACTCCCAGACGATGGCTCAGCTCCATTTTTCGTACAGAGAAGTTGGCTGAGGAGTTGAGGGTTGTGGAGAGTTAATGAACAGACCCATCTTTAGCCACGTACCCCTAATTTGACCCCTCAAATGCCCGCGGACGCGCCCGGTCAGTGACCGGGCGTGTCCATTTAGAGTCCCTATTTATCCGTCCGGAAAGCCACACTTCTCATTTTCTTCTTCATATTTCCAGTCACGTGCATGTGATTGGCGAAGATGAAGAGAGAGAAAGAAAAAAATAAATAAAGAAAGAGAAAAGGTGGTCCGGGATGGGGCCGCATCCAACGTGGCGGACTACCAGGCGCGCCCGAGCGCGTCGGCGAGCCCTCATATCCTCCCCATATTTGAGATGGATATAAGGGTTCGCGGACAGCCCGAATGTATAGGATGATATGAGGGGTCCGGCTAAATGACGTTTTTCCTTCTCATTCATGTCTAGTCACTGACCGGGCACGTCCACGGGCATATGAGAGATCGTTTGAGCCGTCCGGCCGTAGATGCTCTAAGACCAATATGAGCACTCAGGTCTTGCTTAAGCCACGAGTATGAATGAAAAAGGTAAGGACTTCTTTGGTTCTAAGGAAAAGTGGAGGGAAAATGTAGGAGTAATTCTTGTGTATGGTGATACTATTTGTGCCTTTGGTTCAAAAGAATGGGGCAAATGAAGAACGAGACTAAGATCCTTAATTGCATAATAACATACTGTACTAAATTTCTATCTTTGTTAAAATGTCTATGTTTTTTTTCGTTCGAGTGAACCAAACATCAAAGTTGATAGAAGTCCTACGTGTACCAATCAATTTTTTACGCGTGCATTTCTATCATATTTATATGTTTTTTCTATTTATGCGTTTTTAGAATTTCATGAACCAAAGTAGCCCTAAATGGGTAAGCACGGAGAGATGATACCCTATGCCATAGAACCCACAATAATGTCTAATGGCTAAGAGCATCTCCACTCGTTCGGCCCCCCAGCGCATAGGCCGGCGCTATTTCGGGCGCCCACCCGGCGCTTTTTAGGCCCTGGGGGCGATCTAGCTCTCAGCCACGCCTCCAGTCGCGGCAAATTCAAACTTGGTCATTTCCGCTCCCAAAAAAAGCCACAAGTCTGGCGATCAGCGGCCCAGTTCGGCGATCACCTTGCTACAGTTCGGCGATCAAATAAAAAGTTCGGCGTACAAAAAAAAGAAATGACGCGTGGGCAACGCATCAAACGGCGGGGTCGGCCTCCGGCGTCGGCGGAGTCGGCGTGCGCGGGCTTGGTGGCGTCGGAGCTGCTTCTATGCTGGGCGGCGTCGGCGCGTCTTCTGTGCTGCTGGGCGTCGTGGAGGCATCATCGCTCGGGCTTGGCGGCGTCGTCGGCGTGGGCGTGGGAGTTGGTGGCGTCGTCGACGCCAGCTGGTTATGGATGAGGCCGCGCTCCACCAGGTACCACGCCTTGAGCTGCTCGTCGTTGCTCTGGAGCATGTCCGCCCCGCCCATCAGGAAAGCCAGGTCAGTGTTCCTCTTCTTTGCGACAACGTTGGTCCGGAGTAGATCGAGATTGACGGCGTTGTTCGTCATCAACACCGATCACCGCGCGTCGGTCTTCTCTTCACGCAGGGCTGCCCGGGCCTGTGCATCGGCGAGGCAATGCTCAATGGACTCTTGCACTCGCGCAGTAGTCGCGTCGGCGTGCTTCCCCTTCTTGGCCCCTTTGTTTCCTTCGGGGCGCCCGTCGCCCGCGCCCGGCGTCGGCGCGTCCGGCTGATAACCCACAAGTATAGGGGGTCGCAACAGTTTTCGGGGATAGAGTATTCAACCCAAATTTATTGATTCGACACAAGGGGGGCCAAAGAATATTCTCAAGTATTAGCAGTTGAGTTTTCAATTCAACCACACCTGGAAAACTTAATATCTGCAGCATAGTGTTTAGTAGCAAAGTAGTATGGAGGTAACGGTAACAGTGGCAAAGGTAATAGTAGCAGTTTTGTAGTAATTGTAACAGTGGCAACAGAAAAGTAACTAAGCAAAGATCAATATGTGAAAAGCTCGTAGGCATTGGATCAGTGATGGATAATTATGTTGGATGCGATTCCTCATGCAACAGTTATAACCTAGGGTGACACAGAACTAGCTCCAGTTCATCAATGTAATGTAGGCATGTATTTCGAATATAGTCATACGTGCTTATGGAAAAGAACTTGCATGACATCTTTTGTCCTACCCTCCCGTGGCAGCGGGGTCCTATTGGAAACTAAGGGAGATTAAGGCCTCCTTTTAATAGAGTACCGGACCAAAGCATTAACACTTAGTGAATACATGAACTCCTCAAACTACGGTCATCACCAGGAGTGGTCCCGATTATTGTCACTTCGGGGTTGCCGGATCATAACACATAGTAGGTGACTATTGACTGATTACCGACAAGTATAGGGGATCGCAACAGTTTTCGAGGGTAGAGTATTCAACCCAAATTTATTGATTCGACACAAGGGGAGCCAAAGAATATTCTCAAGTATTAGCAGTTGAGTTGTCAATTCAACCACACCTAGATAACTTAATATCTGCAGCAAAGTATTTAGTAGCAAAGTAGTATGGAAGTAACAGTAACGGTAGCAAAAGTAGTATTTTTGGGTTTTGTAGTGATTTTAACAGTAGCAACGGAAAAGTAAACAAGCGAAGAACAATATGTGAAAAGCTCGTAGGCATTGGATCGGTGATGGAGAATTATGCCGGATGCGATTATTCATGCAACCATTATAACATAGGGTGACACAGAACTAGCTCCAATTCATCAATGTAATGTAGGCATGTATTCCGAATATAGTCATACGTGCTTATGGAAAAGAACTTGCATGACATCTTTTTTCCTACCCTCCCGTGGTGTGGCACCCCGATCCGCATGGAGCAGGGGGCCTTCGCACGTCAGCCCAGGATTACGCCTGACGCACGACAGGTCCATGATACAGCATTCCAGGTACAATAATATTCATCAAATACATGTGTATATGATTACATCATTGATGAATGCAATTATCTGGCATAGCCCTAAGGCTATATGGATGGCAGCGGAAGTCTATTTAAATGGCGGCGGAAGTCTTGGTTTGGCAGCGTCTCATCTAGGCTGGGCTCCACAACTCACAGGACTGGCAAGATTACGGCCTAGCACGATGGAACAAACGAACGAGTAGGGCACGACCTACAAAACTGGCATGACACGCCAGGTCAGTACATTGAATGTACTTGCAAGACAACCAAATACATAGCATCCAAACAAACAGATGACAAAGCAAGAACCAAGCATATGAAACAACCTACCTCATAGCAGAAACTAAGCATGGCAATGGCATATCAAACTTACTTCTAACATGGCTACCGCAAAGCATAACATATCAAAACATGGCATACCAAAGCATGGCATAAATTCAGTCAAAGCATGGCATGGCATCATGAAACAATGCTGAAAATAAACTACCAGTCATATCCGATGCAAACATAACATGTTAACTTTATGCAACCATCTACTGTTCTACCATAGTTCCTTAAAGGCAAATAACACTTACTACTCATGCAATGCAAACAAGATGTGCACCGAGTCCCTCGGACTCTCTTACCAGTGGGTTGCCTCGCAACCAGGCGATGATCATGCACGGATCATCAACGAAACCACACTTGGTTCAACACTCACCGAGACCTTGTCTCGTGATCATACCAACTCATCATCGTGATTATTCACGACTGTCTCACAGTCCAAGTCACCACATTATTTCACATTATTCATCAACTTAGTTATATTAGGTTTATCCTCCATTTCTACCGAGACCTGATAGTGTGACCTACTACGAACTTGTGCCCATGACCGAGGACGCGGCTATCGATAGATTTAACACACACACTCTGCAGAGGTAGCGCACTGTACCCACACAACGAAACCCATGGCCTCGCACTCCCATTCGGCTGGAACAACGGCGTTCCGACAAAACCGATCTATTGCCATGACACTCTCCCGGCCACTCCGACCAACACCCCTTTTGGGTTTAGTCCTGGGTGGCCCATGCCTACCAAAGGTCTTACGGCCACCGTCGTGGCAAAAACGGTCCCAAACAGGGACAAAGCGCGCAAAACAACTCGGGCTCACAAGGTTCATGTCCGCCTACGTGATCAGGGTAGCGCGTGCCCATAACCTTCCATACGTTGGAGGCACCAGTGAGAGGCATGACAATAGACCTATTAGGGCCTTCCCATTCCAAGGCAAATGTGGCTGCACTGGAAAAAGCCCAATTTGGTGGCACTATGACATCCCAGTGATGACGGAGGAGGTTTGTTATCCAGTCATATTATTAACTTCTTCATCATCGATCATTATGCGAGCACTATTAACAAGAATGCAACAACTAACATGCAACATACCGATGCAGTAACAAAACAGCAAGCATTTCAAATAAACAATGATAGCATGCGAAACATAGCAATACCAAGAACTAGCAAAACTTATCAGTGCAACAGAATTATCATAGCATCGTTACTACTAACATGAACTAAACTAGACAGAGGCATGATATTATCAGTAACAACAACAAACTAGCATGTCAACTATTTCATGAGAGCACAAACATGCAAGACAGATAACAAAAGCATATAGCACGAATGAAATGACAACAGACGGAACAAACAAGAAACTACTGCAACTAAACACACACACGAGGTGCAAGCAAAGTCAACATGCAAGTTCAGGGCTCATTATAAGAGGTTGGCTTGCCTCGGGTCGAGAAATACTTCGGGAAAAATGTGGAATGATCGCGGAAAGATTTGCCAGAAATAGTTCTCTCTAGGAGGGGGCTGTTCACGGGCAAGGGTAAAGTGGTCATTTTCACTGTGTGAAAACATAATGAAAATGATACCAATGGAAAGAGTTCGATGAGACGAAGACGTGAGCGTTGGTTTCACATCAATCGGAGTTACGGTTGTCGAGATACGCAGGGTTGAAGTTCAGGGACCTATCGGTGAAAGTTTTCCAGCAAACAGGCCCCTGGAGGAAAAACTGAACGCGCCTTTCTCAGAAATATGCTTTCCAGAGAGGAAAGCGCATTCTGGCCCGAAGAGGAAGCGAATACGCTTTCGGTTAAGGGAAGCGCATTTTCGGGAGTACGTGGTCACTTATCCACGTCAGCGCCTGGGGTCAACCCCTAGTGCGACTGACGGGTGGGCCTTGCGGAGGTGGGACCCGCCTGGCTTGCGTCTTCAACCTCCCGCTCGCACGCCCGCCGGGAAGAGGGAGGTTCTCTCCTCGACGGCGATAGCCGGCGCATCCGGCCACCGCTCGCGACGGCCGACCTACCCACGGGTTCAGGAGCGAGAGGCGCATCCCGTGGTGTTGTCAGCTGCCGTCGAGGGGCACTAGGGAAGGAGCAGCAAGGTGGGCGGCGGAGCAGGGCTTCGGCCTCCGGCGAACAGGGGGCTCCGGTGGGGAATGGGGTGGGCAAGGCAACGGGGAGGCTCACCGGACCCTGGGGAAGGCAGTGGTGGAGGTGGAGCGGCGAGAGGGGAGCGGCATCGCCGGAATCGAGCGGAGCCCAAGGCGGCGGCCGTGGCAATGGGGAGGGGTCAGAGAGCTCCTCGAGCTCGAGCTAGAGGTTCGGGGGGGCTTGTGGACTGCGAGGGGCTCGGGGGCGGGCTTAAATAGACGTGGGGAAGGCTCGAGGGGGAGGGGATGAGGTGACACGCGGCAGGCGACGTGTCCGTGCGCCGGCGATGGCCATGCGCGGCCAAGGCTCACGGGAAGCAACGGGAAGGCGACGAGGGGGATGCGGACGACGCGCGGGAGGACAAGAGGGGGAAACGGACAGGAGCGAGGAAACGACGACGAGCTCACGGATAGGGACGGTTCACCGACGGTGACGGCTCGTCGAGGAAGCAAACGAAGGGGAAACGGGCCAAGACGCACGGCGAGGATGAGGCTGAGTTGGTTGACAAGGTTGGACGAGCCAAAGCCAGCCGGAGCTGCGCCACTGTGGCCAACAGCGGCGAGACCAACGATTTGGCCTGCATAGCCCCATGGTCACCACCGACTTTGCGCTCTCTAGTCGTCAACTAAGGGCCAAACCTTGTCTACAGCGTAGTCCTTCCAAAGCTCATTAAGACTTAGGTGATGGCACAGGCAGAGGTGTAGAGAGCAGAGGGAACCAAGCTCGACAAGTTTGCTGTTGCAAACTTGGCCACATCTTGGTGATCAAACCAGAGAGGTTAAGGGCGAAGATTGATGTCCTGGAGGTTTAAGCTAGCAAGGACTACGGTCCTGGGAAGTTGGAGGGGATTTGGACAAAGATTTAGCATAGTTGTAGTGCAACGGCCAAATCTGGTCCAGAAACCAAATGATGAAGGAGCACTCACTAGGAGTGTTGGATTGGGCTAAAACTTGGCAAAGCTTCCTAATTTGGTCATATAATGATGCTGTAAAAATATCATACCAAATGGACTTGCCAAATTGGTACTTTTTTCACAAGCATCACATCTGACCAGAAACTTTGGAAAAATCCAGGGAAATATTGGCTACATGAAATGAGCCAAAAGTTGGTCTAGGTGGGTTATTTGGATAGGAGAAGAATTGGGAATATTTTCAGCCATAATGGAGCAAGATAAAATGTACTTGCTTCACAAACTGAAAATTTGGACAGAAACCAAGAATTGCTCCTGTGCTCACATAGTTCAATGAATTGAACTGAATTTAGGTGGAGGCTAATGATTTGGAATACTTGAGAAGATGGAAAAGTTTCATCCCATTTGGAAACTCTATGAAGGTACTTCCTTCACAAGCATGCCATCTGGTCAGAAACTTTGAAAAATTGCACAGGGAGCTAGGATGAATGGATTGAGCTCATCTTTGGTATCCATGGGTGATTTATCAAGGTTAATCACCTTGCCAAATTGCAGCTCAATTGGAATTAGGAATAAAGCACTTCCTTTGCAAAAATTTCAAAGAGGGCAGAAACTTGCATTGGATCATGTGCTCAAATTATGATCTTTGGAACATGGGTTTGGATGGAACTAGTGATTATATAGCAAGGACAAGCTCCACAATTTATGTGAGAATTTTCCCTGCTATAAAAATAGTAGTTCCTTTAGAAAGTGGCAGAAATGCAATATTGGTATTAAATAGGAAAATGCAGTTTTCCATATTTAATTATGGCCAATATCTTTGCCAGAGCTTGGATTAGGCATAAATATCAACTCCACCAATTCTCATGAATTTAGGAGATGGCTAGCTATGCCTTTGGATTTTATTCCTCAGAAAGGCAAGAAAAGGAATAAATCATAATTCAAAAATATTGCATGGACTTAGCAATATTTTTGCATATCCAAGGATTAGGAGGATAGGAGGGTCTCTGGGAACAGATGGGATGATCAACAGATCAAGGAAAATGATGGCTCCTTTGTAATCACAAAGGACACATTCAAATTCCAAAAATTGGAATTAGGGTTTGAAAGGATTTGAGATGATGCAAAAGAGGTCTTGCCCACTGACAAAGACATGAGCAAGGTTTTGAAAGGTTGGAAATGGCAAAAGTTTCTCAGAGTCATCCAGCAAACTCAGGAGGAAATTTTGAAAATGAGTGCCAGGAAGGAATAACAGCTCAAAAATTGATAACCCAATTTTGGGGTTGTTACAAACCTTCCCCCCTTAAAAAGAATCTCGTCCTCGAGATTCCTAGGGTTACAGCACAAATGAAAGGGTAACCACTCCGGGGAAAAACCTCGGGGTTAATTTTAACCCTTTGGTTGGATTCGAAAGAGTTGGGGGCACCGATAATTGGTACACCCGGAGAGATATGGGCAAACACGGTTAAAAATCCACGGCTAGGGCACTCGAGATCAGACTCTCGAAAAATTGCTAGATGCACCCTAGTGAATAGTGGATTCACCTGCTGACACGTGGGTCCAGGGCCCACTGGCAGCCTCCTTCTTCTACCTCCGGCTAGCTGCTTCTTCGGTGATGCTGCTTCGTGTGCGGCTTAGCGCAGTGCGCATCTAGCCCCTAGGGCGATGAGGACCCTAGTGTCGTAGTGCGCGGCATGCACGGCGCCGGTGCAGCGAGCACTCACGTTGCGGGCCAGCACCTTGTCGGCACTGCGCGGATTCGCCTCCTGGATGCCGGTGATCGAGCGACGAGTGGTTCTCGTGGACCTCGCTCATCGTACACCGGGGTTGGGCTATGAAAGACGGCAGCGCGGCTCTCCTCCAACGCACAAACACAATGCCGCTCTACTACCTCTTCGGTTTGGGCGAGATCGAGCCGAGCTCCTTCGGCGAGGAGGTGTTCTTGGTGGCGCTGCGGTGATTCCTAGCTGCGCTGCTGGGCACGCTGATTGGCTCGTCGATCATCCTGCTGACGATCATCAGGTACGAGCGAGCTCGAGGCAACGCGCGGCCAGCTGCGGTGGCTTGAGGTGTGGAAGAAGATGGTGCACGGGGTGGTCCTCCGCCACGCTTGATTCTCCGACGCTTCGTGCCGGCGGAGTAATCGCGTGCTGCGGGGGAGCGGTGGTGGCGACTCGGCTGCGCTACCCTAGGCAGTGATGGTGCGGGTGGTGGGGTCCAGATGCAGGTGAGGTGACTGCGCCAGCTCAGCATCACACTGGGGTACAAGGAAGATTTCGTGGATTGCTCCACGAAAAAGTAGGTGTCGAGGTAGAATCGGAGTTGAAATCTGTATTGTGGTAGATGTACTGGATTGAATGAAATAAAGTTGGCAGCGTTCCTCCGGAAATGAAATCGGGAAAAAGAATTGGAGACAAGGAACTGCCAGACGGAAATGCCTCTGCGAGGCTCTGGTTTTGGAAAATCTGGCACACGGGGTATGCACAGATAGAGATAGGGATGCGTGACTTTGCTTTCCCCCGAGTACTGCCCGAATGTACTCGTGGGTGAACCGGGTATGCATGCAGTATGCAGTACACACAAACTAACAAACAAACCAATGCAACAAACATGCAATGCAAACACAACAGACAAATCATTCTAAGGTGTTTTAATGCTAGTGGGTATATGTAATCCTGGCATACATATACCTACACCAGCGCGCATTTTATTAAAGACTCGGGACGAGCCAATGTTGTTTTTAGTGTATGTGCTCTACTGATTAAAGTCTTGTTAGCAACACATTGCCAACCCTGTCAAACATCTCTGCTTGACAGAGAGACAAACAAGCGCGAAAACAAAAGCACGAAAACACACACAGCATACGGATTACAGCATACAACAAAGCACGAACGCTCTACGCGCTAAACGAAATTACTTACTCCGGGATACACAGTTCTATCCTCATATCGAGGATGAACCGACAGACCGACCTACTCGCAGAAACACCTAACTGCGTGACTGAGGTCATGCAGAGGGCTGGCCTTGCTGGGGCTCTCCGGGAGGACGAAGACTGAGCCAATCTCCATCTTCATCGTCTGACGGCACTATGGGTTGGGGTTCGACTACTGGGGGTGTGGCTGAAATCGATCCAAGCAAATGCTGCTCGTGGATCCGTAAAAGAGCCTTGTCGAGGGTGACGATGTTTGGTCTAGGCCACAACACAGGCTAAGAGGGTAGCATTGGTTCGGATGGCATGGGGTGGATGGCTTGAGATGCGAATTTACGAGCCTCACGATAAGCTTCCTTGACAACTCGTACCGCATCGTTGTCCAGGGTTCTAAACTCGGCAAGCATCTTGGAAATCATCATCCCCTGGGCAGTGATATACTGCACCAGGCGAGCGATTGCGGGGTCATCTCCTTGGATAGTGGGAGAAGGCTGAATTCCCGCTTCTGCCACAATGGGGAAAAAGCAGAACTCCCGCCTTTGTGCCACTTGCGGAAACTTGGTTTGGAGGTATAGGGTGGCCTCCACGGCAGCGGCCTGAATGGCTAAATCAGCGGTAGGCATGGCTCTACCCTGAAAAACCAAAGGCTGGCCATCTACTGCGGGACCTGGGCTGATGTGCACTCTTGCATCATAGCGATGAAGGTGAGGGACGGGTGTCGACTGGAACACCAGGTAATCAGGGCTAGCCTTACAACCAAAGGCTTTGGTGAGCATCTCGGTAAGAAGGGGTGGAAAGCCAGTGTGGTTGATGGCAAAGGTGCGGCTGTGAAACTTGGGAGCTTTGAAGGTGCTAGCCATGGCTGGGGTGTTACTAGCGAGGCTTCTCTACAAGGACATGGCTGATTGAGGGGTGAACGATACGGCTAGCGGAAAGGGGGCTTTTATAGGCAGCTATGCCGGACATGACCGCATGGTGTGGCTCCCTTTCCTTAATGGCGAAGGGCATGCGGTGCGGCCGACCGGAAAAGATAGGGTTGCTATTCAATCCACGGATAACTAGGCGGGGACAGTGGGGTGAGGACGTGTCGGTCCCGACTGCGCCACCTGTTGACTAACAGTGGCCATGCCGGATGCCACGGATGGGTCTAATCTCTTAGGGCCATTACGGTTTAATGGTAGAGGTGATCTAATGCTAGGATAACCTATGCCAGCCTGGCTGCTCTGATACCATCTCCTGTGGCACCCCGATCCGCATGGAGCAGGGGGCCTTCGCACGTCAGCCCAGGATTACGCCTGACGCACGATAGGTCCATGATACAGCATTCCAGGTACAATAATATTCATCAAGTACATGTGTATATGATTACATCATTGATGAATACAATTATCTGGCATAGCCCTAAGGCTATACGGATGGCAGCGGAAGTCTATTTAAATGGCGGCGGAATTCTTGGTTTGGCAGCGTCTCATCTAGGCTGGGCTCCACAACTCACAGGACTGGCAAGATTACGGCCTAGCACGACGAAACAAACGAACGAGTAGGGCACGACCTACAAAACTGGCATGACACGCCAGGTCAGTACATTGAATGTACTTGCAAGACAACCAAATACATAGCATCCAAACAAACAGATGACAAAGCAAGAACCAAGCATATGAAACAACCTACCTCATAGCAGAAACTAAGCATGGCAATGGCATATCAAACTTACTTCTAACATGGCTACCGCAAAGCATAACATATCAAAACATGGCATACCAAAGCATGGCATAAATTCAGTCAAAGCATGGCATGGCATCATGAAACACTGCTGAAAATAAACTACCAGTCATATCCGATGCAAACATAACATGTTAACTTTATGCAACCATCTACTGTTCTACCATAGTTCCTTAAAGGCAAATAACACTTACTACTCGTGCAATGCAAACAAAATGTGCATCGAGTCCCTCGGACTCTCTTACCAGTGGGTTGCCTCGCAATCAAACGATGATCATGCACGGATCACCAACGGAACCACACTTGGTTCAACACTCACCGAGACCCATGTCTCATGATCATACCAACTCATCATCGTGATTACTCACGACTGTCTCACAGTCCAAGTCACCACATTATTTCACATTATTCATATTCTTAGTTATATTAGGTTTATCCTCCATTTCTATCGAGACCTGATAGTGTGACCTACTACGAACTTGTGCCCATGACCGAGGACGCGGCTATCGATAGATTTAACACACACACTCTGCAGAGGTAGCGCATTGTACCCACACCACGAAACCCATGGCCTCGCACTCCCATTCGGGTGGACCAACGGCATTCCGACAAAAGCGATCTATTGCCATGACACTCTCCCGGCCACTCCGACCAACACCCCTTTTGGGTTCAGTCCTGGGTGGGCCATGCCTACCAAAGGTCTTACGGCCACCGTCGTGGCAAAAACGGCCCCAAACGGGGACAAAGCGCGCAAAACAACTCGGGCTCACAAGGTTCATGTCCGCCTACCTGATCAGGGTAGCGCGTGCCCATAACCTTCCCTACGTTGGAGGCACCGGCGAGAGGCATGACAATAGACCTGTTAGGGCCTTCCCATTCCAAGGCAAATGTGGCTGCACTGGAAAAAGCCCGATTTGGTGGCACTATGACATCCCAGTGATGACGGAGGAGGTTTGTTATCCAGTCATATTATTAACTTCTCCATCATCGATCATTATGCGAGCATTATTAACATGAATGCAACAACTAACAGGCAACATACCGATGCAGTAACAAAATAGCAAGCATTTCAAATAAACAATGATAGCATGCGAAACATAGCAATACTAAGAACTAGCAAAACTTATCTGTGCAACAGAATTATCATAGCATTGTTACTACTAACATGAACTAAACTAGACAGAGGCATGATATTATCAGTAACAACAACAAACTAGCATGTCAACTATTTCATGAGAGCACAAACATGCAAGACCGATAACAAAAGCATATAGCACGAATGAAATGACAGTAGACAGAACAAACAAGAAACTACTGCAACTAAACACACACACGAGGTGCATCAACATGCAAGTTCGGGGCTCATGATAAGAGGTTGGCTTGCCCGGGGTCGAGAAATACTTTGGGAAAAAGTGTGGAATGATCGCGGAAAGATTTGCAGGAAACAATTCTCTCTCGGAGGGGGCTGTTCACGGGCAAGGGTAAAGTGGTCATTTTCACTGTGTGAAAACATAATGAAAGTGTTACCAACAGAAATAGTTCGACGAGACGAAGACGTGAGCGTTGGTTTCACCTCAATCGGAGTTACGGTTGTCGAGATACGCAGGGTTGAAGTTCAGGGACCTATTGGTGAATGTTTTTCAGCAACCAGGCCCCTGGAGGAAAAACTGAACGCGCCTTTCTCAGAAATACGCTTTCCAGAGAGGAAAGCGTATTCTGGCCCGAAGAGGAAGCAAATACGCTTTCGGTTAAGGAAAGCGCATTTTTGGGAGTACGTGGTCACTTATCCACGTCAGCGCCTGGGGTCAACCCCTAGTGCGACTGACGGGTGGGCCTTGCGGAGGTGGGACCCGCCTGGCTTGCGTCTTCAACCTCCCGCTCGCACGCCCGCCGGGAAGAGGGAGGTTCTCTCCTCGACGGCGATAGCCGGCGCATCCGGCCACCGCTCGCGACGGCCGACCTACCCACGGGTTCAGGAGCGAGAGGCGCATCCCGTGGTGTTGTCAGCTGCCGTCGAGGGGCACTAGGGAAGGAGCAGCAAGGTGGGCGGCGGAGCAGGGCTTCGGCCTCCGGCGAACAGGGGGCTCCGGTGGGGAATGGGGTGGGCAAGGCAACGGGGAGGCTCACCGGACCCTGGGGAAGGCAGTGGTGGAGGTGGAGCGGCGAGAGGGGAGCGGCATCGCCGGAATCGAGCGGAGCCCGAGGCGGCGGCCGTGGCAATGGGGAGGGGTCAGAGAGCTCCTCGAGCTCGAGCTAGAGGTTCGGGGGGGGGGGGGGGGGGGGGGGGCTTGTGGACTGCGAGGGGCTCGGGGGCGGGCTTAAATAGACGCGGGGAAGGCTCGAGGGGAGGGGACGAGGTGACACGCGACAGGCGACGTGTCCGTGCGCCGGCGATGGCCATGCGTGGCCAAGGCTCACGGGAAGCAACGGGAAGGCGACGATGGGGATGCGGACGTCCCGCAGGAGGTCACGGAGTCAAGCGGGGCTCGAGCACAAGAGGGGGAAACGGACAGGAGCGAGGAAACGACGACGAGCTCACGGACAGGGACGGTTCGGCGACGGCTCGTCGAGGAAGCAAACGAAGGGGGAAATGGGCCAAGACGCACGGCGACGATGAGGCTAAGCTGGTTGACAAGGTTGGACGAGCCAGAGCCAGCCGGATCTGCGCCACTGTGCCCAACAGTGGCGAGACCACCGATTTGGCCTGCATAGCTCCGTGGTCACCACCGACATTGCGCTCTCTAGTCGTCAACTAAGGGCCAAACCTTGTCTACAGCGTAGTCCTTGTAAAGCTCATTAAGACTGAGTTGATGGCACAGGCAGAGGTGTAGGGAGCAGAGGGAACCAAGTGCGACAAGTTTGCTGTTGCAAACTTGGCCACATCTTGGTGATCAAACCAGAGAGGTTAAGGGCTAAGATTGATGTCCTGGAGGTTTAGGCTAGCAAGGACTACGGTCCTGGTAAGTTGGAGGGGATTTGGACAAAGATTTAGCATAGTTGCAGTGCAATGGCCAAATCTGGTCCAGAAACCAAATGATGAAGGAGCACTCACTAGGAGTGTTGGATTGGGCTAAAACTTGGCAAAGCTTCCTAATTTGGTCATATAATGATGCTGTAATAATATCATACCAAATGGACTTGCCAAATTGGTACTTGTTTCACAAGCATCACATCTGACCAGAAACTTTGGAAAAATCCAGGAAAATATTGGCTACATGAAATGAGCCAAAAGTTGGTCTAGGTGGGTTATTTGGATAGGAGAAGGATTGGGAATATGTTCAGCCATAATGGAGCAAGATAAAATATACTTGCTTCACAAACTAAAAATTTGGACATAAACCAAGAATTGCTCCTGTGCTCATATAGTTCAATGAATTGAACTGAATTTAGGTGGAGGCTAATGATTTGGAATACTTGAGACGATGGAAAAGTTTCATCCCATTTGGAAACTCTATGAAGGTACTTCCTTCACAACCATGCCATCTGGTCAGAAACTTTGAAAAATTGCACAGGGAGGTAGGATGAATGGATTGAGCTCATCTTTGGTATCCATGGGTGATTTATCAAGGTTAATCACCCTGCCAAATCGCAGCTCAATTTGAATTAGGAATAAAGCACTTTCTTTGCAAAAATTTCAGAGAGGGCAGAAACTTGCATTGGATCATGTGCTCAAATTATGATCTTTGGAACATGGGTTTGGATGGAACTAGTGATTATATAGCAAGGACAAGCTCCACAATTTATGTGAGAATTTTCCCTGCTATAAAAATAGTAGTTCCTTTAGAAAGTGGCAGAAATGCAACATTGGTATTAAATAGGAAAAGGCAGTTTTCCATATTTAATTATGGCCAATATCTTTGCCAGAGCTTGGATTAGTCATAAATATCAACTCCACCAATTCTCATGAATTTAGGAGATGGCTAGCTATGCCTTTGGATTTTATTCCTCGGAAAGGCAAGAAAAGGAATAAATCATAATTCAAAAATATTGCATGGGACTTAGCAATATTTTTGCATATCCAAGGATTAGTAGGATAGGAGGGTCTCTAGGAACAGATGGGATGATCAACAGATCGAGGAAAATGATGGCTCCTTTGTATTCACAAAGGGCACATTCAAATTCCAAATATTGGAACTAGGGTTTGAAAGGATTTGAGATGATGCAAAAGAGGTCTTGCCCACTGACAAAGACATGAGCAAGGTTTTGAAAGGTTGGAAATGGCAAAAATTTCTCAGAGTCATCCAGCAAACTCAGGAGAAAATTTTGAAAATGAGTGCCAGGAAGGAATAACAGCTCAAAAATTGATAACCCAATTTTGGGGTTGTTACACGTGGCAGCGGGGTCCTACTGGAAACTAAGGGATATTAAGGCCTCCTTTTAATAGAGTACCGGACCAAAGCATTAACACATAGTGAATACATGAACTCCTCAAACTACGGTCATCACCGGGAATGGTCCCGATTATTGTCACTTCGGGGTTGCCGGATCATAACACATAGTAGGTGACTATAGACTTGCAAGATAGGATCAAGAACTCACATATATTCATGAAAACATAATAGGTTCAGATCTGAAATCATGGCACTCGGGCCCTAGTGACAAGCATTAAGCATAGCAAAGTCATAGTAACATCAATCTCAGAACATAATGGATACTAGGGATCAAACCCTAACAAAACTAACTCGATTACATGATAAATCTCATCCAACCCATCACTGTCCAGCAAGCCTACGATGGTTACTCACGCATGGCGGTGAGCATCATCAAATTGGTGATGGAGGATGGTTGATGATGATGACGGCGACGGATTCCCCTCTCCGGAGCCCCGAACGGACTCCAGATCAGCCCTCCCAAGAGAGTTTAGGGCTTGGCGGCGGCTCCGTATCGTAAAACGCGATGAATCCTTCTCTCTGATTTTTTTCTCCCTGAACGTGAATATATAGAGTTGGAGTTGAGGTCGGTGGAGCTCCAGGGGGCGCACGAGGCAGGGGCGCGCCCAGGGGTAGGCGCGCCTCCCACCCTCGTGGACAGGGTGTCGGGCCCCTGGCCTTGATTCTTTCGCCAGTATTTTTTATTATTTCCAAAAATAATCTTCGTGAAGTTTCAGGTCATTCCGATAACTTTTGTTTCTGCACAAAGATAACACCATGGCAATTCTGCTGAAAATAGCGTCAGCCCGGGTTAGTTCCATTCAAATTATGCAAGTTAGAGTCCAAAACAAGGGCAAAAGTGTTTGGAAAAGTAGATACGACGGAGACGTATCATTGACTTGCAAGATAGGATCAAGAACTCACATATATTCATGAAAACATAATAGGTTCAGATCTGAAATCATGGCACTCGGGCCCTAGTGACAAGCATTAAGCATAGCAAAGTCATAGCAACATCAATCTCAGAACATAATGGATACTAGGGATCAAACCCTAACAAAACTAACTCGATTACATGATAAATCTCATCCAACCCATCACCGTCCAGCAAGCCTACGATGGAATTACTTACGCACGGCGGTGAGCATCATGAAATTGGTGATGGAGGAAGGTTGATGATGACGACGGCGACGGATTCCCCTCCCCCGAGCCCCGAACGGACTCCAGATTAGCCCTCCCGAGAGAGATTAGGGCTTGGCGGCGGCTCCACATCGTAATACATGATGAATCTTTCTCTCTGATTTTTTTCTCCCCGAACGTGAATATATAGAGTTGGAGTTGAGGTCGGTGGAGCCTCAGGGGTCCCACGAGGCAGGGGCGCGCCCTCCACCCTCATGGACATGGTGTGGGCCCCCTATTGTTGATTCTTTCGCCAGTATTTTTTATTAATTCCAAAAATATTCTTCGTGAAGTTTCAGGTCATTCCGAGAACTTTTATTTCTGCACAAAAATAACACCATGGCAATTCTGCTGAAAACAGCGTCAGTCCGGGTTAGTTCCATTCAAATCATGCAAGTTAGAGTCCAAAACAAGGGCAAAAGTGTTTGGAAAAGTGGATACGATGGAGACGTATGAACTCCCCCAAGTTTAAACATTTTCTTGTCCTCAAGCAATTCAGTTGACAAACTGAAAGTGATAAAGAAAAAGTTTTACAAACTCTGTTTGCTCTTGTTGTTGTAAATATGTAAAGCCAGCATTCAAGTTTTCAGCAAAGATTATGAACTAACCATATTCACAATAACACTTAGGTCTCATGTTTACTCATATCAATGGCATAATCAACTAGCGAGGAATAATAATAAATCTCGGATGACAACACTTTCTCAAAACAATCATAATATGATATAACAAGATGGTATCTCGCTAGCCCTTTCTAAGACCGCAAAACATAAATGTAGAGCACCTCTGAAGACCAAGGACTGACTAGACATTGTAATTCATGGTAAAAGAGATCCAGTCATACTTATACTCAATGTAAATTAATAGTAATGCATGCAAATGACAGCGGTGCTCTCCAACTGGTGCTTTTTAATAAGAGGGTGATGACTCAACATAAAAGTAAATAGATAGGCCCTTCGTAGAGGGAAGCAGGGATTTGTAGAGGTGCCAGAGCTCGATTTTTGAAACAGAGATAAATAATATTTTGAGTGGCATACTTTCATTGTCAACATAACAACCGAGAGATCTCGATATCTTCCATGCTACACACATTATAGGCGGTTCCCAAACAGAATGGTAAAGTTTATACCCCCCCACCACCAACAAGCATCAATCCATGGCTTGCCCGAAACAACGGGTGCCCCCAACTAACAACAGTCCTGGGGGAGTTTTGTTTGCAATTATTTTGATTTGGTTTGAGCATGGGACTGGGCATCCTGGTTACTGGCCATTTTCTCGTGAATGAGGAGCGGAGTCCACTCCTCGTGAGAATAACCCACCTAGCATGGAAGATACGGACAACCCTAGTTGATACATGAGCTATTCGAGCATACAAAACAGAATTTCATTTGAAGGTTTAGAGTTTGGCACATACAAATTTACTTGGAACGACAGGTAGATACCACATATAGGAAGGTATGGTGGACTCATATGGAATAACTTTGGGGTTTATGGAAGTGGATGCACAAGCAGTATTCCCGCTTAGTACAAGTGAAGGCTAGAAAAAGACTGGGAAGCGACCAACTAGAGAGCGACAACCATCATGAACATGCATTAAAATTAACCAACACTGAGTGCAAGCATGAGTAGGATATAATTCACCGTGAACATAAATATCGTGGAGGCTATGTTGATTTTGTTTCAACTACATGCGTGAACATGTGCCAAGTCAAGCCACTCGAATCGTTCAAAGGAGGATACCACCCTATCATACCACATCACAACCATTTTAATAGCATGTTGGCACACAAGGTAAACCATTATAAACTCCTAGCTAATTAAGCATGGCATGAGCAACTATAGTCTCTAATTGTCATTGCAAATATGTTTCATTCATAATAGGCTGAATTAGGAACGATGAACTAATCATATTTAACAAAACAAGATAGGTCGAGTTCATACCAGCTTTTTTCATCTCAATCAGTCCATCATATATCGTCATTATTGCCTTTCACTTGCACGACCGAACGGTGTGGATAATAATAATAGTGCAAGCATTTAATACAAGGGAGAAGACAAGGTAATATTGGCTCTTAGTTAAATCAGCAATTATGCATATGAGATCCACTCAACATTTTCATCAAGGTCTTCTCCTCATGGCCCCCAAAGAAAAGAAAGGAAATAAAACTATTTACACGGGAAAGCTCCCAACAAGCAAAAAGAAGAACAAGAAATCTTTTTGGGTTTTCTTTTAATTATTACTACTACAGGCATGGAAAGTAAGCTAGCTAAAAGCTACAACTATTTTTTTTGGTTTTATCTTAAGGTTTTTCAAACACACAAGAAGAAGGCTTAGAACAGAAAGTAAACTAGCATGGATAGTACAATGAAAAAGTATGAGCACCGACAACTGGCATGAGTGTGAACATGAATGTAATGTTGGTGAGAAATACGTACTCCCCCAAGCTTAGGCTTTTGGCCTAAGTTGGTCTATTACCACGGCTCAAAGTTGCCCTCTCCGGTGTACGGAGGAGTGTCCTCTGGGTGCCACTGGTTGGCAATCTCCTCTGGATCCCACTTATAAACAGACTGTCGATAAGGGTCAAGTGGTGGCTCAGGCTCAGGCTCTGGAACTTGTGTCAGGCTCCAGTATGCATAAATGGCCTCTAGCAAGATGAGGTACGTGCCTGAAAGTAAGTTAAACAAAGAGGGTGCAGGAAAGGTAATAATCTCACAGTGAGTTTTATCAAATATCAAATTATACTTAAGCATCTTCTTCTTATTTTTAACAATAAATTCAT
The DNA here is from genome assembly GCF_018294505.1 of Triticum aestivum. Taxonomy (NCBI): domain Eukaryota; kingdom Viridiplantae; phylum Streptophyta; class Magnoliopsida; order Poales; family Poaceae; genus Triticum; species Triticum aestivum. The sequence continues at coordinate 344,433,804 of NC_057796.1, forward strand.
GTGCTACCATACACTTATAATCTAGAAAAACAGGGGGCAGCAACTTTTCCTCTTTCTCATAATGCCTAATAGGTATCTCAAAGTGTTCAGCAAGGCGTGAAGCAAAGATGCCTCCGAAGATGGGTCCCTTTGTACGGTTCAAACTTAATCGTTTAGCAATAATAGCACCTAAGCTGAAAGTTGTATCACGAAACAAAGCATGGCGCAAAATGACAAGATCAGGAGCACTAAGATTTCCACTGTGCCCGCGACCAATTAAGCATCTACTAGCAAATATCGCAAAGTAACGTAGAACAGGAAAATGTATACTAGTAATTCTTGCATCGGAAACTTTCCTCGTTTCTCCTACATCAATTTTATCAATAAATCCATCCACATCACTACGGTATGGTTCCTCGATGCTGCCCACAAAGGGTATCTTGCAGACCCGACAAAAATCATGGAGTGACATCTCCTTAACCTCATCATATAAGTGAAACTCCACTGAAGGTGGTGATTTCTTAGCATGGAAATAAAAAATTTGCACGAAAATATTAGTGAGAAGGAGATATTATTCGCGCTGGTCGTGGAGGAAGTCGGTGAGACCTGCATTCTCAGCCAAGTAATAAAAGTCATCATAAATTCCGGCGGCTCTCAAGAACTCATCACAAGGCCATTCACACGGCCGAACCTCTGCAGTGCGAGGAAGATTGTATTTGGGCTTTTTATTCTCCTCATTTTGCTTATCCTTCGAGCTTCGGCTCGAAGAGCCTCTCAACAATCTCTTCAACATTTTCTCTCTCTGAAAATTTCTGAATTTTTTTAGTGACTCAAAATAAAAGTGAACCAAACTCAACAAGATTGATAGCAACTACTCCCACAAGTGCCTAGAGGCTATATCATGCATTAAAACTACTTTGGACCATATAAATTACATGCAAGCTCAAGAACAGGGTCACCTTAGCAGCAAAAATTTGCAATAATTAAAGCACTAGAACAAAAATTAATTGGACCATTGAAGGAGGCACATACCGAAGAACAATCCCCTAAAATAATTTTGTGAATGAAGCTTTGAGCAAGGAGATCGAAAATGGCAGCAAGATGAGCTAGAACACGGGTTTGAGTTACGAGAGGATTTTTTCTGGAGGAAGACGAAGTGAGTGGGTGCAGGAATAAGTGGAGGGGGTCCACGTGGGGTCCATGAGGCAGGGGCGCGCCCTGGACTCTCGTGGCTAGGTGGTGGCCCCCTCTGGTGTGTTCTCAGTGCCAGATATTCTTAGATATTCTACAAAAAATCATATTACATTTTCGAGACATTTGGAGAACTTTTATTTTCGGGGTATTTTTATTGCAAGGATAATTCAGAAAACAGACAGAAAATACTATTTTTGCTTTATTTAATCTAAATAACAGAAAGTAAAAGGAGGGTACAGAGAGTTGTGCTTTCTAACTTCATCCACCTCATGCTCATCAAAAGGAATCCACTAACAAGGTTGATCAAGTCTTGTTAACAAACTCATTCTAAATCGCATGAAACCGGAGAATTTTCGAATAGCACTAGGTCACCTCAACGGGGATATGCACGTCCCCAACAATAAGAATATCATGTTTCTTCTTGACAGTAGGAAGAGGAAATTCAAAACCTCCAATAATGATCGATGGAGTTTTTCCAATAGAATTGATACTGTGGACTTGAGGTTGTTTCCTCGGAAAGTGTATCGTATGCTCATTACCATTAACATGAAAAGTGACATTGCCTTTGTTGCAATCAATAACAGCCCCTGCAGTATTCAAAAAGGGTCTACCAAGGATAATCGACACACTATCGTCCTCGGGAATATCAAGAATAACAAAGTCCGTTAAAATAGTAACGTTTGCAACCACAACAGGCACATCCTCACAAATACCGACAGGTATAGCAGTTGATTTATCGGCCATTTGCAAAGATATTTCAATAGGTGTCAACTTATTCAAATCAAGTCTACGATATAAAGAGAGAGGCATAACACTAACACCGGCTCCAAGATCACATAAAGCAGTTTTAACATAGTTTCTTTTAATGGAGCATCGTATAGTTGGTACTCCTGGATCTCCTAGTTTCTTAGGTATTCCACCTTTAAAAGTATAATTGGCAAGCATGGTGGAAATTTCAGCTTCCGGTATATTTCTTTTATTTGTAACAATATCTTTCATATACTTAGTATAAGGATTCATTTTAAGCATATCAGTCAAACGCATACGCAAAAAGATAGGTCTAATCATTTCAGCAAAGTGCTCAAAATCCTCATCATCCTTTTTCTTGGATGGTTTAGGAGGAAAAGGCATGGGTTTCTGAACCCATGGTTCTCTTTCTTTACCGTGCTTCCTAGCAACGAAGTCTCTCTTATCATAACGTTGATTCTTTGATTGTGGGTTATCAAGATCAACAGCAGGTTCAATCTCTACATCATTGTTATTGCTAGGTTGAGCATCAACATGAACATCATCATTAATATTATCACTAGGTTCATGTTCATTACCAGATTGTGTTTCAGCATCAGAACTAGAAATATCATTGGGATTCTCAGGTGTGTCAACAACAGGTTCACTAGAAACATGCAAAGTCCTATCATTTTTCTTTTTCTTCTTCTTAGAAGGTTTAGGTGCATCAACATTAGTTCTCTGAGAATCTTGCTCAACTCTCTTAGGGTGGCCCTCAGGATACAAAGGTTCCTGAGTCATTTTACCCCCTCTAGTCATAACTCTAACAGCATTATCATTTTTCTTATTATTTAATTCATTGAGCAAATCATTTTGAGCTTTAAACACTTGTTCTACTTGAGTGGTGACCATAGAAGCATGTTTACTAATAAGTTTAAGTTCACCCTTAACTCTAGACATATAATCACTCAAGTGTTCAATCATATAAGCATTACGTTTCAATTGTCTACCAACATAAACATTGAAGTTTTCTTGTTTAACAATAAAATTATCAAACTCATCTAAGCATTGACTAGCAGACTTATAACAACAACAAAGCCTTTAGTCCCAAACAAGTTGGGGTAGGCTAGAGGTGAAACCCATAAGATCTCGCAACCAACTCATGGCTCTGGCACATGGATAGCAAGCTTCCACGCACCCCTGTCCATAGCTAGCTCTTTGGTGATACTCCAATCCTTCAGGTCTCTCTTAACGGACTCCTCCCATGTCAAATTCGGTCTACCCCACCCTCTCTTGACATTCTCCGCACGCTTTAGCCGTCCGCTATGCACTGGAGCTTCTGGAGGCCTGCGCTGAATATGCCCAAACCATCTCAGACGATGTTGGACAAGCTTCTCCTGAATTGGTGCTACCCCAACTCTATCTCGTATATCATCATTCCGGACTCGATCCTTCCTCGTGTGGCCACACATCCATCTCAACATATGCATCTCCACCACACCTAACTGTTGAATATGTCACCTTTTAGTCGGCCAACACTCCGCGCCATACAACATTGCGGGTCGAACCGCCGTCCTGTAGAACTTGCCTTTTAGCTTTTGTGGCACTCTCTTGTCACAGAGAATGCCAGAAGCTTGGCGCCACTTCATCCATCCGGCTTTGATTCGATGGTTCACATCTTCATCAATACCCCCATCCTCCTGCAACATTGCCCCAAATACCGAAAGGTGTCCTTCCAAGGTACCACCCGGCCATCAAGGCTAACCTCCTCCTCCTCACACCTAGTAGTACTGAAACCGCACATCATGTACTCGGTTTTAGTTCTACTAAGCCTAAACCCTTTCGATTCCAAGGTTTGTCTCCATAACTCTAACTTCCTATTTACCCCCGTCCGACTATCGTCAACTAGCACCACATCATCTGCGAAGAGCATACACCATGGGATATCTCCTTGTATATCCCTTGTGACCTCATCCATCACCAACGCAAAAAGATAAGGGCTCAAAGCTGACCCCTGATGTAGTCCTATCTTAATCGGGAAGTCAACGGTGTCGACATCACTTGTTCGAACACTTGTCACAACATTATCGTACATGTCCTTGATGAATATCACCTTCATCAAATCTATAGAGCGAGTTTACCTTTACTACCTGTGTCGGGTTATCAAGACCATGTATTTCTTCAATAGGTGGTAAATTCTTAACATCTTCAGCTTTAATACCCTTTTCTTTCATAGATTTCTTTGCCTCTTGCATATCTTCAGGACTGAGAATAGAATACCCCTTTTCTTCGGAGTTGGCTTAGGAGTTGGTTCAGGAAGTGTCCAATTATTATCATTATTAAACATATTATTCAATAGCAATTTAGCTTGATCAACAATTCTTTCCCTGAAAACACAACTATCCAGGTGGTCTCTGGAAGCATCGGTTAGTCCATTATAAAAGATATCAAGTATTTCATTTTGCTTGAGAGGATGATCAGGCAAAGCATTAAGTAATTGGAGAAGCCTCCCCCAAGCTTGTGGGAGACTCTCTTCTTCAATTTGCACAAAATTATATATTTCCCTTAAGGCATCTTGTTTCTTATGAGCGGGAAAATATTTAGCAGAGAAGTAATAAATCATATCCTGGGGACTACGCACACAACCAGGAGTAAGAGAATTAAACCATGTTTTAGCATCACCCTTTAATGAGAACGGAAATAACTTAAGGATATAGTAGTAATGAATTTTTTGCTCATGAGTGAATAGGGTGGCTATATCATTTAATTTAGTAAGATGTGCCACAACAGTTTCAGATTCATAGCCATAAAAAGGATCAGATTCAACCAAAGTAATCAACTCAGGATCGGCAGAGAAATCATAATCCTTATCAGAAATACAGATAGGTGAAGTAGCAAAAGCAGGGTCATATTTCATTCTAGCATTCAAAGATTTTTCTTTTAGCTTAGCTAACAGTTTCTTAAGATCATATCTATACTTGCAAGCAAAAAAGTCTCTAGCAGTTTCTTCATCCATAACATAACCCTCAGGTACATCAGGCAATTCATATCTAGGGGGAGAATCTTCATCATCACTTTCATTAATATTATCAGTTTAAATAATTTCATTCTCTCTAACCTAGCAAGTTGTTCATCAAGAAATTCACCTAATGGCACAGTATTATCAAGCATAGAAGTAGTTTCATCATAAGTATCATGCAAAGCATAAGTGGCATCATCAATAACATGTGACATATCAGAATCAATAGCAGGTGTAGGTGTCGCAAGTTTACTCATAACAAAAGGTGAATCAAGTGCAGAGCTAGATGGCAGATTTTTACCTCCCCTCGTAGTTGAGGGATAAATCTTGGTTTTTTCGTCTTTCAAGTTCCTCATAGTGATCAACAGATATAAATCCCAAGTGACTAAAAGAATAGAGCTATGCTCCCCGGCAACGACGCCAGAAAATAGTCTTGATAACCCACAAGTATAGGGGATCGCAATAGTTTTCGAGGGTAGAGTATTCAACCCAAATTTATTGATTTGACACAAGGGGAGCCAAAGAATATTCTCAAGTATTAGCAGTTGAGTTGTCAATTCAACCACACCTGGAAAACTTAATATCTGCAGCAAAGTGTTTAGTAGCAAAGTAGTATGGAGGTAACGGTAACGGTGGCAAAGGTAACAGTAGCAGTTTTGTAGTAATTGTAACAGTGGCAACGAAAAAGTAACTAAGCAAAGATTAATATGTGAAAAGCTCGTAGGCACTGGATCAGTGATGGATAATTATGTCGGATGCGATTCCTCATGCAACAGTTATACCCTAGGGTGACACAGAACTAGCTCCAGTTCATCAATGTAATGTAGGCATGTATTCCGAATATAGTCAGACGTGCTTATGGAAAAGAACTTGCATGACATCTTTTGTCCTACCCTCCCGTGGCAGCGGGGTCCTATTGGAAACTAAGGGATATTAATGTCTCCTTTTAATAGAGTACGGACCAAACTATTAACACTTAGTGAATACATGAACTCCTCAAACTACGGTCATCACCGGGAGTGGTCCCGATTATTGTCACTTCGGGGTTGCCGGATCATAACACATAGTAGGTGACTATTGACTTGCAAGATAGGATCAAGAACTCACATATATTCATGAAAACATAATCGGTTCAGATCTGAAATCATGGCACTCGGGCCCTAGTGACAAGCATTAAGCATAGCAAAGTCATAGCAACATCAATCTCAGAACATAATGGATACTAGGGATCAAACCCTAACGAAACTAACTCGATTACATGATAAATCTCATCTAACCCATCACCGTCCAGCAAGCCTACGATGGAATTACTCACGCACGGCGGTGAGCATCATGAAATTGGTGATGGAGGAAGGTTGATGATGACGACGGCGACGGATTCCCCTCTCCGAAGCCCAGAACGGACTCCAGATCAGCCCTCCCGAGAGAGATTAGGGCTTGGCGGCGGCTCCGTATCGTAAAACGCGATGAATCTTTCTCTCTGATTTTTTTCTCCCCGAACGTGAATATATAGAGTTGGAGTTGAGGTTGGTGGAGCCTTATGGGGCCCACAAGGCAGGGGGCGCGCCCCAGGGGGGTGGGCACGCCCTCCACCCTCATGGACAGGGTGTGGGCCCCCTGGTGTTGATTCTTTCGCCAGTATTTTTTATTAATTACAAAAATATTCTCCGTGAAGTTTCAGGTCATTTCGAGAACTTTTATTTCTGCACAAAAATAACACCATAGCAGTTCTGCTGAAAACAGTGTCAATCCGGGTTAGTTCCATTCAAATCATGCAAGTTAGAGTCTAAAATAAGGGCAAAAGTATTTGGAAAAGTAGATACGATGGAGACGTATCACCGGCTTGTACGTCTCCTTGGCCTTGGCGAGGGTGCGCCGGACATCCGCCCACCTCTCGCACTTCTCAATCCGTTTGAAGACATGGAGGTACTAGAAATCTTGGTCGCTGCTGTCCTGGCGATACATGGCGAACATCCGCAGCAGCTGCGCCGAGGAACAAACAGTTGGTGGGCGCGCACGGCAAAGAAAAGTGGGATACCGGCGTGCCATACCTGATCCTTCATGTTGGCGCCGCTCTCCAGGCGAGCCGCGATCTCCTCGATGATCCTATGCCATTTGTTGCACGCCGTTTGGATGAGCCCTCAATGGTTCGCCATTGCCTTCGACCCGCGCTGCATGTAGATGCCTTTGAAGTAGGGGTCGACGAGCTTGCGCTCGTCAAACTCGGCCTTAATGCGCTCCCAATACGTGTCGATGCTCTGGTTCGTGCCAGTGATCGGGTCGAGGCAAATGACTTTCCACGCTTCGGCGAGACACTCCTGCTCCTTGGACGCCCACTTGATGCGCGGCTCGCCGGTCCTGGCCGCCCCTTCTTCTTCTTCCGTTTCCTCACCGGAGCAGGAGTCGGCTCCTCCTCCTCCTCTGGCTCCTCCTCACCGTAGTTAAGCTCGCCATCCATGTCGCCGTTGAGGTCCATTGTGTCGTCCTGGGCAGTGAACCCGGGGGACGCGGCAGCGGCGGCGAGCCGGTCGTGATGATGTCGTCCATGTCGGCCTCGGTCGCGTCTGTGTCGCCGATATGCAACGTGGAGGCTTGTGAGAAGGGAAGCGTGCCACGGCGGAGAGGGGGGCGTCGGGGAGGATGCGTAGGCCGGCGGTGAGTAGGTGTACGGAGGGTACTGCACGCCGGCGAAGGCGGGCGAGGGCGTGCGCTGACCATGGGGGAAGGTGATGTTGGGGTTGAACCCGCCGTGCGCGTCACCGTTGGCGTAGCCCGGCGACGGCGTGCAGCCCCAGGGTTGCGGCGACGACGAGAAGCCGGCCGGAGAACCGACGCTTTGCTGGCTCCAGGGCGCGTACGGGGCGTGGCCGCCGGGTGGATTCATCATCCCCGCGCGAGCCGCCTCGGCTTTTTGGGCCGAGCGCTCCGCCTGCTCCGCCGCCGCCGCAGCCGCGAGCGCCATGCTATCCCGGGCCTTCTTGGCGTTGGCCCTGTTCCGCCGGTCGGTGGTGACAGCCTCCCGGCGCTGAACTTCTGCCCTCCAGTCGGCGTTGGACATGCCCGGGGGCTTGGACGGCGGCGTCCTCGGCTTCCTCTGCTTCGGCTGGGCGACGGCGACAGTCGCATCCGTCGCGGCGCGGGGCACCACGTACTTCTTCAGCGGCATGGCGGCCGGCTGGGAGGGGAGGAGGAGGAGATTGGCGGGAGGAATGGAGAATGAGAGGGAAGCCAAGGGGGAAAGCGGGAAGAAACGGCGGGAAAAGGCCCTCCTCTAGCCGATGGAGCGGCCCCACGTCCATTTTCGCTTGTGCCGGCGCCCCAGCGTGCCGGGTTCAGCTCAGGTGCGCCGGCTGTTATTTCGGCCCAAACCGACGCTAAATGAGATCGTGGGAGCGCGACTGGGCCGATTTTCGCCGGCCGGCGCTAAAAAATCGCCTGGGGAAGAGACGTGTTGGGGACGCGGCTGGAGATGCTCTAATGGGTTCGTCAACCGGGACACGTTGAGCCTCAAAGCAAATGTCGGTCAACCTATCAATACCACATTGTCGACATACGTGACAAACCATGCATGGAAGTGAGATGCCTACCGTGGATTTCCTGATCCTCCGAAGGTCGAGATACAATTGTATTTTTGTAAAGGGATAAGTATATTTTTCGTCCTCGAACTCTGACGATAGTATAGAAATCGTCTCTCAACTCCGAAACCACTAAAACGCAGTCTCTCTACTATTTAAACCGGATACTTTTCGTCCCTCACGACGTTTAAAGTGGTTTTGGTACGACGTGTACCCAGTTTTGACTAAAATCATCCACGTGGCCTGGTTTTGACTGAAAATGTGACCGTAAATGTGCAGTCTAGTTCATCATTTACAGCAAATGTGCAGTAATATTTCAGATGTCTGCTTCAAGTTCAAATGTGACAGTAAATGTGCAGTCTAGTTGATCATTTACAGTCAATGTTACATCTGGTGCTGCAAGTTTTCAAGTTGGAGGAAATAAAAGAGCAAAGAAAGTCCCAGCAAAACTACTGGACTAGTGTACTTGTACTCATGTTTGTGGTTATCCGTGGTTATGTCAGAATTCATGTTTGTGGTTGCTCGTAGTATTTCTCACTTACTTTGTCAGAATTTGAGAATTCCCTTGTGGTTTGCTTGTAAGACTAATCAGTACTATGTTTGTGGTTGTCAGATTATGTTTGTCATGCAATCTGTTCGGTTCAGTACTCTATCCAATCATCTATTAACAAGTGAACAATTCAATGCATTCAATTTACACAATTGTCTAAAATCGTATGAACAATCTGCTATGAATCCCATTCAGTTTATAAAATGGTCTGGAACTGAAACCATCTATTTAGCATACAATTTGCCGTTACCGAACTGGACAAATATGCGACTGAAATGCTCTGAGCAAACCCAATTTTTCATAAATAACATAGGTCAGATGACATGCAGGTCAAAACCAGGCCACGTGGACGGTTTTAGTCAAAACCGGGTTCACGTCATACCAAAACCACTTTAAGCGTCGTGAGGGACGAAAAGTATCCAGTTTAAATAGTAGAGGGACTGAGTTTTAGTGGTTTCAGAGTTGAGGGACGATTTCTATACTATCGCCAGAGTTCGAGGGCGAAAAATATACTTATCCCTTATGTAGGAAGCAAACAATAATTTAACGAAATATGTATGTGGCAACGGTGTGGCAGATTGCAAAACTGCTACACCATCTCATCAACGTCCGCGGACACAATCCCGCCTGGCAGCCCCGATCACCGTCCCGCTTCTCCCGCGCGCACGATCGTGCAATCCTTTTTTTCCTCTTCGGGCAAAAAAATTAGCGCTAAGTGGGTTCAATCCCCCGCCTGGCAGCCCCGATCGCACCGTTCCGCTTCTCCCGCGCGAGCGATCATGTAATCCTTTTATTCCTCTTCGGGCGAAAAAATTAGCGCTAAGTGGGTTCGATCCCTCAACCAACAGGTTCGCATGTAGGCTGAGTACCACTGGCATAATTTCATTTGCATGCGCACAAGCAAATTAGCTAAGTATTCAGGCTGTCAAAGTTTAGATGGATCCAAACCAAGATTGATCCATCTCGTGCTCGCATAAATAGAAAAGCTTGGGCACTCGCTAAATTAACCGACACTTCTATAAATAAACAACTGACTAGTGTTCAAAATTTGCTGCTACTATATATATCGGCATCTCAATTTCCGTACATCTCAACTTCTGCACTTCTATATTTGTTTTAGCTGATGATAGTACCTTTGGCCTGAATGAAAAAATTGTTGAACCATTCTCCTGGTAACCTCTGTGTAAATAGCATGTTAATTTATGCACCGCAGGCCTGATAACATATGAACACACACCATGGTAACTTTGACTGGGAAAAAAGTTGTTGAATTTTACCATGGTAACTTCTATGTTCATAACATGGAAACTTAAGCTCTGCAGATCTGACAACTCACATACAAGCACAGTGGTGACTTTTGACCTAAGGAAAAGAGTTGGTGAAACACTCTCTTGTAATTTTTGTGTAAAATTTTTGGTAATACACGCACCACGGTGTTGGTCAATTACGTACAAACACCATGGTAAACTTTGACCGGAGAAAAAATTGTTAAAAACATACCCCAGTAATTTCTACGTAAATAGCATGATAATATATGCGTTGCAAACCTAATAACTTAGATACAAACACCACAGTATCTTTTACCTAGGGAAGCCAACTTACAAGCATGCCTGCACCTCCGCGCCCCTCTTGACCACCTAGCTGGCATCACCACCGCCGGCGTGCGACAACAACATTGGCAGGAGCAGAAAGAGACTTCACTGAAAGGTTACATTGCCTAGTAGGCTCGCGAAATGTTCGATGAAGTGCGTGTCTGGTTCTTCCTGGTGTGGACAGTAGTTGTGGTCAAAAATGACATGTAACTTTTGATCAAATAAGATTTTTAAAGCAGCATAGGCTTGATAATTTGCATATAAACATCATGATACCTTTTTGACTCAAGGTAAACAAATATTGGAAAATATACCTACGATAATTTTTGTGTAATAGCATGGTAATATACGCATTGCAGACTTGATAACTTACGTCCAAAACATCACGATGATTTTTTACCTGGGAAAAAATACCGTTGAAACAATACTCTGGTAATTTTTAGGTAAAAAACATGGTTTTTAAGTAACTCAAACATGATAACTTACAAACAAAATCATGTTGATTTTTTGAACTGAGACTTTTTTGTTTGAAACATGTCCGGTAATTTTGTATGTAAATAACATGGTGATATAAACTCCAATAACCGATAACTTAGATACAAACATGGTAACTTTTTGACCCAGGAAACTTTTGTTGAAAAACACATCGTCGCTAGCTTATGTGTAAATAGTATGCTAATATACCTCCCACGTACTCGATGATTTACGAACAAAACACCGCAGTAACATTAATCAAGGGATATAAAGCTATTCAAAAATATACTCGCGATAACTTTTGTGAAAATAGCATGCTAATATATAAACCGTTCACCTGATAACTTGCGTATAAACAACGCGGTAAATTTGACTAAGGGGGAACACCTGAGACGAACCGTTCACCTGGTAAATTTTTTGTAAATAGCATGGTCACATAAGAATTCCATACTGATAACTTAAGTACAAACACCGTCGTGACATATTTGACCATGGAGGAAAAAGTTGCTGAAAAATATAGCATGGTAACTTCTATGTAAATAGCATGGTAATATAAGAATTCCATACCTGATAGCTTAAGTACAAACACCGCGGTAATATTTTTGACCAAGGAGGAAAAAGTTGCTGAAAAGTATAACACGGTAATTTCGATGTAAATAACATGGCAATATAAGAATTTCATACCTGATAACTTAAGTACAAACACCGCGGTAACATTTTTTACCAAGGAGGAAATTGCTGAAAAATATAGCACGTTAGCTTAAGTACAAACAGCACGGTAACATTTTTTAACAAGGAGAAAAAAGTTCCGGGAAAATATAGCACGGTCAATGTAAATAGCATGGTAATACACGAACGTCATACTTGATAAATTAAGTCCAAACACCGCGATAACATTTGACCAAGAGAGGAAAATTTGTTGAAATACATACTCGACAACTACTATGTAAACGGTATGGTAGTATGCAAACCTCATATCAGATAAGTTAAGTACAAACACTGTGATGATTTGCATCTGAAAAGGGAGGGAAGGGGACGCCCGAGTTTGTGAACCATCTGAACTGGTGTAAAACGTCCAGAAAAAAGGTTCCAAATCCCAGACAAGTGAGTTCAGGAAGGTACAAGTAGTGTGTAAGTTGAAAGAAACCAATAACATGGCCTAGCCGAGTTGTTCGTTGTTGCTAAATTAGTTGTGGTAGGTTGTCGGTTCGATTACTCTCCCATCGCATTTTTTCGCGTTTTTTCGAACTGCACACGTGTGTGCGCAGAATCGGGACAGGCCCGCCCCCAGCGGGGGAATCCGGGTGGCCCATAAAATCAGGAGAAGAGAGGGGTTCGTGCGGGGGGATCGGGATGGCCCAGAAAATCAGGAGAAAAAGGGATGGGTTCGTGCGGGGGGATCGGGATGGCCCAGAAAATCAGGAGAAGAAGGGATGGGTTTCGTGCGGCACGAGGGGGTGTGGTGGATTTGCAATCTGGCACACAGTTGCCAGTTATCACAGTCCATAATTTAATAGGTAAATCACAACTGCAATGCATATATTATGATTTAAGATCTGGGTTGTTTGGAATAGCAGTACGATATGAAAGACTACAATAGTGCAGAGAACAATTTATTCATAGCACAATCAACATAAAAAAAACATAACATCGGGAACAACGCCATTGCAGAAGAGAAGACTAACTAGCCAGTGGCGGAGCTATGTGTATAGCTGAGGGGGCTGTGCCCCCCCCCCCCCCCCCCCCCCCAGCCCAACACAAATTCCTGAAGAATTTCTTTTAGGGTGGCATAATTAGAACAAAGTATTCTCATTAGCCCCTATAAACATGTATACTTTGCTTCTGGCCCCCCTGACATTGCAGTCAAGCTCCGCCAGTGTAACTAGCATCACTAGAAAGTGAAGCCTGACCCACGAAACTTCTCCTTGCATATCGCATCCAGACGTTTAGCCATCTCAGGTGTCAAGTGGTTCACCCAGTCTCCCACCACCCCATTCCTGAAATAGGAGTCATGCGAGAACTTGAAGAACACTCCTTGGGAGCCTTTCTTGTTCGCCTCTAAATTTTTCAGATTCTCCAAGCTGCAGAGCTGAACAATCTCTGCAACGACACCGGCCTCCTCCTCTGTGTCAGAGAATGGCCTCCCAAGGAACTGAGCTAGCTTCCTGACTTTGTCGAGCGGATCCTGAAGCATCTGCTCGTAGGTCAGGAAAAGCACTCTGCTTGGCTCTGCATTGCTTGCCCTCCAGTATCCGAGGATGTGATCCCAAAATGGCCCGCCGTTACTTGTGCCCTCACAGACAGTCTCGAACATCTCTTGGAGCGATATGTCAGGTTGAGCACGATTGACGAAGTGCCACAACGATACCACCATGTCCTTTGGATCCCTGCCAACGAGCCTACGATGTCATCTACTTTTTTAAGGAAAAACGTTATCATGGCTTACTTTATTTCAAGGTTTAGCAAGGGCTTGCATCATTCACAAGGAGAGCTGGAATAAAATCTGTTATGATTTAAGATCTGGATTGTATTCTTTTATGTCCTTTATGTTATACTATATCCCACTAAATTAGATAATTAATACAACAACACTACCTGCAAATGTAGACGATTTTGCAGTGGGGTCCTCCGGAGATGGACGGCGGCAGCACCGACAGCGGCATGTGCGTGCACATGAGCCTCGGCGAGGGCAGCGCGTCCAGCACAGCGTCGCGGCCGACGGCGAAGAGCCTGTCCACGAGAGGCACGCAGTCGTGTGGGTTGAGGCGGCGGAGCGGGTGGGCGGGGCTAGCCGGCGGGCACGCGGCGCGGGCCATCGTGGCGAACGTCAAGGCCTTGAGCCACGTGGTGCCGCTCTTGGGAACGCTCGCAAGAACCACGTCGCCGGGGCGCGCCGCGAAGCTGCGCTGCATGGCCATGATGCCTGGTGCCCACTCCTCTCGCACCCACACGCCCTGGTAGCAGCGCCGCTTCAGCTTGCTGTTGCTAGCATGGTTCTGGTTCGTCGGGAGGGACGCGACGGCGGCGGGGAGGGTGCACTGGGATGGTGCCGTCGTCGGCGTCCTTGAACGCCACGGGGCCATGGAGGAGACTAGACGTTTCGCTACCAAGCATCTCATCTGCTGAATGAGGTGATGGAAGGGTAGCTAGTGATCACATATACATATATGCCGCTGGGTTAAGGGCATCTTCCATGCACATACGTCTGAACCACACTGCTTGGGCGTGTTCTGTCATTCAACACAGATTTGTATTGATTCATTTGGTGGTCTAGACACATTTTTTTCTGCAAACCAAAGATAAAGTGGAGGGCTATACGGGCGTCCATTCGCTACCACGTCCGTTTCTGACTGCCCTGGCCCACCCAAACTCCCTCCTTCGCTCGCGCGCGCTTCCTGCCGCCGCTTCAGAGCGTCAGTGCCGCATTCATGCTCGACTAGAGCGGACGCGGCCTCTCACTTCTACCGGCATTGAAGCGGCACGCTGGTTGAGAGAGCGTCGCTCGCGCTGCTTCCCAGTGCATGCGACTGCTCCGCGTTTAAACGACACCACGGTTGTATGTCACCCTACATTAATGAAACGCGGTTTGCCGAGGAACCTACTCCGACGCCACTCGTTCGTCTGTCTGCCATGCACCATTGCCATCCGCCCGCTATATAAACTCTAGCCCTGACCATAGCCGCAGTCATCATCCTCCGGTCCCTTTCTCCTCTCCGCACCAGTCCACCATGGCCTCCTCGCGCTTCAAAGCCCTCTAGGACAGACTCTCGTCGGAGCAGAAGAAGAAGATGGCCGTCATTGCTGCCGGCTGGCAGGTCGGCCAGCAGACGAAGGTCGTCGCCGCTGCAATGGAGGACGATCTGGCGCCACCCACCTCGCCGGTGCATGTCGGCCTCACCATCTGCGAGGCCCGTGCGCACTACACGGACATGCTGCGGGAGGAGCAGGAGGCCAAGTTTCAACACGCGCAGGCCGACCAGGCCTACAACCTCGGCCTCCTCTAGGAGCACCGGCAGGCGGAGGTGCAACTTGCCACTGGCATGGCCATCGTGTCGGGTGTGGACGTGGCAGAGCATGAGGCGTTGGTCGACTCCTACCGCTTCATCTGCAACATCCGCCGCGACCGCTGGCGGTACCGCCTCCATCAGGCGGAATTGGAGGCCGCCTGCAGGGAGTTTTGCCGAAGCGGCGGATGAGGTGTGGGGCAAGAGCGACAACGAGAAGGACATCACAACTCCGCCCGGCCGCGCCCGCCACGGCCATGAAGCTAGCATGTCTGCAGGCGCTGCCGGCAGCAAGGAAGAGTATTGCATGGTAGGTCGCCGCCACTCGGGTCCCAAGAGGGCCACCATTCCTCCCCTCCCGTTGAAGCCAAACTTGATGGACCGAACATCCTCGGCCTATTAGCCGCTTGGCGTCGATGTGGAGGTGGACAACTTCACTTCCCAGGGCTCTGGAGGCCGAGGTTACGGAGGTGGAGCTGGAGAGCGCCTAGGCCTAGGCGGAACTGAAGAAGGCGAAGGCAAGAGCCAGAGCTTCAGTTCTCGGGGCTCATGGCCAGACTTGGGAAACGGTTGTCGGTGATCATTTAGGTTAGGTTTAGAGTAGGGTTTAGTATGGTTTATATTTAAAATGTAATGAATCTTCTCTGGTTTATATGAAAAATGTTCGAAATGTAATGAATGTCGTCCGGTTTGTATGAAATCCGCCGTGTTTGTATGAATTACGTTTCGTCCGGTCAGTTCAAATAATGGTTAAAATGTATGCATGATGTGTTGGATGGCCGGCTCCCGCATTCGTGTCCGCATACTAATCCCCTACTCACGGACAAATACCGAAACAAATTTACGGGTCAGCGTTGGAGATGCCCTGGTACATGCATTTTCAGCTTCCGAAGAAAACCTGCATTTTCCTCGACAGCAAGCATCTTTTCTTTCTTCTTTCCCGTGGAGCAAGCATCTGATCCTATGGAATCTTTTCTTCCCATACGGATGCTTGTGGTGTATATTAACTAGGGTTTTTTTTTTGTCCAACAAGGATCTTCTTTTTGGCCCATATATGGATGTCGTCCTGGTCATAATTCGTGTCTCTAGCATGTGTAGCTTTAAAAAATTTAAATTTTTGAACAGAAAACTGTTTCAAATGTCTCCCACATGTCAAGTTTTCAAACAGCTTTCAAAAGTTTTGAATACACACTATTCCAGACTAGCTTAACTCGAGAGAAACTAGAACTTTAAACATCTTACAATAGTGTGTGTGGGGTGAGGTGGGGGTGGGGTTTAATAAAGAAAATTGCAACTAAAAGAAACTCTACAAGAGTCGTTATATGTTGCATATGGAGCGCAAAGTCACCATATCTCAGCCTTCATAATATATTTTATGTTTTCTCATTCAGAAACTTTGATTGACTCCAAAACCAGACGTGTTATCACTTCATTTCAAAAGCAATCATGCAAAAAATAATTTAACAAGTTGCTTGAACAAATGCATTTAACCGGCGACACATGCAAATCACATGTTGCTGGCATGTGGACTGTACCTTCTCTGGCATGTGCACTGTCCTCTGCTCTCTCGTGTGTGTTGTCCCCTCTCCGGCGTGCACCTTCCCTTGCCCCGGCAGGCCCTGGAATGTATGATCACCATTCATCTGTCATCTCAAATTCTTGCGCCACTGGATCTATGGTATTCAAATCCAACATGATGAATCATTTATCGTCGGCTATCCCTTCATGTGTCGTTTAACGCCCCTCGGTTTCGAGCCTACATGCACCCATCAGTAGCTCCACCGACCGGAATACTGAGAGAGCTCCCGCTTTCATGACATCGTCTGCTCTCTTGCATAGTGATGGTGTCCCAGTCCAAGGGTATTTCACCACGTCGGTTCCTGATCTGGTGGGTCGGGCTAAGGACCCCTAGGTCGGTTCCATCCTGGGCCATTTTGGGCAACCCATGACACGCTACGAAGAAGATTATGGAAGCCTTGACGTTCAAGACAAGTAGTCAATATCCGTAGAGTACCCCGTCCACCGACGCAGCCGATTAGGACTCTTGTAATCCTAGGACCCCGGTGATGGTGTCACGGATTAGGGGGCACTCACCATGGCGCCTCCCATCTAGATGTCGACATGGCTTCAGAATGCCTGTGACACATCTGGTCTTGACATCTCTGTATGAGCAGGCTAGTTACTGATTTGGAAGATTAGTGCATGGCTAGGACTCTTGTAATCCTAGGACCCCGGTGATAGTGTCATGAATTAGGGGGGCACTCACCACGGCGCCTCCCATCTAGATGTCAACATGGCTTCAGAATGCGGGTGACACATTTGGTCTTGACATCTCTGTATGAACAGGCTAGTTACTGGTTTGATAGATTAGTGCATGGCTAGCCTTAGACAGCCGTGGGCCTGCCTCGCACACTGATGAATGATGAATGGCAAAAACGAAGGTTTCTCCTTAAAAACAGATAATTTAAGGTGTCTCGCTCAAAAACGGCTAATTTATTTACCAAAAATTCCGTCGCCGGGACTTGAACCCAGATCTCTTGGGTGAGAGCCGAGTATCCTAACCACCTAGACTACAACGGATTTTGCTATGATTTGGAATTTTGTTTTGAAGAACCGCAACATTAGGTCTGCGCTGAAAACCGCAGAAAATCCTGCCAGGCAAACCTAAGTATACTTCGGGTCCGCCAAATGACGAATTTGTGTGCATGAGCAGAAATGCGAACTGAAATATGATGGTTCATCAGCTGAATCAGGTTCAGGAGCATATCAAGTTATTGAAAATGCATGTCAAAGAGTTGAGACAAAGGACACGCAACTCGCCACAGATGATACCAAGCATGCAAGGAAAAAGAGATGCTGAATCTATTTGCCAGCAAAACTGGAGTACATTCGGGGCCCAGGAGTGACTAAATAATAGACGTGCGCATAATAAGGAATTCAACAACAACAAAGCCTATAGTCTCAAACAATTTGGGTACACTAGAGGTGAAACCCATAATATATCGCGATCAACTCAAGGTTCTGGCACATGGATAGCAAGCTTCCACGCGCCCTTGTCCATGGCTAGTTCTTTGGTGATACTCCAATCCTTCAGATCTGTCCAACAAATAAGGAATTCATGTGCCTTTAATTGAAACATCAAACTTGTTGTCGATAAGATTATCATGCAAGGCATGATCATATCAAGTTGCAACAATGGATGTCAAAGGGTTGAGAGTTGAGAATGTTGCCAACAACCACAGCACACTCTCCTTCAGATGAATGCAAGGAAAAATACTCCCTCCATCCCGAAATACTTGTCGGAGAAATGAATGAATTTAGACGTATTCTAGTTATAGATACATCCAATTTTAACCATTTCTTCGACAAGTATTTCAGGACGGAGGGAGTATATATCAACCAAATATTCATTAGCTTGTCCAAAAGAGACGAGAAACAGCATGCCAATTACATATGAGACATTAGAAAGAAGTCCAATTCATAATTTGGATAGTATTGAACTGGTTCCAGAGCGACCAGACATAGCAATCACTTCACTGTGGAACAGATTGGTACCATAGTGCTCAAAGGGAGTGAGTAACACCCAGCAAGAGAGTTTTACAATATTATTGTGCCAAAAGAAAATGCCAAAACATGGAGCTTTATAAGGTGCCTAATTTCACTTAAAAGATCATGGGAAATCTGGGCTTCAATGTCTTCACTCCTCAACCGGCCTTTGCCCCAGAACTGATATGTCTTGATACCGTTTCTGCATTTCCAAAGAATGACGAATTATAAGCCATGTGGCCTCAGCATTTGAAGCATTTAGCATATGCATTAATTGAGCAATACAAAGTTGTGCACAATCATACTCAATGAGTGAACAATGAGGTTGCTTAACCAAAATACAGCAACAATCAACAAGTATTCTGTAAAAGATAGACCATCATCCTGTGCTAAGCTAAAATGTGTAGGCACTCGTTTCCACGGCATTGTAGAAGTATATACAAGAGACTGTGCGCATATGAACTATTGAAAGTACACAGAATCAGAAGATGCAGTTCACAGTAAGAAATATAGGCTAACGGGAGTTTAAGAGAGAACTGCGGAAGGTTTGCTAATTGGTATAATATGATGTTGTGTTAGGTTACTAGTTACTAAAAAAACTTCTTATATTCTACTACTACATGAGTGTGAAACAAGCATACAAGAGCATGCAAGGACATAAAAGAAAGATTAGTTAGCATATATGGTAATCGAAAAAACTGTGCAAAGGATGTTGTGCCTACACATGGCGAATATGCATCAATATAGTTGTTCTTCGGTGATTGTAAAAGCTATGAATACATTTGTGAGTCAAACTCATCTATTATGTATCGTCAGTCAATATGCTATACGATATGTATATCTGCATGGAATATGCATTCCTCTCACCCAAATTGTTAATCATACGTGACAAGAATATATATGATATGTGGTCCAGGACACTATTAAAAGCCCTACAATCAAATATGATCATTACACACAATACCCGATTACATAGTCAGCTGAATTTAGCTATTTACAATGTATCACCAAGGCATTCCACATTGTCAAGAAATTATTGGAGAGTTTACACGCAAAATAACATATAAGTATCCACATGCAGAGAAATCATGCATTTAACGAGTATGAAATGCTGTGCCTACTCAACCTATACTCATTTTTGCTCAGTGTTACAAGATCACAAAGAACATAAGAAAACCCTGACCTCGGAATGAAGAATTGGCAGAGCATACAACCTTCAATGCGATTTTCAGAAGAAATTAGAAACCTAATTGAATTTTCTTAACCGCTTGGTTGATCCGGCAAAGATCAAACACAAACTAGATATCCTTGCAGGTGAAACTCACACTTCAAATAAAGTAAATCAACAGAAGTATGAAATGCCCTCATTTCGCAGGAGAAACAATAACCACACAGCATTATTCCTATTTGATCTTGAAAGCCAACAAAATTACGAGAAACATGTCTCTGATCATAAGAATGTGGACTCTGTCCCGTACTACCCGAATCGGAGATGCAAGATCTAGTATCCCACGGATCACGAAAGGTCAAACGAACAAACGATGGGAAGGCCCTGGAGAGAGAATATTACCCCGACGTTGTTCATCTCCCAGACCTTGTTGACGCCGTAGTCCACCAGCTGCAGCCAAATCAAACCCAAGAGATTACGAGGCCGAATCGAACAGCGCAGGAGGACGCGCAGATCTGAAGATGGGGATCGGGAAGGGAGGGGTTACCCGCTCGCCAGCGAAGGCGCCGGCGACGACGAAGGTGACGTACACGCCGTTACGGCGCATGACCACGCGGTACATGGCATCCCAGAGACCCATCGTCGACGGCGGAGGCGGTGGCTGCGGCGGCGCGGGGGGGGGGGGGGGGGGGGGTGGTGGAGATTCGGTACGCGACGACGGACGAACCAGTTGCGCTTGACGAGCGTTTCTGATGGGAGCTTCTGGGTACCTCAGGCGATTTCTACGGTGTTATCTCTTAGATGGGCCATCCTGAGCAGTGGACTCTGAGGGAGAAAGGGTCAAGTATGAGTTTGGGCTGAGCCCAGTGGGCCGCTGTGGCCGGGGTGCGTGTATGTATTAAACACCTGGATCTCGTGAGACAGATCAGCAAGATAAACGCTCACAATCTGAATCTCATCCCCTTTCTCCTACCTCCGCTCGTCGCCTTCCTCTCCTCGTCCCCAAATTCCTCTTTGTGCGATCAAATCCAACCGATCGGTCGTCACAATTGGTAATCAGAGCCTTTGATCTGAGCCCAGAATTCTTTTGCGCCGCGGCACCGCTACTCCCTTGGCCAGATCGGTAACATCCATTGATGCAGGTGCGATTCATTCCGGTGAAGCGCATGAAATCCTACATGGGGTTCGATCCGCTTAGAGCAGGCGACACGGCGCCCTCCGAGCCTTCCGCTCAGACGCGGCAGCTCCTCACCACCATGGGGGAGCAGACAGCCAATCTCACCGCGCTCATCGAGACGCTGCTCTCCCGCTTCGACGAAGAGAAGGTGCTTGCCCACAAGTGCGCAGAGGTGCAGACGGCCTTCAACAACCAGGTGTCCCAGGAGCTACAGAGCCTGACCAAGCAGTTTGGACTCACCCAGGCGGATGTGGATAACGTACGCAAGGTCACGTCCCCATCGGCGTCGTCGGCTCCGTCATCCAGGTCACAAGTGGATGATTGAAAGGATCGAGAAGAGGTGTCTAGAGGGGGGTGATTAGACACTTCAGCAAGTAAAGGTGGCAATTCTAAATTTCTTTAAGTTGAGGTAGAGTTTTAGCACAAGTTTTAGCATTCATAATACATTTCAAGCAAGCATGGCAAGAGTATATGAGCAGCGAAAAGTAAAGCATGCAAGTTGCAAGAAAGTAAAGGGATGGGATTTGAGTTTGCAAACGCAATTGAAGACACGAAGATTTTTGGCGTGGTTCCGATAGGTGGTGCTATCGTACATCCACGTTAATGGAGACTTCAACCCACGAAGGGTAACGGTTGCGCGAGTCTACGGAGGGCTCCACCCACGAAGAAGCAACCTTGCCTATCCTACCATGGCCATTGCCCACGAAGGACTTGCCTCACTCGGGTAGATCTTCACGAAGTAGGCAATCTGCTTGCCCTTACAAACTTCTTGGTTCAACTCCACAACTTGTCGGAGGCTCCCAAGCGACACCTAACCAATTTAGAAGACATCACTCTCCAAAAGGTAATAGGCGGTGTGTTGATGATGAACTCCTTACTCTTGTGCTTCAAATGATAGTCTCCCCAACACTCAACTCTCTCACACAGATTTGGCAAAGATGAAAAGATGATTTGAGTGGAAAGCAACTTGGGGTAGGCTAGAGATCAAGATTCTTGAGGTAGGATTGGAATGTCTTGGTCTCAACACATGAGTAGGTGGTTCTCTCTCAGAAAATGAGTAGTGGAAGTGTAGGCACGTTCTGATGGCTCTCTTACAAATGGAGATGGGGTGGAGGGGTATATATAACCACCACACAAAATTCAACTGTTACACACATTTGACCCATCTCGGTCAGACCGAATAGAAGAACTCGGTGAGACCGATTCGGTTCAAGATGTGAACGTTAGGAATCTCGGTGGGACCGACTGGAAAAACTCGGTGTGACCGATGTGCTAGGGCTAGGGCAAACATTAACTCGGTGTGACCGATTACCTCAACTCGGTGAGACCGAAGTGAAGTAATAAGCAACAGAGCCAATGACAAGCAATCTCGGTGTGGCCGATTGCACTGACTCGATGAGACCGAAGGAGTGCAACATGTCACAGGGAGAATGCAAGACCATCTCGGTGAGAACGAGATCCGTATCGGTGTGACCGAACTGTCTAGGGTTTTGGCAGTGGCTATGTCAAATGAACTCGGTGGCGCCGGATGGAACATTTCGATGACTTTGGGTTTTGGACATATTTGGAGTGGGAAAGTGGTTGAGGGTTTTTGGAGCAATATCACTAAGCACTTGAGCAAGTAGACCATTAAGCAACACCTCATCCCCTTTTAATAGTATTGGCTTTTCCTATGGACTCAATGTGATCTTGGATCACTAAAATATGAAATGAAGAGTCTTGAGCTTTTGCCAATCTTTGTCCTTAGCATTTTGAAGGGGTTCCACATCCTCTTGTCCTTGCCATGCCATTGTTGAACTCATCTGATGTACACTAGGTAAAGGTATTAGTCCAACAAGAGATATGTTGACATTAATTACGAAAATCATCTAGGGAGCACTTGTGCTTTCAATCTCCCCCTTTTTGGTAATTGATGACAACATACATCAAATCTCTAGATTAAAGATATACATGATAACAAGTAAAGCTTTGAAAAGACATGTAACATGCATAGGCTCCCCCTACATGTATGCAATCATGTGAAGATAGAATATAAGAACATGTGAATGCATAGGCATGTCAGAGCAAGCAATGAGTTACATGTATCTTGGCTATATGCATCAGAGCAAATGATGTAGATAAAGGAAGTGTACCTTCATGTTCATGAATCCTTCTTGAAAACAATATGTACATCAGCAAGAGATCATCATGCACATGAGCGTGATGCATATACTTACCTTGTGGTCTTGAGCTAGCTTTGGAAGAGATGGTCTTGAGAAAACAGGGTTAGGTAACACAAGAACATTCTAGTTAAAGCAATTTCGGGAAACCCCAAGAGTACCAAGACTGGGATGACATGTAATGAGTGAGTACTAAGTACTTCATTTAGGTATAAACATGTCCCCAAAGATTTAAAGATATGCAATGAATTTCAAAAAAAGTTCTTCCCTAGAAATGGACTCTTTCTCCCCCTGAATCTGATATTGGATAATGGGAGAAGGTATGGTAAGAGAAAATGAAAGCAAGAAAACTCAGAGCAGGAAATGGTGCAAAGCAACACGAATGTTTGCAATAGCTAAGATTAACAAAATATTGACATGTCTTGCCCCTCAAAAAGACATATGACTTCTCTCCTGTTTTTAAATGTGCATCTTTTTAGAAGAGGCTTTGATGCTCTCTCTCTCTGATAAGCTTTGATTAAGCATTTGATTAAGCTTTGATGTTCTCTCTCTCCCCCCTTTGACATCAATTTCCAAGAAGGGTTTCTTCAGGAATTTGAGTCAAGTAGGTTTGGTCCTTGAGAGATACTACAAAGCAGCGTGTAGCTCGAGATGCAGGTAGAGGATAACAATCATTAAGTGGAGCTGGAGAAGAAATAGGTAAAAAATGCAACGGAAAAATTTGTCTCAGCAGTGAAATCGGTGACACTGAGTGGTTTTCATCGGTAGCTCCGAGTGATCAGAGCAGCGAGAGTGCGCATCGGTCAGACCGAGGTACTCCTTTTCGGTTGAACCGATGAACTATGTACAAGGAATCCTTGTGCTTTGGTCTAGCCAATAGGCTGGAATCGGTACGTCCGAGTTCAATGTAGAGGAAAAGTTTTGTCAACTCAGCTCACTTGGCAAATGAAATTCCACAAGAATTTGCAAGGAATTAACTGAAGGATTTGCAATGAATTAAATACAAAAGAAACAGAGAAAAAAGGCAAAAGAAAAGAGATCTAGGTGAAGTGACAAAATAGCAAGAAACATATGCAAAACACAAAGTACTAGAGAACTTCATCTAGAAGGGGTCGGCGGCAAAGTCACCTATGTTAGAGTATATTGACTTATGAGTCAAGTGAGATCACTTGATCATAGGTCATACTCATTGTTTAAGCTCAAAATGGGGTTACCATTTTTTGTTTAAGCATTTTGATGTATTCACACCTTCTTGAGTTGCTTTGACTCATGACTTGGAGCAAAGCTTCTCTAAGATGGAATATCAAACCTTTGGTTGTGATGTTGATCTTGATCATGTAGCCGAACTTTTGTTGCATGCTCAAGGTTAATGTAGTTCATCAAGAGTTTGGAGCACCATTTGTAGTTGAAATTCATCTTCCTACATGGGTTAGTCTAGCAAGGAAGAGCACTTGTGTATCCAAAATGACAGTTAGAAACTTGATACCAAATGAAATTTGATATATAGAAATTGTCAAAGGATATGTTGAGTGAGTTCATGCTTCCTTGTAATCAACAACCATATCATAGGAACTTGGTGATGTAGAGATCGCTCAATATGTGAGTGGCTTGCAATCTCATAGATTTGAGTTTATCCAAGTACGTACAAGGATTAGATAACATGCAAGGGTACAAGTATATATAGATCCAAGACATATGATGATCATCATAAGAGAAATATCAAGGATTAGTCCATAAAGGCGAATGCCTTGCATGTATCCAAATGGAGTTTCTACTCCAAGTTTGAGGCATCAATGATGTTCAATTCACCTCTCAAATGGCAAAATACTTTCTCATCAAGCGGTTTGGTGAAAATATTTGCCAATTGCTTATCGGTATGAACATGTTTAAGATTGATGTCTCCATTAGCAACATGATCACGAATGAAATGATGACGAACTTCAATATGCTTAGTTTGAGAATGTTGCACGGGATTATGAGCAATCTTAATAGCACTTTCATTATCACAAAGCAACGGAACATGTTTCACATGTATCCCATAGTCTTTAAGAGTTTGGGTCATCCAAAGTAATTGAGCACAACATGATCCGGCAGCAATGTATTTCACTTTGGCGGTAGATAAGGATACCGAGTTTTGTTTCTTGGAGGACCAAGACCAAGAGATCTACCAAGAAATTGACAAGTACCCGAAGTGGACTTCCTATCAACCTTGTCACCGGCATAGTCCGAATCGGAATAGCCAACAAGATCAAAAGAGGACCTCTTAGGATACCAAATGCCAAAGTTTGGTGTATGAATTAAGTATCTCACTATCCTTTTCACAGCCTTAAGATGACACTCTTTGGGGGCCGCTTGATATCATGCACACATGCACA
Source organism: Triticum aestivum (assembly GCF_018294505.1). NCBI lineage: Eukaryota > Viridiplantae > Streptophyta > Magnoliopsida > Poales > Poaceae > Triticum > Triticum aestivum. Next base: position 344,459,342 of record NC_057796.1, read on the forward strand.
CACTTAGCATAATATCGGGACGGGAGGCACATAGATATAACAATGAACCAATCATAGAGCGGCAAACCTTTTGGTCAACCGGCTTGCCATCCTTAGTCAAGTCAAGATGTCCACTAGTAGGCATGGGTGCTTTCATACCTTTGCTTTGTTGCATGTTGAACTTCTTGAATAGGTCCCTGGTATACTTTGTTTGAGACAAAGGTACCCTCCTTAGTTTGCTTGATTTGCAAACGGAAAGAATTTGAGTTCACTCATCATAGACATCTCAAACTTCTCCGACATTAGCCTTCCAAACTTTTCACTAAAATGAGGGTTACACTACTGGAATTAGCTTATTTGCCGTCTGCTAGCTGATGGTAAAGAAGGTCTTTGCCGTCCGCTTACAAAAAACGGATGGCAAAGAACTGGCTGATGGCAAAGAAGGATTTTTCCACCAGCCAGTTCTTTGCCGTCCGCTAGCTGACGGCAAAGAGAGAGGTGGCCCCACTTACGGGCTGATTAGATAAAACTTAACGGCGGGCCTCTTTGCCGTCCGCTAGCGGACGACAAAGACAGAAAAATAGCGGACGGCAAAGACCTAACTTCACTAACCTAACTAACGGCCGAGCCCCCCACCCCCTTCCTCTCTGTTTCTCTTCCCGACGACCAGATCGACCCCCCCCCCCGCCCGGCGCCGCCCCCCACCCGGCGCCGCCCCCACCACCCGCCGCCGCCCCCGCCACCCGCCGCAGCTTGCCCCGTCGCCCCACCACCCCGCCGCCCCCACCCGCCGACGCCCCGTCGCCCCACCATCCCGCCGCCCCGGCCCCCACCACGTCGCCGCCCCACCATCCCACTGCCCCGGTGCCCCGCCGCCCCCACCACCCGCCCACCATCCCGGCGCCACCGCGGCCCCATCGGCCCCGCCTCCCTGCCGGCTTCCCCGGAGCTCCACCGCCCCAGAGCCCTGCCACCCCCGTCGCCACCGCCACCCTGCCGCCCCCGTCGCCACCGCCACCCCCGAGCTCCGTGAGTTTTTTTCTTCTATTTTTTCTTTTTTTGCTGTTTAATTGTTTGTGTTAGATTTAGGTCTAGATATGTGTTAGTGTTAGTGTTAGATTTAGTGCTAGATATGTGTTAGTGTTAGATTTAGTGCATGGGTTTTAGATAATTAGTTATATTATTAAAAGAAGTAGAAAAAATATGAAAAAAGAAGAAGAAGAAAAGAAGAATATGTAGAAGGGGAAGAAGAAGAGAAGGAAAGAAGAAGAAGAAGAAAGGAAAGAAGAAGAAGGATAGAAGGAAACACCCCGACCCCGACACCCCGACCCCGACACGACACCCCGGCCCCCTGACCCCGACACCACACCCCGACACCCCGACCCCCTGACCCCGACACCCTGACCCTGACACCACACCCCGACACCCCAACCCCGACACGACACCCCGACCCTGAAACAGCACCCCGACCCCGACACGGCACCCCGACACCGACACGACACCCCGACCCCCGACACCTCCCGAAATGGTGCTCTTTGGCCTTCCAGAGGCCGACGGGGTCATATATTTGTGAATTATGAGTTAGGTCATATATTTTTCGATTTTGTTATGAAAAACATCATATATAATTGTGTTGATCGGGTAGATTTAAATGTGCAGTTGTTTCATCGCTGCGAGGTTTGGTGTTCGACGACCTCCCCGTGTGTTTGACGAGCTCTGCCCCTTCGTTCGTGGGTGAGCACAAATGACATGTCCTCCTCCCCCCTTAATTATTTGCTCTGTTCCGGTGTTCGTGCCGATGGAACTTGATAGCTAGCTATATATCTGTCTTGAATCATCAGTATGCGTAACCAATATGTGTCTCCCGTTCGAAAGCGTTATAGTTATAAATATGCATGCATTTGCATATTTATAACCGTGATTCTTTCGAATTGTCCAACGCTATCCATGGACAGCCCGAGTATGTGTAGATTGGGTTCGTTTTCCCATATACTTTGCTCCGGATCCGACGCATAAATTTCGTCAGTGCCTCCCCTATTGTTCTCCGGGTACACATCCTCTCTGTTTATTGCAGAGACGTGTATCAGGAAAACAGCGGGGAGGTGCTGCCGAAATTTTGCGTCGGATCCGGAGCATAGCATGGGAAAATGAACCCAATCTACACATACTCGGGTGGGATTAGGACCTATCATTACCTATTAGAGTGTAGGTTGCATGGATGTAATAAAATTGACAAAGTAGATCAACTGATGAATATATACATGGTGAATTATATATATATATATATTTGTTGTGTGTCCAGTAGTTCTGAAAGTCAAGATGAGTGATCGTGCGTGGATGTACACTGGTCACACTGGTCAGAACAAATGGAGCACTGAATGGTTCACAAAAACCAAGGGGTTTGTGCAAGCCGCATTTGCAAATGGCCAGAGGAAAACCTGGTGCCCCTGTTTACGGTGCGGCAATTGGGAAAAGAGGACAGAGGCTGAAATGGGCAAACACCTGCAGAAGAGTGGTTTTACGCCCGATTATACGGTGTGGACATATCATGGTGAGTCTGCCCAACGTGACCGAGCTGAGGTGGATCTTCGTCGCACCGACGAGCATGGTACCGGGATGGAAAACATGGTGCAAGACTTCGATGATGCTCGGGATTCGGACGAGGAGATGGAGGAATCTGCAAAGGCCTTCAATGAAATGTTGCAGTCTTCAAAATGTCCGCTCCACGAGCACACTGAGCTTTGTCAGTTGGATGCCATCTCACAAGTAATGGCTCTGAAGGCTCAGTTCAACTTGGGCAGAGAATGCTACGACGCAATGATGACAGTATTTGGACACTTTCTACCCAAAGGCCATGTAATGCCTGCAAACCTGTACCAGTCGGACAAAATCCTCCGTGCACTGAAGATGCCCTATGAGAAGATACATGCCTGTGAGAAAGGATGTGTCTTATTTAGGCTTGACTATGCGGACTTGAACTATTGTCCCATTTGCAAGTCTTCCAGGTATGTTGTGGTAGACAACGGTATGGGTGAGAAGACACAGACCAAAATCCCCGTTAGTGTTCTTCGGTATATGCCAATCGTACCAAGACTTCAACGTCTTTTCATGGTCGAAGAGACGGCCAGACAGATGACATGGCACAAAACGGGCAAAAGAACCGAACTAGATGCAGATGGGAATCTGATGATCGTACACACATCGGATGGTGTTGCGTGGAAAAAGTTTGATGAATTACATGCTGACAAAGCGGCAGATCCGAGGCATCCTCAAGTCGGCATCAGCATGGATGGGTTCATGTGTTTGGTCTGACGGCATCCCAATACAGTTGTTGGCCCGTATTTGTCTTTCCACTCAATCTCCCCCCCGGACAGATTATGCAAAGAAAGAACATTTTCCTGACGTTGATAATTCCAGGGCCCAACTATCCGGGGGAAAATATGAATGTGTACATGCAGCCGCTTAAGGACGAATTGCAAGAAGCCTGGGATAATGGGTTCAAGACATACGATGCCTATAGCAAACAGAACTTCATAATGCGTGTCTGGTACATGTACTCGACGCATGACTTGCCGGCGTATGCGCTATTCGTTGGCTGGTGTGTGCATGGAAGGTTCCCGTGCCCCAAATGCAAGGGAGCTCTTGAGTTTCGTTGGCTTCAGGCCGGTCGCAAGTTTTCTTGCTTCGACATGCATAGACAGTTCCTGGATCCTCGCCATAAGTTCAGGAAAGACAAGAAGAACTTCATCAGAGGTAGAGTTGTCAAAAACTCTGCACCACCTGCGTTGACAGGCCAACAGACCCTGGATTAGTTAAACGCTCTCGAGCCAGATCCAGAGCGTCCAGGGTACTTCAAGGGGTATAATTCTAAGCACGTCTGGACTCACAAGACATGCTTATGGGATTTGCCTTACTTCAAAGACCTCCTTTGCCTACACAACATCGACGTGATGCACACTGAGAAGAATATCGCCGAGGCACTTTTTGGTACATTGTTCGGCATAGATGGGAAGTCAAAGGATAATACTAAGGCTAGAGTCGATCTGGAGGCGCTATGTGATAGGCCGTTACAAAACATGAAAGAACCGAAAGGAAAGCAGAACTGGACGAAGCCAAAGGCATGGTTCAATCTTGGAAGGCTAGCTATGAGGGAAATTATCTTGTGGGTGAAAATGCAGTTGATGTTCCCCGATGGGTATGCAGCGAATCTAAAGAGGGGAGTGAGTCTTGATAAATTGAAGATATTTGGTCTCAAGAGTCATGATTGGCACATATGGATTGAGCGGGTAATGCCGGTGATGTTGCGTGGCTTCATCCCTGAGGATGAATGGCTAGTACTGGCAGAACTCAGCTATTTCTTCCGTGTTCTTTGTGCGAAAGAACTATCGCCTGGCGTGCTAGAAGAAATGGAAGAGTTGGCGCCGGAGTTGATCTGCAAGTTAGAGAAGATCTTTCCACCGGGCTTCTTTAATCCAATGCAGCATTTTATTTTGCATCTCCCGACCGAGGCAAGATTGGGGGGGCCCGTGCAAAATCGTTGGTGCTACCCAACTGAGAGGATGCAGAAGACGCTTCGAGAAAAATGTAAAAATAAACGTAGAATTGAAGCATCGATGGCTGAGGCATTCATCACTGAGGAGGCAGCAAACTTCGTGACAGCACACTACGAAGCCAAAAATCGTCATTTGCATAATCCGAAGCCTTGGTACAATGCTGACGAACCTCAAAAGGGTGGATCCAACCTCAGGCTATTCAAAGGGAATCTCGCACCAGCCAGTGGTTCGAAACCAGTATCTTTGGATAATGAAGAATGGCGGACCATTACGTTGTATATCTTCAACAACCCGACAGAAGTGTGGCTGTACATCGAGTAAGTTCTCGGTACATTGTTTCGCAACTTCTATTTCCTTTGAACTGTTCTTATTCCTGGATATTTCATACAGTCGATATGTCGCCATATTCTCGTATGGAGTGGTGATCCAAAAGGATTCCGTCGAAGAGTATGAGCTTCTCGCAAAGCAAGGAGGCGGCTATCCCGGTTTCATCTCTTGGTTCAAACAAACGGTAATTTCTATTAGACCATTTCATTTCATTCGCTAATTTCTGCCTAATGCAACAATCCTTTCGTATTAAACTTGTAGGCTAATTCAGAGTCTATGGACGCCGAATTGAGACAAGTCGCTAATGGTTTTGACTATAAGGTCCATTCATTTGACAAATACTACATCAACGGGTATCGCTTTCGTACCTATGGCAAAGAGCTATCTATGGCCGACCGAAAGTCTACAAATTGTTGTGTATCTGCTATTGGCGAAGGAGGTACCGAGTATTATGGGAGAGTTGAAGCAATTTATGAACTTCTATTCTATGGTGACAACCCACCGAATGTCGTACTCTTCAAATGTTATTGGTTTCAGCAGAAGGAGACTAGAAGGACTCATGAACATATAGGGCTAGTTGAAATCAAACAAAGCACCCATTTAGATGTTCCTGATGTCTATATTACGGCTCAATAGGCGACCCAAGTATTCTATCTACCATGGGCCTGCCAAACTAATCCAAATCTGAAAGGTTGGGATGTCGTTTATGAAGTGCCGCCACGTGCTAGACTATCTCCCCCAAAGGAAGAGGATTATGAACCTCACATTAACCCAGACACATGTGAAGGAGAATTCTTCCAAGAGACACGTCTTTCCAAAAAGCGTTTCAAGAACCTCTATACTTCACCCCAAAACATTGAAGTAGACAGCGACAGTGAATCCGACATCAACCCAGAGGAGGAACAAGAAGAGGTTACTACTGCGGATGACCTGTCAATGCTTGACCGATTACGTCAAGGTGGCCTTCCACATGTTGATGCCACTGAACTCTATGAGCCCGTCATTGATTATAGTGATGATGATGATTATGCATTTATTGATGATAGTGATTGAGATTATTAGTAGTGTCAGGTATTCAATTTTTTTATGTTGTACTTGATGATGATACACTTAAGTGATATACATATTATTATTCATGTCGGTATTTTTTTATGTTGTACTAATTTCATTTACTCTTTGTCATGGCAGGTGTTGAAAGATGGTGGGCGCTGGTTGGGAGCGCTCCGAGGCCCCTTCTTCGTCGGCGTGTGGTGGGAGGTCTTCCATTCCACACGCACCTCTCCGCCGAGCGTTGCTGGACAGTATGGCGACACCGCCGAGCCCTTCTTCGTCGACAGCGGTGCCCAGCAGGGGACGAGGTAAGGGAGGGAAGAAGAGAGGAGTTGGAGCACGTGGTCGCGGGAGAGGAGGTAGGGTGACTGCTAGGGCGCCTTCCTCGCCGCCACCCCCAGCTGTTTCACCCGAGAACGTGTCTGCTAGGGTGGACTCGCCCGAGGAGGAGGCTACACGGACTCCGGTCCACGAGCCTTCGGCCCACGAGCCTCGGGTCGACGGGCCTTCGGCCCACGAGCCTTGGGTCGATGGGCCTTCGGCCCACGAGACCCCGGAGGAGCACACGTCTGGATGGGGTACCTGGCCGGATGAGCCTGAGGGGCCGAGTGGCCATGCTGATGATGGCGAGGAGCCGACTGATATTGAGGAGGAGGGGGGCACCATCTACCAACGTGGTTGTACACGGCTCCCGTCCGTGCCGGCGACCCGCGAGCAGAGGTGGTTGACTTTCCCTGATGGGGAGAGGTAAGTGCATTTAATCTTTTTGTACCTTCTGCATTCACATTTCTTCAAATATCTAATGCGTTGGCCTTGTCATGCTGTAGGGGTTGGGACCACCATCATAGTGTCCGCCGGCCCAACTCCGTCCTTGGAGTTCTTTGTCGGCAAAACTTCCCGGGGTTTGTCACGTTGCCTGGCGAGGGCCGGCTTCCAGAGCTTGGATTGAGCTGGGAGCACTACTTGGCTGCCTCGGCCCCGCCGGGTGAGATTATCGACGGTGTCTTGTGCAAGACGAGGGCAGACGTGGTGATCAGAAAGTTCTGGGTAATTTCTCCTTTACACAATTAAATATCTTCAACTAGCTAGTTATTAATTGTACTAATCAATATTGTCTCATTTGATTGCAGACATTCTATAGGTGTGAGGAGGGATACGAGGAGGACGCGGCAAATGTTATCGATAACGTCTGCAAGCGCCTACTACAGAACTTACGGCACGAGGCTCGGGTGCAGGCTGTTCGAGACTACTACGCCTTGCGTGGTATCAAGAAGACCAAGCCGGCGTGTCGCGAGAAGTTCCTGAGTAAGGAGCAGTACAGGAAGGTAATTCTTAAGGCCTTGTACTTACTTCCTTCATTTAGTAATTCATAGCCGTAGCGCTCCAGTTTCTATTTGCTAACTTAGGCGCCTCCGAGATGGTGTGCAGATCGGATGGATTGTTGGGAGGTGTTGGTCAATGAGTGGTGCTCAAAAGAATGGCTAGCCCTCCACAACGAGGCCAAGGACAAACGTGCCCAAATGGAAGGTGTGCCACACCATCAAGGCAGCTCCAACTTATATCAATTCGGGCGGAACTGGGTATGTGGTTTGCTTCATGATTCATGCAATTCATTCTCATGCTAGCTTGAGCCCTTTAATTACTAATTTACTTTGTTTCTCTCTTTCAGGCACGCTACAATAAGGCGGATAAGGTGCCAGAGGTGTACGACCTGTATGCCATGGCCCACACTGCCTCTTTCAAGAAAGTCAAGGCATTCTCTCCGTCTGACCTCGATGATGCAAACAACTTCACCAACATCTCCTCCCACGACAAGCTCGTGAAATATAGAGATGAGGGGAAGGCGAGGAAAGGGGAGGACTTTAACCCGAGCCAGGGTCCCATTGATCCAGAGCTGGTGATGATATCTAGTGGCGGGAGGTCCCATGGCTCCATAGCCATTGGAGATGGACTTATCCGTTGTCCTAGCACTTTCCCGGAGATCAAGGCGCGCCAGTCGAGCTCCGCTCCTGAGATAAGGCCTCGTGAACAGCCAGTCCAACTCACCATCAAGGTTAGTTATACGTACTCAGCTATCTTTCTCCATTACATATTGTGTGTGCTTCCATCAATGATTACAAATGGTAACGAGGAGTGGTGTTGTAGGCTGCTATACAGAGTGAGAGAGATAGAACGGAGAAACTTCTGGCGGAGGCGGCGGAGAGGCAGCGGGAGTTGGAGGAGAGGACGACAAAGATGTTGGAGGAGGAGAGGGCATGGAATGACATGCAGGAAAGGGCCATGTACGAGCTCCTTGTGGTAAGTTTCTTCTGCAGATTAGCCAAAACATTCATGTAGTGTTTGTCTCATTACTAACTAGTATGACTGAGTCGTCAAAACCAAATGTGTAGTCTGTGTGCGAGAAGACCGGTCAGACCGCTCTGCCGATGCCAGTGATTGCTCCTGGGACCACGGTGAGTTTAATTTGAATGGACATTACTTGATAGTCTTAACATTTGAGTGTCATCATGCTAACGAGACATTGGAAATGATCTTTGGTGCAGCGTAACTCCAGACAAGCATCACACGATCCTTCTCCAGCTACCGGCATGAGCCATCCCGCTCCACACCTCCATGATCATGGTAAGTTTCTCTAGTGTTTTGCTTAACAAATGCATAAAGACCTAGACTTAGCCTTATTTCCTCCAATATGCTTACCACAATGACATAGAGTTAGCTTCTTTTCCTCCAAAATGACTTAATAAGCTTACTGACCTCCAAAACCATCCATTTTACCTAAGTTAGCTCTAAAACGATCTATACTTAGCTTTGTTTCCTCCAAAATGACCTAAGTTAGCTTTAATATGCTTAGTTAACTAGGTTTGCTCAATAATGACATGTACTTAGCTTACTTATGTCAAAAATGGCATAATTAGCTTAGTTAGCTCATAAACAATCCATTTTACCTAAGTTAGCTAGTTAGCTCATAAATGATCCATTTTACCCAAGTTTGCTCTAAAATGACCCATTTTACCTAGACTAGCTCCAAAATGATCCATTTTACCTATGTTAGCTCTAAAATGACCCATTTTACCTAGGTTAGCTCCAAAATGACCCATCTTACCTAGGTTAGCTCCAAAATGATGCATTTTACCCAAGTTAGCTCTAAAATGACCCATTTTACCTAGATTAGTTCATAAACGATCCATTTCACCTAGGTTAGCTCACAAACGATCCATTTTACCTAGTTTAGCTCCAAAATGACCATCACACCTAGGTTAGCTCTAAAATGATGCATTTTACCTAAGTTATCTCATAAAAGATCTATTTCACCTAGGTTAGCTCATAAACGATCCATTTCACCTAACTTAGCTAAAAAACGATCCATTTCACCTAGGTTAGCTCCAAAATGACCCATCTTACCTAGGTTAGCTCTAAAATGATGCATTATACCTAAGTTAGCTCATAAACGATCTATTTCACCTAGGTTAGCTCATAAACGATCCATTTCAACAAAGTTAGCTCATAAATGACCCATTTCACCTAAGTTAGCTCATAAATGGCATATACTTCTTCTTCTTCTAGTCACCTTTTTCTAACTTTCTTATTTTCCATTTTGCAGATTTCATTCACTTCACGGAAGCTAGCTTTCTATGATGGAGTGCTTGTTTTTTCTTTCATTCTCCTCTAGTATTCTTCTAGCTTGCTATGATGGAACTTGCTATCTTGATGAAACTTTGCATTGTAATATGTATGGATGGAACAATGTGTATGTGCAACTTGCTATGTATGAATGGATGGAACTATATATGTATGCACGATGAAACTTATGTGCTAGATATGTCATATGTTTGCTGTTAAATAGCCATGTGATATATATATATATATGTATGTCATATATTTGCTGTGAAAATTGCTGGATTTAAAAAAACAGAAAAAGAGGCACCTTTGCCGTCAGCCGCTGATGGCAATGGCTCCTTTGTCGTCTGCCGCGGATGGCAAAGAAGCCACGCGGCGGCCACCTGTGCTCCCTGGGAGCTGACCCATTTGGTCAGTTTGCCTACAGCGGCGGACGGCAAAGGCTTGTCCCGCAGTGACGTCCAGCTGACGTCATTCGGCGGACGGCAAAGGCCGGATGCTCTTTGCCGTCAGCGGCGGACGGCAAAGGCTGCCGTTAGCCGCCTAACGGACTAACAGCGCATTTATTGCCGTCGGCTTTCTTTGCCGTTAGCCGCTGATAGCAAAGGCCCCTTTGCCGTCCGCTTCAAAAAGCAGACGGCAAAGTAGCTGATTCGTGTAGTGTTAGTCGAACCAAATATGATATCGTCCACATAAATTTGGCACACAAATAATTCACCATTAACCCTTTTAGTAAAAAGTGTAGAATCAATTTTCCCAATTTCAAAGCCTTTTTCAATAAGAAACTTGGTCAAGCATTTATACCATGCTCTAGGAGCTTGTTTAAGACCATAAAGAGCTTTGTAAAGTTTGTAAACATGATCGGGTTTCTTGGGATTAACAAAGCCCGGGGGTTGTCCAACATAGACTTCTTCCTCAATTTCACCATTTAGAAAAGCACTTTTAATGTCCATTTGGTATAAAGTAATATCATGATGATTGGCATAAGCAAGTAGATGCGTATGGACTCAAGTCTAGCAACGGGGGCGTATGTATCACCATAATCCATACCTTCAACTTGAGTGTAGCCTTGGGCGACGAGACGGGCCTTGTTGCGTACAACTTGTCCATCCTCATCTTGCTTATTCCGAAACACCCATTTGGTACCGATGATGTTGTGGTTGTTGTCGGGCTTCTCAACCAAAGTCCATACTTGGTTTCTCTCAAAGTTGTGTAGCTCTTCATGCATAGCTATTATCCAATCCGGATCATCAAGAGCTTCTTCAACCTTCATAGGTTCAATACTAGAAATGAATGAGTAATGTTCACAAAAGTTAGCTAAACGAGTTTTAGAGCGAGTAATTCTCCCGGTTTGAATGTCATCGAAGATTTGTTCGACGGGATGATCTCTTGAGACTCTTGCTCTAACTCGTGAGAGCTTTTGTTTGGGTCGGGGTGGAACATCCTCTTCATTGTGTTCTTCTTCCTCTTGTCCTTCTTCATTGTTGTTGGCGTTGTTGTTCTCTTATGGAGGTGGAGAAGGAGGTCAATGAGGTTCATCTTGTTGTACTTCCTCGTTTCCTTCATCTTGATGTGTGCCTCCAAGTCAACTTGTGATTCACCTTGTCGTGAAGTTGAGGCTTCCACTTGAACGGATGAGGTACTCTCCTTCACCTCCGTTGGGCGAATCTTGCCACTAGACAAGTCTTGGATTGCTTCCAAAGGATCTTTGTCTCCTACATCGATTGGCAATTGCTCTACTTGTGAACCGTTAGATTAATCAAACTTCATATCTACCGTCTCTTCAACCTTTCGGGTGAAATTGTTGTAGACACGGTAAGTGTGAGAGTTTGAGCCATAACTGAGTAGGAAACCTTCATGAGATTTAGGAGCAAATTTCGAACAACGATGCTTATCAAGAATGTAACACTTTGAGCCAAATACTCGAAAGTATCCAACTTGGGGTTTGTTACCGGTGAGAAGCTCGTATGCCTTCTTGCCGAGAAGCTTCTGAAGATATAGTCAATTTGTTGCATGACAAGTTGTCTCAACCGCTTCCGCCCAAAAGTATCTTGGCGTCTTGTATTCATCAAGCATCGTTCTTGCCATCTCGATAAGTGTTAGGTTCTTCCTCTCAACAATTCCATTTTGTTGAGGTGTGTACGTAGTCGAGAACTCATGTGAAATCCCTTCTTCGTTAAGAAAGGTATCCACATTGGCGTTCTTGAACTCCGTTCCGTTGTCGCTCCGAACCTTCTTGATCTTCACTTCAAATTTGTTTTGGCCCTTCCTAGCGAAGTCTTGAAGATCTTTTGGACCTACGATTTATCATCAAGAAAGAACACCCACGTAAATCTTGAAAAGTCATCAACAATGACCAATCTCAACGAGTTACCACCGAGGCTCTTGTAGGCATTGGGACCAAAAAGATCCATGTGAAGTAGCTCAAGCGGTCTTCTTGTGGTCATGATGTTCTTCATGGGATGACTTCCTCCAACTTGTTTTCCTATTTGACAAGCACTACAAAGTCTATCCTTGCAAATACAACATCTTTAACACCAAGGATATGATCTTCTTTAATAAGCTTATCAAGATTTCGCATGCCCACATGACCTAACCTTCTATGCCATAACCAACCTTTAGAAGATTTAGCAATTAAGCAAGTTCAAGGTTGAGCTCTCTTAGTGAAATCAACAATGTATAGATCACCTCTACGAATACCGGTAAAGACCATTTTATGATTATCTCTTCGAAACACTTGGAAGTCTACTTCAGTGAATAGAACATTAAAACCGAAGTCGGCTAGTCTAGATACAGAAAGTAAATTGTAGCCAAGAGATTCAACGATCATAACATTTTGGATAGAGCTGTTATGAGAGACGTCCACCTTACCAAGGCCAACTACTTTACCCTTTGAGTTGTCACCAAACGTGACATACTTTCGGGGACCATCGTTTTCAGCAAGATCACGGAACATGTCTTTATCTCCGGTCATATGATCAGTGCATCCATTATCAAGAACCCATTCCTTTCCTCCTGCCATGTATCCATGTAGGTTAGCCATAAGACCAAAGAGTCTCATCGACTCATCAAGATCAAAGTCACTATCATCATCCTCATCATAATATCCATGTTCAACATCATCATGTGAATGATCATCACCTAGAGAAGGTGATTCATTAGATGTATGACCATAACAATATGCATCTTTATGGATTCTAATTAATGACTTGTGAGATGATGCTACTAATGACTCCAACATCTCCTTTGGCACGCATAAGGTCACGAAGCTCAAATAGACAATCACCAAATTTAGGATCACTAGGATTCATTTTATGAAAAGCTATGGACTTTTGAAGAATCTCATCTAGATTTTTCAAGGAATAGTTTGGAAAAGGCTCCTCAAGATATCTCCATATGGTATAAGCACATTCAAATGTAGGCAAGCACACAAGCAAGTTTCTAGGCAATCATCTTATGATAAGGTTGATAGTTCTAAGATTGCGGGTCATGTCAAGATATTCATCGGGGGTAGGATGCAAGGGATTAATAGGGGGCACACAAGGGCTAGTAATGTACTTGTTCAAATTATATTCATTGAAAATCTCAAGCATCTCATTTTTCCAAGCACTATAGAACTCTCCGTCAAGTATAGGTACTCTACGTCTAATACTTCCAATCGTAGACTCATCCATCTTCCTCCAATGGTGATTAAACCAAAGCAATGGAGACCAATGCTCTGATACCAATTGAAAGGATCCAGAAGAGGTGTCTAGAGGTGGGGGGGGGGTGATTAGACACTTCAACAAGTAAAGGTGGCAATTTTAATTTTCTTTAAGTTGAGGTAGAGTTTTAGCACAAGTTTAAGCATTCACAATACATTTCAAGAAAGCATGTCAAGAGTATATGAGCAGCGGAAAGTAAAGCATGCAAGTTGCAAGAAAGTAAAGGGATGGGATTGGAGTTTGCAAACGCAATTGAAGACACGGAGATTTTTGGCATGGTTCCGATAGGTGGTGCTATCGTACATCCATGTTGATGGAGACTTCAACCCACGAAGGGTAACGGTTGCGCGAGTCCACGGAGGGCTCCACCAACGAAGGGTCCATGAAGAAGCAACCCACCCTATCCCACCATGGCCATCGCCCACGAAGGACTTGCCTCACTGGGGTAGATCTTCACGAAGTAGGCGATCTCCTTGCCCTTACAAACTTCTTGGTTCAACTCCACAACTTGTCGAAGGCTCCCAAGCGACACCTAACCAATCTAGGAGACACCACTCTCCAAAAGGTAATAGACGGTGTGTTGATGATGAACTCCTTGCTCTTGTGCTTCAAATGATAGTCTCTCGAACACTCAACTCTCTCTCGCAGATTTGGCAATGGTGGAAAGATGATTTGAGTGGAAAGCAACTTGGGGAAGGCTAGAGATCAAGATTCTTGAGGTAGGATTGGAATGTCTTGGTCTCAACACATGAGTAGGTGGTTCTCTCTCAGGAAATGAGTAGTGGAAGTGTAGGCACGTTGTGATGGCTCTCTCACGAATGGAGATGGGGGTGGAGGGGTATATATACCCTCCACACAAAATCGAACCGTTATACACATTTGACCCAACTCGGCCAGACCGATTCGGTCCAAAATGTGAACGTTAGGAATCTCCGTGGGACTGACTGGAACAACTCAGTGTGACCAATGTGCTAGGGCTAGGGCAAACATTAACTCGGTGTGACCGATTACCTCAACTCAGTGAGACTGAAATGAAGTAATAAGCAACAGAGCGAATGACAATCAATCTCGGTGTGACCGATTGCACTGACTCGGTGAGATCAAAAGAGTGCAACATGTCACAGGGAGAATGCAAGGCCATCTCGGTGAGACCGAGATCCGTATCGGTGTGACCGAACTGTCTAGGGTTTTTGCGGTGGCTATGTCAAATGAACTCGGCGGCGCTGGATGGAACATTTCGGTGGGGCCAAGTTTGACTTTGGGTTTTGGACATATTTGGAGTGGGAAGTTGTTGAGGGTTTTTGGAGCAATATCACTAAGCACTTGAGCAAGTAGACCATTAAGCAACACCTCATCCCCTTTTAATAGTATTGGCTTTTCCTATGGACTCAATGTGTATCTTGGATCACTAAAATATGAAATGAAGAGTCTTGAGCTTTTGCCAATCTTTGTACTTAGCATTTTGAAGGGGTTCCACATCCTCTTGTCCTTGCCATGCCATTGTTGAACTCATCTCAAATACACTAGGTAAAGGTATTAGTCCAACAAGAGATATGTTGACATTAATTACCAAAATCCCCAGGGAGCACTTGTGCTTTCAATGATCCATCGGCAGCGGTGCTCCACACCCCCGGAGCACTGGTGGGGTCACAGCACCAACCACCCCCGCCACCTCCACCGACCGGCGCCGCCTCTGCCCGATTCGCGCACGACGCCTCCTCCGAGTGCGCTACCCACTACTGTAGGAGCTGCTAACGCGACACTACAATCAGAGACCCTTCGACGAAATTGTGTGCGATGCCATAATCGCAAACGGTGGTGTAAAAAACCCGTCAAAAAAGGTGCAAAACGTTTGCGATGGAGGATGCATCAAACATGGTTTAGATTTTAGTTGCGTGTGCGATGCAGGGCATACGGTTCAGTTCAATTAACTGTTTGCGATGAGGAGGAACAAAAGAAACGGGCAGCCAGATGGAGGTGTGTGCGATATACAACATACGGTTCACTCGGATGAACTGTTTGTGATTAGGAAACACAAAAGAAACGGTCAGCCAGATCAAGGTGTGTGCGATATACGGCATGCGGTTCACTCGGATGAACTGTTTGTGTTGAGACAAGAGAACATAAACGGTTCAATATAACAAGATGTGTGTGATACGCGACAAATAGGTCTGTAATTAGAAATGTGTGCGAAGACCGATAATAACACAGACGGTTGCTGCTAATAAGACGTGTGTGTTGTGCGATGGGATTGCATACAGAACAACAATATATATATATATACACACACACTTATAAGGACATGGTGCATAACCAAATTAAACATCCACTTACATAGGTGGCTACTACAACCATGGCATTTGCGCACACCAAAGTAAACTATTACATGCATAATTACATAGGTGGCTACTACACACATGAAATTTCCACACACCAATAAAGTAAACTATATATTACATGCATGATTAACTAGCATAAACGATCATCTGATCATCATCTACTTCTTGTGACGCTTGCTCTGCTTGTGGCTCGATCCGGGCTCGTCGATTTGGGTAACGAGGCACTTCCTTGTGTACACACTCTTGGCCGCGAACCTGAGGTGAGGTTCATCCAGTTGCCGCATCCAGGCCCTGTGCCAGGATAGGGGACTTGTTCTCTGGGCATCCTGCTTCATCTTTTTGTAGTAGGGGTCGATGATGGCCGAGGCGAGTTCGACCAGGGAGTCCTTCTTCGTGCTGCCCCAGACCCTGTAGTGGTCACGGATTTCGACAAGGTTCTTGCTGGCCAAGCCCGTAACACTGAGCACTTTTACATTGTCGGTGGTTTCCACTGTGGCGAACTTGTAGTCGGTGCTATTGACAAACCTGTTGAAACGGCCGCAAGGCTCTATGACCATGCAGTAGTGGTAGATGAGGACATGATGGCGCACGCACAACTGGGCGACGGCAACCTTCTGATCCATGCCGGGACGGCCGGTGGTGTACTGGAGGTCGATGCCGACCACCTTGTACTTGTCTCGAGCAAGCAACTGCTCAACGCTGTTGATGTAGTCGTCCACCACGGCCGGGTTGATGGTGTACACCAGCGAGAGATCCGCCTCCCTCGCGTGGGTCTCCAATCTATGCTCGCCAAACTCCATTGGAGCGCCGCTAGACATCCCCTCTCTATGTCATCGTGGGTGTCCTTGTTGTGTTGTGGGGCGCGATCGAAAGGTTGAAGAGACTAAGGTTATAATGACCGCGGGAATTAAAGGGGAAGCCGGACAGCCAGGAATATCGGCAGGCCCTGATGGCAGTTCTAATTTGCAACGCGTAACTCCATCGTGCCGCACGTAACTGCATCGCGTGGCAACGCGCGCGGTGCAACCGCATGCATATGGGGCCCCAACGTGATCGTGCGCACGCCCAACCGCTGGCAGAGCGCGCGCGGAGGGACGCCAGCAGAGCGCTCCGCGATCGCCTCAACGGCAAGCAACCATATATATATGCATATAGCAGTTGAACACGCAAGGAAAAGCTGTCCACAAGCCGAGCGCGCCGACAGACGCGAGCAGAGCACGCCAACGGACGCGAGCAGAGCGCGCCGCGGCGCCTAACGGCGATCACAACATGCTGCGGTGCCTAACGGCGAGCAGAGCTTGTCGAGGGACACGAGCAGAGGCCGGCACAGTGATAGGTGGCAAATAAGACGAACTGTGCGAGCGATGTCGGAGACATCAAGCACGATTCATATTAGAGTTGCGTGTGCGATACGTGGCATACAGTTGATCCATCCGAGCTGTTTGTGATGGAATAAGCCGTGTGTGTTG
Organism: Triticum aestivum; assembly: GCF_018294505.1. NCBI lineage: Eukaryota > Viridiplantae > Streptophyta > Magnoliopsida > Poales > Poaceae > Triticum > Triticum aestivum. The sequence goes on from NC_057796.1 coordinate 344,476,381, forward strand.
CGGGCAAATGCTTGTTGGCATATAACCTTAAATTTAACCAAAAAAGTGTTAATGCATGTTACAAAAATTGTATAGCTGGAAACTATGTTCAAATATGACTCCAACGATACAATCTTTGGCGACATGCATTCGTATTTTATTAGTTAAATCCTACTTATAAACCAGGACGCACTACAAAAAAAAGACACTTCCGTGATGATACATGTTTGTCACAGTAGGTCACGTTTTCTGTCATGCATGTACATCCATGACAAATTTATGACAGAATCAAGATAGTCATACCTGTGCTGTCGTAGAAGTGTTCCATGACATTACGAAAATTATCATCACGGAAGTGTCCACTTCCATGACGATAAATCGCGCGTCATAGAAGTGCTTTCGTTAAGGGTGACCGACACATGGCATCCACCGTAACGGGACGCCGTTAAGCTATCGGGTCTGGTTTTGGATCCGATAACCCGTTAACAGCCCAGACCAATGGGAATTTTCCATGTGTAAAATTCTCATTGGCCGGAGGAAAGACGTGTCGGCTCAATGTTCGGACAGATGTCATCCACTCATTGGACAGGAGGCGCCTATGATACGTTGACATGTGGCACGGCCCAACAGAGGCCCATTCTGGTGAAAAGGCCGGTCCTGTCAAAATAAGCGGGCCGGGCCATTAGCGGCCTACTTGAGTCAGGCCCATTTACAAGTATGGCCCATACAAGTTACACAGAATCGGCCCATCAAAGGCCCATTCTAGATTCGACAATTTCCAGCCCATCGTCAGTTTAAGCCCGTTAACGGCCCGCTACATTTTTGGGCCCAATATCGGCCCGAGCTTCTTTCGGCCTGTTAGCAGCCCATCGTCAGTTCCAGCGTGTTAACGGCCCGGAATGTCTTTCGGCCTTTTCTCGGCCCATTCTGCAGTTGGGCCAATTCTAGCCCGCTGTGACTTTAGGCCTGTCCTCGGCCCATTCAGTAAATGGGCCAACTCTTAGCCCATTTTGTCTCTCGGCCTGTTAAGGGCCCGCACAACAGGTGGGCCTTTGACTTTAGGTCCATTAGGGGCCCACGTTCCGCAGGGCATCATTTCAGCCCAACGCGACTTTCGGCCTGTTAAAAGCCTAGTTTGCAAATTGGGCCTCCTCTGGCCCATAACACTTTCGGCCTCTTACTGGCCCGTAAAGTAAAAGGGCCGAGACAAAATTGACATTTATTTCGGCCCGCTAAAGGCCCGCAAGCCATTTCCATTTATACGGCCCTATCGAGCTTTAGGCCTGTTGACGGCCTGCTAAGAGCCGTTGTTACGGTGGGCCCATTTGGGATCCACTTAATATTATTTTGACCAGCCCAATTAAGGCCCGCTTTGACTGCACATGTTTGTTCGTTTGTATGGCGTCCAGGAAATGTTTGGGCGTGTTGGCCCCCGTTTCAGCGATATAGCATATTCAACAAATATCCTACTCTATACTATCGCCTCTAAAAAACATACACTATACAATAAAAAGCATAGAAACGTAGAATAATCCTACACTATACAATAAAGAAATTACAGCCGAATATACCCACTGGGCATTATAGTTCGGCACCAGTGATTATAAAGCGTACACAAACAGCAAATTACATACACTGGACAAATAAAGCTCATACATCATGGACACGCATCAACAGAACTTACCATTTGAACTATAATCTCTTCAGAAAAAAAAAGATTGGCCGGATTCAGATAGCACAAATTTCAGTCTGCAAAATCTCCAATTCCTTCGTGGTTACCTCAGTGTCTTGTTTCATTTTTTGACTCCTGCATCTAATACCTGCATGTCCAGTCTCAACTTGTTGATTGTACGTTGAGAATCATGTACACGTTGTCTTGCCACCTCTAGTTGATGCTCGAGAACATCAGCACATTCCAATTCCAATCCATAATCATTCGGTAACGGCCATGCCGCACTGCTCGCAGATCTTTGTGTTGATGTCACTTCATCCTGAAATGTTTCTGTAAGTACACATGACTAGGGCAAAAATATAGTTACAACAGTGAAGCGAGCAAGACAGACTATTTTGTACATGGCAAAACAGGACTAACAATAATGTTACACGTCATGAAGCATAAGCAGGTGATATTTTAAAAATTATAAAAAGGTAGTCTGTGCAGCCTGCATACAGAAATCTCTCTTAGCTCACCAGAGGAGCATGATGTTGGGGCCCAATCCAAAACACAGACAAGTTACAAATTTAGACAACACGTTGCGTATAAGTAAGCAAGCAGTTGGCCATTCTGTAGCTCAATTAAAGTCTTAGGGAGCATAATGAACAGCAGAGGGATTCATACAAACCTACTACAGCAAGCAAAACTATGCAATCATTAGCCTAGTATAAACTAGATTGTGAGCCTCATGCAATAATAGTTGGTTAATAGACTTCAAAGCTTCAGGCACACTTCGCCAGAGTAATTAAATGGTAAGGCCTTTAATTATGTCAACTAATAGTTATACAAGTACCCAACATCAGGCATCATTGTTTGGGCATCTCATTAACTGAGGACAAATAAAGCAATTGAAAAGAGCAAATTAACTATGCCTGAAACAAACAAGGAATTGAACTGTTGAGTTGGATACAGTGACTTACCTTAACTGGTTGAACAGGCTCAGCGCAGCTCCTACTTCTCTTGCAAGGCTCCTTCCTAACATCTTGTACTTGGAAATCCTCAATCTTATCTTCATTGCACCCCCTCTGCAAGGTGACACAAACTAGTTACTCGTCTCCTTGGAAGATAAATATGCATACTTTCCAGTCTGTGAACAACACAAAAGGATGAGATTATAACAAAACAATACCACATAATGAAACATGCCACATCTCTTGCACTTGCACACAATGAAATGAGCATTTACTATGTCTGCACTATGTAAAAACTAGGCATACCTTCGAACTGGATCTCCAGGTACTCTTGGAGAGCCTACTTTAGTGTACAGCCAAACCTTTATGTCACCTATGAGTTAGACAAGGCCCCACTACAGCAGCCCTTAGTGTTTAAATCGTTGACAAGCTCTGTTAGAGTGTTAGGTCAAGAACAACAAGTAATCAAAGCAAACAGTCCTAGTATGGCTGGCTGATGCAAACAACAATTGAACAGATGTGTGAGCAAATCTTACATATCAAGAAAAGAAGCAAAGAAGGAGGCTTAAAGACCATCACTTGACTGACCAGATTTAAGGGGCATTTAAACATCATGTGCAACGTATGAACTAACATAAACATTGCATATTCCAGATTCTACAATGGAATGCACATGTATTAGGTTATGCCATGTATGATGATGCCTAAATGTACACTATAGCAGGCAGGAGTGATTCATCATTGCACGCACAATTGAATTGCAGGTTAAGGGCCAGTTCGATTCCGCCTTTTCAGGGCTTATTGTCAAAATAAGCCATAAAAGATGTAAAGAAGTCATTTTTGAGTTATGGGCTTGGGCTTAACTTATTTCGCTTTGGAGGGGGGTGTTTCGGGTAGAAGCTCACTAAAAATTGAAGGGAAGGGGAATAGTGAAATGACTCTGTTGTCTGCCTATATTACACTCAAAATGCAACTGCTCACGCCCGCGTCACACCTGACCCTCAAGTAAAAACAAACACGCAAGCGTTCATTTCCCTGCCCGCTTGCATCTCCTCTCCCCTTTCCCTCTACCTCGATCCCCTACCTGCAGCCCTAGGGGTCCTCCAGTGAGCCGTCGCCTCTGGTCCCATCTGGCCTGGTCCTCAACGATGCTCTGTCCAGCTAGGCTACATGGCCGGCAGGTAGGGGCAAATCTCCCTGGCTGCTCCTCCCTCTGGTGCCACCCCTCATTCTCATGGTCTCCAGCAGCTGCTCCACTGTGATCCGTCCAACGCACTACTCCGGCGGGTGCCGCACAACTACGGCTGATGCCACACTGTAGCAGAAGGCATCTTATTCCCCCTCCCCTCCTCCCAGGCTGTGGCCTTGAGGTGCTGTTGGAGGATGAGCTCATCCAACAAGGTGAGGATCTCCTCTGATTTTTTGCCAAATTTTCATTCTGATCCACTATACGATGGATTGCTATGAGTTGCTCCTGCTATATGATGCATTGCTATGAGCTGCTCCTGCTGCTGCTATATGATGAATTGCTATGAGCTGCTGCTGCTATATGATAAATTGCTATGAGTTGCTGCTGCTATATGATGAGTTGCTATAAGCTGCTCCTGCTGCTGCTGTATGATGAATTGCTATGAGCTGCTCCTGCTGCTGCTATATGATGAATTGCTATGAGCTGCTCCTGCTGCTGCTATATGATGAATTGCTATGAGCTGCTCCTGCTGCTGCTATATGATGAATTGCTATGAGCTGCTGCTGGTATATGATGAATTGCACACTGCTACTGCTGCTGTATGATGAGTTGCTATGAGCTGCTGCTGCTATATGATGCTTTCAGGTGGTGCTGCTATATGATAATAACCAGCCACTTGGACCATCGAGTTTCAATAAATAATTGTTCTTCATTTAAATGTGGGTCATGCGTTCTTCGTTTAAATTAGGCAATGGGATCTCTATGGAAGACATTGACCAAAGTAGATTGTGCCAAGTAGATGGTATCTTTGTATTTGCATTTTGAACAAATAGTGATGGTCTGTTTTCCTATCATATTAATTACTGCACTGGGTTCAATTTGTGATGTTTGCAAGTCAAATTATTTTTCATATGGGCAGCAAAATGAAAAAATATAATGCAATCTAGACTTTTCACTGATCATACCAAAGATAAGCTGAAAAGAAAGGCAATGAAAAGAACTGGTTGGCTTATTACCTGGAGCTTATATTCACAGGTGCTTATTTTCTTAGGATAACTCGTAATAACTGTCCCTAAGAAACTTGGCCAATAGAACTGACATACAAATAACATGTCACGATGATTGCAATGGAGGAGTGACCTACCATAGCACACTGTATAGGCTCACCGCTGCCTCTCCTTTTTTGCGATGTTCCATGAAATTGCCACATACATCTTGTACTTTTTCATTGTGTAACCCTATCTGCAAGTTGACACGGCTAATTTCAGACATCTCTACATGATAATACATTGCATATCCCTTGCGCATATTTAAACCACCTATTAATGATTGTGTGCGTAGCATAAACTAGCCATGACTCTGTGTGCTGGACTAGCAGGCACTCTAAGGGAGCCTAATGTAGTGCACTGGAATTCCTACATGCCACCTACCATTTTGTGTAATCTACTGCCTCTGTTCCTAAATATATGTCTTTGTAGAGATTCCAATATGGACCACATACAGATGTATATAGATGCATTTTCGAGTGTAGATTCACTCATTTTGCTCCGTATGTAGCCTATAGTGGAATCTCTAGAAAGACTTATATTTAGGAACGGAGGTACGAGGTAGTATCATGTATGACATCTACATATCTAATTTAGCAGCCAGTAGTAGAAATCATTGTCTGCACAAAGGGATTACTGGTTGAAAATCCTAGCAAAGCACGCTGGCAGGCACACAACAATACAAGAGAGAGACGCACTTACAAGATCATAGCAATGCCTCAGTCCAGGATCTTGGTTGGCCAAGCTGTTAGATCCAGAAGAAACATCGTCCTTGTAGTTTTTGCCAGCTGCATAAAGGTAATAGTGACCTGTTAGTATATTTGAAGTAAATCGGGCAGGTGGTGCTGGACGGGTTTAAAGGTGACAAGTACCTAGGCCGTGGCGCGTGGTTGGCATATTGCCAGACGGTGGGAATCAGGTTAGAAACGTCAAGGGTGATGACGCTGCGCTGGCTGTCGGGGTCCGGTAAGGAGATCTAGAACCGTCGAGTAGGTGTTTGTGGAGCGGCTCCGGTAGGGTGGACTACGGTGTGGGCGAAGCGGATCTGTGGCCGTGGACGAGGGCGTCGGTGAAGCTGCTCCGGTGGTTGGGTTAAGGATGGTGTCGACGATGCGGATCTGTGGCCGTGCACAGGGCGTCAGAAGCTGCTCCGGTAGGTTGGATGAGGGTGCGACGAAGCGGATCTGTGGCCGTGGACTTGTGAGTTGGCAAAGCGGCCCCGGTAGGGTTGAGAATGGTATAGGCGAAGCTACTCCGGTAGGGATGACGATGGTGTCGGCGAAGCGGCTCCGGTAGGGTTGAGGAAGGTGTCGACGAAGAGGATTAGAGGCCGTCGGTGGGGCGGCTCCGGGGGGGTGTGGACGAAGCGTCTCCGGTGGGGAGTACGAATGAGCCGCTGCAGATGTGCTGTAGTTGACGAGAGTACCGGCGAAGCAGATCCGGCGCCGTGGACAAGGCCGGCACTGAATGGGCTGTGGTACAGTGGTGGATGAGCAGTCTACTTGTTTCTAGTGGAGGTGGGAGGGGTAGATGCGGCCGCAGAAGCAGATCCGGCGAGGTGGACGCCGCTGGCAGTGAATGGGCTCTGGTACGCCGGTGGATGAGCAGTCTAGGGTTTCGAGAGGGGAGGGGTAGAAAGGCCGATGAAGTACGGACGGCGTGATGTAAGATGCTCTGGTGCTGTGGAGTTAGTCGTTTTTGCGGGAGGGGGAGAGGAAATGGGGGTGCCGTGTGGTGGGGGGAACCGGAAGTTACCAAAGCAGCCCCGACCTATTATGTAGATGAGGGCGGTATTGTTACTGTTGTTCTCCGTGCACCAAGGACAAAAGGGGAATTTCGCATGCTAAAGACTAGGTGGCGGAAATTTTAGAAGGAGGCGGGAGATTTTGCCGCCCGCGGGATCGTTCGTATCCAGTTTCAACTAATTTTGGACCGTGCTAGCGGGAAGGTCATGCGAGACTGTGTACACGGGGCACGCGTCAGCAGTTAATAACTGGTGTGAAGTCCACCCCAGAAAAAAAGACAATAACTCGGGATGATGCGCCGATAACTTGGACGTTCACACGGGCGCGGCCAATCGTACGGGTGTAGAGGCGCGTTCACAAAAAAGGGATCAAACGCTCAGCCTATGTATTTCTCGTGTAAATAGATAATTTAGTGCCATTGGTTATTTACTTTAAACATAATGCATTGACGTGTTAGTGTAGAGGCGCACAAAAAGAAATGGATATTGTAGTCCCACAAAAGAAATGGATATTGTAGTCCGCTACTTAAAAGTGTTACCTCATATGATTACATAGCCTCCATTTCATAAATTGCGTACCCGTTGAATTCATATATGAATATTACATATATTACTTCATAATAGAACCTTAAATCATCCAAGACTAATGAATTTGAATGCAAGAGTAACAATGGTGCATGTACATGATAGCTACATTGGTTGTTTGAAGAAACATCACTGTAACTTTGGCATGCACAATTGGAAAGGTTTATTTATATAGAAAAAAATGTGATATGTGAGTGTCTAATCTTTATAGCGTTGAATCAATATTGTACCTTTGGCCACGATACGAAGTAGATATTGATTTATGTTCAAGCGATGCACGTCCACGATTGCTAGGTAGTGATATGTGAATGAATTGTGCAATCTCTCTCACACGCATACATATCTCATTTCCCCGTGGGCATCGGAATCACACGCGCACTTCGTGTATTTCTCTCCCTCCGTCAAGGTTAGAATTTGTCTTTCTACCCCGTCCTACAAGTCTCTCACACAGAAACACACACACTCTCTTTGTCGAACATGCCCACCCCTTTAATTCCGCCCACCCACAGCCACTAATGTCTCAAAGGATAATTATGTCTCTCACACATATTCCTAAGGTTAACTCGAGTTCCGGAACCATATGAATACATACAATGAGATTCCAGCAGAGCACCTTTTGTTTTGAGATCTCGCTCTCTCTCTCTCTCTCTCTCTCTCTCTCTCTCTCTCTCTCTCTCTCTCTCTCTCTCTCTCTCTCTCTATCTCTCTCTCTCACACACACACATGCGTGCGTAGACATTGTTTATCGCTTCATTTTTTCTGGCACTTGCATGCACACCGTTTGTTTATCACCGTGATGCTTTAAGTATGCCTCGCACACATCCTATCTACCTATCCCTTAATATAGATATGGGTCACACAAACTCCTTCTCCCTACTAGCAAGATGCCCATGCGTTGCACGAAACATCAAGATGCATTTGTATGATTAGATTATCTTGTGGGAGAAAAAGATGAACGAGGGAATGCCTTATTTGCAAATGTGGAGAGGGGTGTGGGTATCCTTTTGCAAAATTGCCATAGTTTCCTTCCTCTCCGTCAGATATTAATCGGATGGCCTATATTGCAGGATGGCAGGAACACCATCATCACCAACTCAGTTTTTTATAAGAGTAGAGATATGTAAGTGTCACTGCCCCCCACCCACCCACCCACCCACACACACTTCCCGACACCGGAGGAGTAGGGTGACACCTCAATCTTGATACTAATCTATCGACTGGCTTCTCTCTCAACACACACACACACACACACACTACCCGACACCGAAGGAGTAGGGTGGCACCTCGATCTTGATAGTAATCTATCTACTCCTCTTTCAAACACACACAGACACACACACACACTCGCTAGTTGTGCCTCTGTGCCTACCGCGCACACTCTCGATACGTCTTTCTCTCCCTCCCCTTCCCCAGCCCCAACCCCAACAATGACAGCAGAAGGGTGACAACTCGATCTGATCTTAATCTGTCAATCGGTTTCTCTCTCAAACATTGTGTCTCTGTGCCTCGCTCAAACACACGAGATACGTCTTTTTCTCCGTAGCCCCCTCGATATGTAGACTTCTCGCGCGCGCACAGCTGTAGTGACGATGACGCTGAACCCAATGTGCCTTGTTTTCACCGGCCTCATGTGATAGTTTTCACCCTGTTTTCTGTTAATTAACAAGACAACCTTTTCTTTGTTACTACTAGTGAATCTGAAATCATTCGGGGCAGACATATAATATATCACTTCAACCCAATTATCGCAGTAACTATTTTAAAAGAAACTAGCTAGATGCCCGTGCGTTGCACGGAACATCAAGATGCATTTGTATGAGTAGTTTATCTTGTGAGAGACTAGCAAGATGCCCATGCGTTGCACGGAACATCAAGATGCATTTATATGAGTAGTTTATCTTGTGAGAGAAAAGGATGAACGAGGGAAGGCCTTATTTGCAAATGTGGAGAGGGGTGTGGGTATCTTTTTGCAAAATTGCCATAGTTTCCTTCCTATCCGTCAGATATAAATCGGACGGCCTATATTGCAGGATGGCAGGCACACCATCATCACCAACTCTGTTTTTTATCTCTAACTCCTATAAAAGACTCAGTTGGTGATGATGGTGTGTCTGCCATCCGTCATTTCTGACCATCAGATCTGCATCTAACGACTATGATGTAAGTCGTGGCATTTCTGCAACAAGACCCCACTTCTCTGCTCCAATTTGCAGAAGCCCCTTAGTATCTTGAAACCAACCACATCCCTCCCCCACCTCATCAAAACAGCCACAAGGAATATATTTTGAGTGAAACCTAATACGAGTATATTTTTAGTGATATATACACCAAACTAGAGTGTTTTTCTTTCAAGTTTGTGAACATGTATTATTCTATTTTGGATCCGTTGCAACGCACGGGCACATTGCTAGTAAGAGTAGAGAAAAGGATCAACGAGGGAAGGCCTTATTTGCAAACGTGGAGAGGGGTGTGGGTATCTTTTTGCAAAATTGCGATAGTTTCCTTCCTATCCGTTAGATATAAATCCGACGGCCTATATTGCAGGATGGCACGCACACCATCATCACCAACTCTGTTTTCTACTCCCTCCGTTCCTAAATATTTGTCTTTTTAGAGATTTCAACAAGTGACTACATACGGTGCAAAATGAGTGAATCTACACTCTAAAATATGTCTACATACACATCCGTATGTGGTACTCCATTTGAAATCTGAAAAAGACAAATATTTAGGAACGGATGGAGTATAAGAGTAGACATGGAGATATATCTCCAGCATGGTCTACAACAAAAATGTGCTGGACTGGTTAGCGCCGGATGCTCGCAACGCGATGACCTGAGTTCGAATTCTGTCTTTAACTTTAGATTTTTATATTATATATTACTTATTTAATATATACTTCTTTCGCTACTGTACTGACAGTGGAACCCACAGAGTACTTAGAATACAAGATTAAGGATGGACTTGTTTCTTTTTAACTTTCTGTACGAAGCTGTAGCCACCCTGCAAGTCACGTGTACACTGTACATGCAATTAACTTTTTATAGAGGGAGAATCATACACGCAATTAACTCAAATGGATTGGATGTGACTCTATTATTTCCAGCATAAGAGCATCTCCAACGGCAGCCGGCAAATTTCCTCCCGCTTCCTTCCGCGGAGGACGACATCAAACGCCAGCGGCATACATTTTCACAACTCTAACCAACCAGATGAAATTCGTGCAAACACGGACTGTTTTCATATAAGCATGCAGGATTTCGTATAAAAAAGCTGGATCTTCATATAAACATGATGGATTTCATTACATTTACATGAACTAGGCGGTGCTAATCCGGCTCTCTTGGTGTAATTAATACTCCCTCCGTCCGGAAATACTTGTCCTAGAAATGGATGTATCTAGACTTATTTTAGTTATAGACACATCCAATTTATCCATTCTTAGAACAAATATTTCCCGCCAGCAGGAGAGGGAGTACCTAATCTAAATGGCCGCTCGCGGATCCCATTGTCTTCCTCATGTCCGGCAGACACTTGCGGGGTTGACGAAGGTCCTCGAAAGAGACGAAGCAGCAAAGAAACCACCTGAATGCGCAGTCGTCGCCTCAGCGGTGGCCTTCATGGGACCCAAGTGGCGGTGGCCTCCCGGGTTCTACTTCTCCTCGATGATGGCGGCAGACACGGAGAAGCTGGCCACCGACTCGTCGCTCTCCACACACCCGGCTTCTGTCTCTGCCTGCATGGCATTGCCGCAGGCACGGGAGGCGTGGCCACCGCAGACACTGGTGGCGCGGTATGACGCATCAGTGACGACGCTCGTACCAGCGTGGAGCAACTCACCACTCCTCATCGAGCTGAACTGGAGCGGCGAGTTGCTGAACTACGCGCCGGATTGGGGCGGCAACTTGCTCCGTCGGGCCAAGCGAGGTTGATGAAGCACCAAGCGGCCTCGCCCGTATCCGGAGGACTCGGCGGGCCACCTAGCTGGGTAGTATGCCGGAGAATGGCTCCTGGGAAGCCATCGGAAGAGTGGAGAAAATGGTGGAGGAGGAGATGGGGGAGCGGCGGAGGGGTGCGATTCTTGCCCGCTGTCTGTCTGGCCTCGTTTAAATAGAGGGCGGACGGTAGGAGCTTGGTCGGTGTCTGGCCTAGTTTAAACTGAGGGCGGACGGGAGGAGCTCGGCCGGTGTTGCGTTTAATTCTGGCCCGCTCATGAACGGACGTGTGGCCGGAGTAGGTTTCTCGGTTTGCATGCGGGTTTAACAGAGGGGTTTGATGGAGGCGAGGAGGTGTGTTCAGCCGGGCGTGCAGCGGGCGGCGCAGTACTATTCGATTTGGCAGCGGGCGGCACAGTTCCCGATACGGCTTTAATGCAGACGAGGGAGCAGTAGCTGTTCCCGAAATGTTGAACGACCAATGATGCATCCTCCTTCAATTAGCATCGTGCATGCATGAGGGAAGTAATGGGAGGAGGACCGGGAAAAGAGGCTGCACGATGTGAATGCAACGCAGTTTGCACTCATATAAAGGCGCCCCTCCATTCCAATGCATCTACCACATCGTACGCACCTAAGCATTTGCCTAAGCACCTACACTAAGCGCAAAAGTGCTCACTCCAGACCCATGGCGGCGATGCGCGCGAGCGGCAAGCGGCTGTGCCAGATGGTCCACGACGCCGGCCTGCGGCATGGCGCCGAGGATCGTCTCCAGACGGTGTTCGTGACCGGCTGGTGGATGGCCGCCGTCGACGCCAACTACGACTCTCAGTTGGACCAGATGATCGTTGCCACCACCAACAAGTTCACCGTCCTCAAGAAGCTCGGGGACGACATCGCCGTACTCCTCCAGCCCGCGCGCCCGGGCTCCTCATTGCCTGCCACCCTAATCGTCCTCCATGGCCGGAACCTCTTTCAAGCACTGGTGGCCCTGCGACTGCCCGCCGACGCCACGAAGAATGTCCACCTGGAGGTCACGCTCGCCGCGAGGCGCCTCGCCCTGCAAGAATTCGTCGACCTACACATCCACATGTACGAGCAAATCGTGTACATAGGTATCTACAAGGCCATTGAGGACGCTACGACGTTGGCCTTCCTCAACCGGCTGGAAGCCTTGGATGCCTTTGCTGAGAAGCACCTTGACCTCGCCACAAAAGCCGCCGCTCCTTAGCCGCCGGTCGGTGGCCCGGCGCACTAAGTTGAGGAGGAGGAGGAGGTCGTACGTTGATGGATGCATCTTTCTTCTTGCCTCCTGTAACCACCACTGCGATCGCATCATCGTGGCCTTAATTCTTATTGTGCTATTGCATTCTCGTTCCAGTCAATACCGACATGTGCGATCCCTTTGCTTAATTATATGCATCACTGTAACTAGTACTCCATCCGTCAATTTATAAGTTGTGCTTACCTTTTCCATCAACTTCGTGCAACGCACGGGCATCTTGCTAGAAACACTAGAACATGTCGGACCGCATGTGACCAAACCGACGATGCGCCAACCTAGCTACTACGTACCCTGCTTATCTGGCGGAAATAGCCCCGCCCTAGCGTTTCCAATCGTTATTTCTATCTATCGATCGTGCCAAGGAGCAGAACCAAATGTTACAATTTATACATTTTTCTCTACTCCTACTCCTATAAAAGACTCAGTTGGTGATGGTGGTGTGTCTGCCATCCGTCGTTTCTGACCATTAGATCTGCATCTAACGACTGTGAGGTAAGTTGTGGCATTTTTGCAACAATAGCCCACTTCTCTGCTCCAATTTGCAGAAAACCCCTTATTATCTTGAAAGCAACCACATCCCTCCCTCACCTCATCAAAACAGCCTGAGAAATATATTTTGAGTAAAAAGTAATATACTAGGAGTATATCAAAACAAGAGTGATTTCTTTCAAGTTTGTGAACAGGTACTACTATTCTACTACTTTGGATCCGTCGCAACGCACGGGCACGTTGCCAGTAAAAGGAAAAGGCCTGCCACGTTCGCGTCGCACCCCCACACGCCTGGGAATCGGGAGTACTCCACAGCCCGTCCGGCATGCCACATAGCTAGGGAAGGCGTGTTGCCTAGCATTTTCACTTTCATGTGGGACCACCGTTGAGCAAACTGACCATTGGCAAACCGCACCCCGTCCGCCGCCGGGTTGGAAAACAGAAACGAGGGGAAGATCTAGCTGTAGCACGGATGCCAAGAAATTTGGTGTCTGATGGGGCTCATTGATAGAGTGTTATTTACTCATAACTAGCAAGATGCCCATCCGTTGCACGGAAAATCAAGATGCATTTGTATGAGTAGTTTATGTTGTGGGAGAAAAGGATGAACAAGAGAAGGCCTTATTTGCAAATGTGGAGAGGGGTGTGGGCATCTTTTTGCAAAATTGCCATAGTTTCCTTCCTATCCGTCAGATATAAATCGAACGGCCTATATTGCAGGATGGCAGGCACACCATCATCACCAACTCTGTTTTATATAAGAGTATATAGATATAGATATAGATATAGAGAGTAGAGATTACCAAATCTCATGAGTGCAATGCACGTGTAGCTTACTAGTTGGTTACCAAATATCATCCGGGTTTGGCACGAGCTCGTACTACGGGAGCACCACAAGGCCTTCCTATCCGTCGCAACGCACGGGCACATTTCCCTCTCGGGGCCCACGGGACCAAACTTCAGTGGCTTAGTGCACCAGCCTATGAGTCAATGACATGCGGACCTTAAATGCGGCTGGCCCACATGTCATTCTCATGGTGGTGGCGTGGTTCGCGACTCACTCGTTCGAGATGAACCGGCCGGTGGTGGCGTGGCCGTGGCAAGGGTGCCACAGCTGGGCGTCGAGGCGTAGATGGCCACATCAGCGGGTACTACCTGTAGTACAAAAGTACTCCAGCTGAGGATTGATGCCCGTGATGAAATGTGTCACAGCCGCTGGATGAAACTTCGATGGTGCGGGAGTACGAATCGGAGCAGGCAAACCGCGTCCAATCGGGTGTGGCTGTGGTAGAAAGTTGATGGTCGTCGCAGTTCAGCTGGCCCGCATGTCATGCACACAAAGGCAGAGGAGCGGTGGGGCCGAGAGGGATGAGGCGCACGTCGGGGGACGTCATGCCATGGGTTGGAGCGGCATCATGGGAATCGCGTGTGGGTGTGGCAGTGGTAGAAACAAGAAACGTGATGGTCATTGTGGTTCAACTTCCATGGACAAGCTGTCATGTCTGCTGACACATGCATTGCATACCGCTCACTGCAAGGAGCAGTAGTAGAGAAAACTTGTTCCAAAGATACCATTTTTCCGATAAAATTCTTGAGATATCATTAGTTTTTACACATGTGATTACTCCTGCAAGGGTCAATCACAACAGGTGTTTTGTAAAAAAATGCATCTTGATGTTCCCTGCAATGCACGGGCATCTTGCTAGTTATAGAAGAAGGCCACACGGGCATCTTGCCGCAGGGTGTGCCACCGACCCAAACTTCAATTTTCTTTTCAGACGATTAGGTGCACCGGATGTCGTGCCATGCTACAAAATGTAAAAAAATAGCTCCAAATTTTTTAAAACCTGTTATCTTCAAACCATCAAAACAGCCCGAGGAATATATTTTGAGTGAAGCATGATTTACTTTTGCTGACATATGTATATCAAAACTAGAGTGTTTATATTTCAAGCCCGTGAACAAGTATTATTCTACTACTTTGGATCCATTGCAACGCACGGGCCAGCACATTGGTAGTAGTAGTCTCTATCTCTATCTCTACTCTACTCTTATTCTTATAAAAAACAGAGTTGTTGATGATGGTGTGCCTGCCATCCTGCAGTATAGGCCGTCCGATTTATATCTGACGGATAGGAAGGAAACTATGGCAATTTTGCAAAAAATACCCACACCCCTCTTATACTAGCAAGATGCCCGTGCGTTGCACGGAACATCAAGATCTTGTGGGAGTTAAGGATGAATGAAGGAAGGCCTTATCTGCAAATGTGGAGAGGAGTGCGTGTAAATTGTCATAGTTTCCTTCCTATCCGTTAGATATAGATCAGACGGCCCATATTGCACGATGGCAGGCACACCATCATCACCAACTCTGCTTTTTTATAGGCCGTCCGATTTATATATGATGGGTAGGAAGAGAACCGTGGCAATTTTGCAAAAAGAAACCTACACCCCTCTCAACATTTGCAAATAAGGCCTTCCCTCGCTCATCCTTTTCTCTCACAAGATAAACTACTCATACAAATGCATCTTGATGTTCTGTGCAACGCACGAGGATGTTTCCTTGGGGGTCTCTCCAGCGCGGCGTGGCCATAGTTGCAAGTTGACGCCCCTTGAGATGCCGACGTTGAGGGGCACTCGGATTTTGTCCGATGAGCAGGTAAGATGAGTTTGATCACATAGTAAATGCATTCTAAAGACTACTTCCGTGTCCATTTCCTAATTCTCCCCCTGCCCACTGTTTCACAGGTTAGGCTCGATGCGAGTAGAGATTGGCTTGCATATGTATGGGAGGGTACCAACATCAATTTGCACAACATTTACAACGGTGACACCGTTCCTGTAGAACCTTTGTCCAACATTGGGATCAGCCATGCAACGGGCCACCGCCTGAATTGGTACGATGGAACCACGGTGAGATTCAAGAAGATAGCACGAACCTTGCACATGGCGGTCAAAGGTGGACGATGCTGTCTGTGGCCGATTTGTTGCCGTACGAGTACGAAGACGCTGTGCTCCTTTCTAATCGCATCTTCGCGGTGACAAACTAGGGGACTTGTTTCGTATGAGACACATCCAACGGTATACTCCCTCTCTCCCAGTTTATTTGTTTTGAATTTTTTCGTTTTATAAGTTTCAAACTCAAATTTAGAGCTCCCCATCACATGTTGAGATTACAATGTCCATTAAATCGTTGCGTGCATGTATAGTAAAGAAACAAATCTCGAGTTTGCCATGAGTTCATGCAGCGTTAGCACCACAAGGCCTGGTGCAGGAGTTACATTTACCTCTCGGGGCCCTCGGGTCTGAGCTTCAGCGCCTTACGACACCTGCCTTTGAATAAAAAACATGTGGACTCGATAGGTGGCTGGTCCACATGTAATGCTCCCGAAGGCAGAGGGGCAGTGGGGCCGAGAGGGGTGAGCCGCAGGTTGGGGGACGTGTGGTGTCATGGGTTCGAGCGGCGTCGTGGGAATCGCGTGTGGCTGTGGTAGAAACTTGATGCTCGCCGCATTTCAGTTGGCCCACATGTCATGCACACAAAGGCAGAGGGGCCGTGCGGTCGAGAGGGGTGAGGCGCACGTCGGGGGACGTGGTGCCGTGGGTTGGAGCGGCGTCGTGGGAATCGCGAATGGCAGTGGATGAAACGTGATGGTCGCCGTAGTTGAACTTCCATGGACAAGCTGTCATGTCTACGGACACATGCATTGCATACCGATCATTGGAAGGAGTAGTAGAGAAAGCTAGGCGGATAAATAGTTCATTATACTCAAGCGGACCCATGCTACTACTTGTTCCAAAGACATGCACACCATCGAAATAGTCCATCTATATCAATATACATAGAGAGGGAATATTTTTTTTACAAGAGAGGAAATAGTTCATCCATCCATAATGCCCTGCTACTGGTGCAGCGTCTTCTTCTTCTTGTTCTTCTTCTTCTTCTTCTTCTTGTTCTTCTTCTTCTTCTTCTTCTTCTTGTCATTTTCTATGGGAGACAGCTTCGCAACAAGCTCTCTGGACCTTGCAGCTATCTCGAAACTCACACGGGCATCGAGGGCAGCATAGTTTATCCGCTCGTATGTCAAGGGATAATTCTCCCATCCAAACGACCTTAATGCCAGCGTCTCGTCACCCTTCTGAAGATTTGTTCAGAGCACAAAATTTTCTACGTCGAATAGGGATGGTGTCGGTTTATCACAATCTTCTATAGGAATTTTTATTTTGGTTTGTAGGTCAGTGATGCTTTTCAAATCAAGGTTGTACGGCTCCAACTTCTGTTGTCCCCTGCGATGGCTGCCCCACAGAAGTATATGTCCTCTCGAGACAATAAATCGTGAAGCTCACCTGGTATGGAGGGCGTGTGTATTATGTGGTACACCAAAACATCATCTTCGAGGCACAGCTGAAGGACGGCGGCGCGTTGGATCTTCCCAGTGGCACGCTCTGTGTACTCTGCATCGAGACCGATGACATTCATCTCCACCTTTTGGAGGGAGTTGGATACATTGTTGATCCACTTTCGAACAACCCTTGGGTGGTCAGTGACTGTGGCAACTATGCTCAACGAGCCTTCGACGAGGACATGTTGGACGCTAAAAACCTGCATCTCGATCTCTTTCGCCATTTGGAACCGCTGGACCGGAGGACTATGGTTTGGAGAATTAGGATTAGATGGCTAGTCTAACAGAAGAAGATGATTACTTATAGGGGCTTCGGAATTACTCCAGGAGGATGTGAAGAGGTTAAAACAATGTTAATGCAGTGTGGTTTGGATGCAAATGAAGATCAAGGAGTAGTGAAGAAGCCGAGGAAAATCGGTTCCCGATGGAGAAGTAAATGGGAGAAGTTATGCGCATGCATGAGGAGAGCTGTGGTGGTTTGACTGTTGCATGCAATGGATTGGATGGGCTCTTCGGTTGCCTTTTCTCTCTCCCACGCGCACGCCCACTTGCATGCTGCAGTTTATTGGCTGGAGTCTGGCTGCAGCTGCTCATGCTGTGAATGCGGGGCATGGAGGGAAATGGGCGCATGCAAAAGGGTATATACGCAGACTAATTATAGAAATACTGAAAAAAGTTATGCACAGACAAAAGAGGACCGGAGGGAGTACTACTCATGTTCCTACTACAGTTAAGGAATATGCGGTTATCCTCAAAAAAGAAAAGTCCTTCTTCGCGCTTCAGCATGCACGAGAATTTGGGTCTGCTCGCAATATGGATGATACCTGGAGGATGAAGTGAACCCAGAGGCATGCTAGCCCGGGAGTACTACTCATGTTCCTACTACTCCTACTACTAGTAGTAGTACAGTTGTGGTACACTTGATGGTCAAAATACTATTATTCATCCGGTCCTCACAATGAAGTGACAAGACCCTACGCCCGAGGTGACACCAGTCCAGGCGGCGTGTCCGGGTTACCAAAGTCAGCCTCACCTTGTGCACTGTGCAGTCACTGTCACCGCCGCTGTATAGCATGCCTCGCCTCGTCTCCCTCTCCCCTAGCACCACTCCATCTCCATCTCCGTCTCGCCGGAGATCCTGAGGTCACTCTTCATCATCTCACTGTGCCCCCGCGTACCCTCGCCTCGCTCGCCTACCCCAGTACCACTATTCCCTCGCTAGCCGCTCCAGCACCGAAAGCCTTCTCCCCCGTACATCAAGCCCCCCAAAACCCCATCTTCCAAGCTCCACCATGGCCGAACGCGAACCGCGTAGCATCCATATGAGCCGCGATTGGAGCAATCTCCCCAGTGACGTCCTCGACCTCTATTGTTCGTGTGTGGATATGTTGAGCGCCCTGCGGCTGGCTGCATGCTCAAGGGGCATGCACACAACCATCGTCGAAGCGAGGCCTAAGCTTTTCAAGACACCCTGCTTGCTGCTATCTGGTCTTGCGAGATTTGCTCACCATGATACGGAGGCGTACATGATGCCCCTCGACTTCAATCCAACCTCCATTAGCCGAAACTTCTTTGCAGGTATGTAGTGGGTCGCCGTACATCATTTCCCTCGACTTTGATCTGATCACCATCGCCCGAAACTTCTTGCAGGTATGTACTGGGTCGGCATGAACTCCCACTGGATGGCTGCCATCAGAGAAGACGGGGAAAAGTTGGTGCTCGTGAACTTCCAGACCTCCCATGAGATTATCCTTCCTCCGTTGGATGATATAGAGTTTTACCTTCGCGGTCCAAGTCATCTAGATTACGTCATCAGTTGGACGCACTTTGTTTTACAGAAGATTGTAATCTGCCAAGTGCCCACACGACATGCGTATTACGCAGACTTCAAGCTAATTGCGTTGTTCGACAAGGGACTCGCCTATCTTTCCGCCGGTGCCTTCTTTAGTTGGAGACAGCTCAGCTCGCAGTGGATCGTCGTCAAAGCTGATACACACTTCTGTGATGCTATTGAACACAATGGCATCATCTACATGATCGACAAAGCAGATGGCACCATGTATTGCTGGGATGCCGCGTGTAAGTTGTTTCCGTCTGATGTTAATGATGACGCCATGACACTGTTTGAACTTTTTGTGATGATTGACATATCCCTGTTTGAGCAGAATTTGAGTAGAACTATGGCAATGTATTTGAGACACCGTAAATCGGCTATATTTGGAATGAGTTAATTCATGCGATTGTGACCATGTCATTACGGCCAATTTGTACCCCTGAATAATAAAACTATTAGGAAGATATTGATATTCTCCTTATTTTATAGTAATCTATATACTACTAAATATGAGTGTGTATCATTGGCCATGTTAGTTTCCTCATTTTCATGATGTAGAAACATGCATCACACTGTTGATTTCATCTAACCATACATTAGGGAAGCAAATGTGCATATGGAGAACTCTTTATTTTGAAGCTCTGTTGGAAAAGGCAGTGCCTAGGAGCCGCTTAGGCATGCTTAGGCGCTAGGTGATGGCTAAACGCCTCACCTAGGGCATAAATGGAAGTCTAGGTAGGGCAAACAAGAAATTTTCTACCCAATCGAGAAGTCATGGCATATTGCATTGATATGCCAAACAGGTCGTATTCCAATGTTAGTAGCTGTTAGTTATCTTAACTATATGCCCTCAATTAATATCAATACACATATAATAACCACAGATACACCCCAATAGTAAAACCTATATGACCGCCTAGCCCACGCCCAACGCGCTTAAGCACTGCCTAGGCACTAGGCGAAGGCCAACCGCCTCGCTTACGCCTACCGCTTTTTCCTACCTTGTTTTGAAGTAGTGAAATCCTGTAATGCTTACCATGTGTACATACCTATGTTCGCCCTTCAGCAATCAATAGCTAGAATAATATGCTCACAAAAATTTTGCCCATAGAACATGAGTATATAACAATGCATGGTCTGTTAGTTTCCTTGAAGAATTTTTTTGTGAGGACAGAACATGATTACATAACATGCATGACATGGTAGTTTCCTATGAAGAATCGATTGTGAGATAACATGAGTATAACCATGTATGGCACTTATATATTTTCTAACCTAGTATACATTTCCCTGTATTTTCCTCCCAGTTCCAACAGGGACATATCAATGTTGTTTCTTGCATTATCCTACTCATACTCTGAACAATGCTGATCTTACATTAACAATGCCTGTCCTTTTTGATATGATGCAGTGTCCCTACAGTTACTGCCCTTTGTAATCACACCACCTTTGCCAAAAACAGGGAAGCACAACTGGTTCCTCGCTCGATCAGAGGACGGCAAAAGACTGATGATCATTCAGACACATGAGTCGAAAAAGTTATATTGCAAAAAACCCACTGTATGCAAGCACTGTGAAATACGTGAGTATCCGGACAGTGGCTGTTACGTCTATGAGCAGGATACCAGCTTGTTGGGGCCTGCAGGATTTTTGAGTTGGAGGCGGGTAAACAGCCTTTGTTCATACTCTCTGTTTCTCGGACTCAATTATCCGATTAACTAGGAGATCACCATTGGCAAGGACCTTGATTGTGACAGCCTGGATTTTGCCTTCTCTCTTTTTACCGGACTTGCCTTCTCTCTCTTTTCGGACTTGGTTTTCATCGTGGTTTTTGCCTTGATTTGATTTGGATTTTTGGATCAATTCAAATGGACTTGTCACTTGGGCATATCCTTGGCTTTCACCCAAGTGACCTATCTACCTTATTCCTCCCACAAATTCCCAAAATAATAAACTGAATATTTTTCCTAAAAGGAAAATATTCATTTTTCTCTCTTAAGCTCATTTCAGAACTTTGTGCTCCAAAGCAACCTCATTTTTCTTGCTCAGAAAAATATGAGATAATTCCTAAATATTCTTAGGACCATGGCACATCTTCCCATGCAAAATATTGCATCACTTTTTGTAATATTTTTACTGTAGAAAATCTTTTCACTTCTGGACCATAAATGCACTTTGTACAACCAGTGCATTTTTCCTTGAGCTTTTGGCCTTGAGATTTCTTGAGCTTAAAGAACTTCCTAAGAAACCCTAAACCCCAGGAGATTAGCCCTAATGGCCTTCTAGAAGGTGGCCAAACTTGGCGACCAAGTTTCTGACCAGAAACTTGCCAGCTTGGTAGAGTCGCGTCTGGTCGGCCTGGGTATGATCCATCACCTCTCCTAGACGTAGCACTGCACGGTCGATCTCGTAGACAAGGTTTGGCCGCTCCTGGCCGTCGTTTTGGCCATGCCATCTTGGTGACCGCGCGAGGACACGGCGCCTGGCAGCGTCTCGACGCGCTCTGGCTGGCGCTTTGCGTTCTGTTTCACATGTGTGCATGCAAGCGCTCGCCTCCGACTGCCGCAACATGCCACAACCCTTGACCCATCACCCATGACCCCTCCCTGGCGCTCGCCAACGCCGGAGCCGCCGCAGCAAGCCCGGTCAAGTCGCGGCCAAAACGGCATAGTGCGCGCGTGTGCTTGTCCCCATCTCAAACCGCCTCCTGTGCTCGTCCGCGAGCGTGGGCAAGCGTCGACGTTGACGCTGCACCCTGTCCCCTCGCGTTGGAGCCTCTCGTCGACGTTCGCCGCGTGTCCAGAGCGCTCCGGCGGCGACACGTCCCCCCCTCTGCTCTGGCTATATAAAGCCACCCAGCCTCCCTTGCTAGCCACGCACCACTCCACACCACCTCCACGAACACGTAGACGAGCAGAAGCCCGGTCGGGCAGGCCTCTGGCCGTCGCCCCGACCCGAGGACTCCGGTGATCCCCGCAGGCCAGCTACCGCTCTCCAGGGCCTCTCGAGCTCAAGCAGCTGCTTGGGCAGGGCCTTGGTGGTCTGCTGGAGTTGCCTGGACCCCGCCAAGCCCTCGGAGCCGCCTCTAGCCACCGTCTTCCACCTCTCCGGCGAACCCCGTCCACCACCGAAGCTTGCGAGCTCGACTGCGACCAGCTCCGTCCACCTTTCGCCAAGCCACGGGTACGGGCAGGTGCGCCGCGAGCCCCACTTCCGATCTATCCCTCTAGCCTAGCCCCAAACCCCCTCGTCGCCGGCATGATCTCCGGCGAAGCACCGCCTCCCCTCTGATCTCGATCCCCTTCCCTCTCTTCTGACTGGTGGGGCCCAATGTCAGCCTCACCACTCGCGCCCGAAGCGGTACGAGTGGAGGCGCACTCCCACTTTACGCCTTCGACGTCACCCCCCAGGATTTTCTATTTATTCAAATTTAATTCAGAAATTTGACTAAACTTTGACCAGCCACCATTTCTAAACCATAAGTCCAAATGAATTGATTCATTTTGCATTGTCTTTGTTACAGAAAGCTCTAGCAGCACACCAAAAGTTGGATTTTTCCTTGCTGTCTAGAATTTCTGGTGATTTTCAGAATGTGTTTTGACATTTATTTTTGTGGTTTTAAAATATTTTCAGAAGAAGGATCTTGCCTTGAAGCTAACCAGGAGGAGTGTGACCCTCCTCTGCACTAAGGCAAGCCACAACATCATTTGGATGGTGTTATTTCAATATCTATGATTTTCTACTTGAATATGAGTCTTTATTTGCATTTAAAATTTGATAAATTAATATGGTTAATTGCTAGTTGTTTTATGATGCTTGATCTGCTTGTTTTAGCTTCTGGTTGAGTTCATAGAATTGTTTGGCTAAGTAGAGTAAGATTTTGCACTAGATATTTTGTTATGGAAAGTTATGGTAGCTATTTTTGCTAGTAATAGTTTTCAACTAAATGATGAACTAATAAAAATGTTGTTTGTAGATAAAAATGAGTTATAACCAGAGAAGTTTCTGATCTTAGTATTGCGAGATAGTTATGTTGCTTGTTTTGATCCATGCTTAAGAGTTGTTTGCTCTGGGTGACGAGTAGTTGCATGATTTCCGGTATGATGACATGTTAGTAATAAAAAGTTTTCCTGAAAGTTAATACTTGATTAAGTTCAACCTGAATATGATGTTGATCACATCATGGTGCCACTGAATCGGGTTTTTAATTCAGTGCGACCACATTTACCTAATGGGAAGGTCTTTATTCGGTCCTTTGTCGTGGCTCTCACCGGTGCCTCCCGCGAGGGAAGGTTATGGCGTGCATACCTGGCCCGGTAGGCAGACATAATCTTGTGTGCTCGTTTTGTTTTTATGGTACCTTGTCCCTGTTTGGGACCATTTTGCCACGACGGTGGCCGTTGGTGTCTTTGGTAGACACGGGGCCACCCAAGACCTAGCCCTGAGAGGGAGATGGTCGCAGTGGCCGGGGAGAGTGCATGGCAAAGGGAGGGTTTTGTCAGAATACCTTGGTCCACCCGAATGGGAGTACGAGGCCATGTATTCCGTAGTGTGGGTAAAGTGCGCTACCTCTGCAGAGTGTATTTAATCTATCGATAGCCGCGCCCTAGGTTATGGGCAAGACTCGGGAGTAAGTCACACCATGGATCAACTTTTATAATTAATCTTGCAAACTAGTAATTGTTGTGATGCATTGTTTCGTGGTGAACCTTGAACACTCGAGGTGTTCATGAGTGATTGGTTTCAGGTGTGACCCCGTTGTGGTCACCGTTTGGTTACGAGGTAACCGTCTGGTAAGCGAGTCCGTGTGACTCGGTGCACCGTTTGGTTACAAGGTAACCGTCTGGTAAGCGAGTCCGTGTGACTCGGTGTGCTGTTTGGTTGCTTTAACCGTCTGGTAAGCGAGTCCATGTGACTCGGTGCGCTGTTTGGTTGCTTTGCGTAGCTTTGCATTTCTAGTAATTTCTCGCATTAATTTAACTTGATTAAATTATCATGATATTGTCTGTCATCGTGCTTATGTTTGTTGTGAGCTTGCAAGTACATTCAATGTACTGACCTGGCGTGTCATGCCAGCTTTCAGGCAAGTTGATTCGCATCGGAGCGCATCTCGTGTCTATGTCGTGTCCACGTCGGTGTCCCTGTGCCATGGAGTTCCACTACGTCGTTCTTCCGCTGCCGCGTAGTTTCGTGTGATCGAGGCCCCAACCATGTTCATTAAATAATGTACATACTGTCTAGCAGCATCGTGTGTGCCACTTGGCCTCGAATCTCGATGTAATATCAGACCTTTGTACCATGCTAGTATCAATAAAGAGGTTATTTCTGTACCATGTTGTTGTGTATTGCCAGAAGACTCGATCTCTGGGCTGGCAATGCAGGGTAAACCGGTTGCTCTGAGCCGGGGTGCCACATTGATGGCAGAGAGGCTCTGTTTGCTATGGAAAACTATGTCTACGCAGCGAGCCCTAGGAGTTCGGGAGCAAACTTCCCTGATTGTCAACGATACAGCCTGCAGCCAAAAGAAGGTGAGAATGACAAAGGCATCTGGATTAACTTTGATCCTTGGATGTGTCAAGTCCGATAGGCAGTGATGTGGTTCAAGCCTTCATGTTGATAGGTAATTGGGGTGTTGCATCGAAAGGGTGGAGTACTGGTGTCTCCGGATCACTGGTGGCTGAACCGGGGCTGCAAATTATTATGGTGTTGGATCATCCCTCTTCGAATGACTTGTTGTCTTTGCTGCTTGTTCTGGATGGGTAGTTCTCTCTTTTGTTATGCATATTCCTTGTCATTTGGTCATCCTCGTCTATGTCACTCTTACTATGTAATAGTTGCCTCTATTTAGAATGTCATTCTCGTCTGGATCACGAGAGTCTGAGCGCTGCAGATGGGTGCGTTTTGGTGGTGTAGCAAGACTTCTTATGAACTATCATGTCTTGCTGTTTATGTCAGTAGTAGTCACTAGTCAATGTTTGAATGTTGTATATATCGTTGTTTCGAACTGTTTATTGTCTCGAACTGCTGGTGGGCTAAATGAGGGCATCACCATTCTCCAGTGTTCAGAGTATATCTCCTTTTTTCAAGTTATAATTTGAGCTTAGTGTCTTTTCGATGATGTACACTTGTTTGGGCCAGTGAGGTGTCGTTGAATATGGGCCGAGTAGTAACGCAATGCCAAATAGGTCAATTATGACTCTCAGGCCGGGCTCTCAAAAGATCCTCAAAAAAGGCCGGGCTCTCAAAAAAGAAAGAATTGGGACTCTTAGGCCGACATGTGGGCGCCACCGGTGTTTTCGTGCGCTTGCGCGCCAAGAGCATATTGGCGCATGTTCGAAATTCATGCTACCTTTTCATCCCCAATCAACCGCCCCTCCCCCACCTCTGGAATCTCGATTCCTACTCTAGTTCCCCCAAATCCCCCTCCTGTACTCCCTGTACTCAACTGCACTATCATGTCACCGGTCAACACGGATCTCTGAGCTAGAGATCCTGAGGTCTGTCCTGCCTTCGGGCGTTGCGTGCTGTTGCTCAACAATGGCATGGCGGCGCTTGACGACCAGTTTGCCGGAAAGTGTTGATGGTAACCATCAACGGTGACCGGCCTCCCATCTCGCCGGACGACCTTGTCAAAGATCTTAGCATTGCGCACGACATCCAAATAAGTGACTTGCTCGTCGAAGTCTGCCCGCCACCGGCTGATTTCTTCGTCATGTTCCGGACAACTTTCGATTGCAGTCATGTGTTTGAATCTTCTCGGCGTTTGTTCTGCGATGGCACGTTGGTGAGCTTTGATCGGTGGCACCCAGGATGGGGCTCAGTGCCTTCTGAGCTTGAGCTTTTAACAAAGCTTACCTTCCACGGCATGCCTCGACGTGCTTGGAACAGCGAGTCCATGAATGAGCTTATCAACGACCTTGGAGGTGAGCTCGTAAGTATGTTTGTTCCTCCAGACAGCTGGGCTCTAACGATTATGGCATGGATGAAGAAGCCGTCCACCATACCAAAGGTGATTGGTGTTGAGATACCGGTGCAGGAACCGGGGTTGTACTATTCGTCGCCACCAAGGCCGCCGCGGACCACGTTTGGGATGTACCTGTATCGAGTGTTCGTGCATGTCGAAGAAGTGGTCTATCCATCAATCGAAGTCCTGCCGCCGCCGCTGGTGCCTGGGTCTGTCGACGACGTCCATTACAGGAGTCAACGTCAGACTTTCCCCGTGTTGCTCGGAACGATGGATGGCACAGGGCCTAGTCCATCGCGCGGCGGAGGCCACTGCTTCTTTGGGAGAAGAGGCAGGGCTGGCTGCCTGGATGTGCTCTAATTTGAGGTAACAACGGAATCTTGTCAGATGACCTGTTCTATTTTTTTACCTAAACTTTTTTTTAGAAAGGGCTGTATGTCAACTTAATGTTCTAGCAGAACTTATATATTGTGTTGTCTGTCTGTTTTTCTTTGCACAGCATTCAAGATATTTCCCCATCATTGATAAAGACGATGAACCGTCGTTATGTACGAGTTCGTTGTTTTCAACATAGCCCTACCCGTAGCGTTGCACTGCTTCCACCCTGATTGTGCCGCCTGCATGAAATTTTTGTATGAAGTTCAGTGTGCTATGATGTTCTATATGATTGTGTCAACTATATAAGTTTTTACTGAGCATCATCAATGCATATGGCTGAAAGATGTATTTACGAGCATCGATCTCTCTCTCTCTCTCTCTCTCTCTCTCTCTCTCACACACACACACACACACGGACGCACACACGCACAAGTGGGAACCGTTGAATTATTTCTTCGCTCGTGACAGCTTTGAATTAGGTTCCACTGTACTCTAACTTTTTTCTTAAGTTATTAATTGAGCTCAATGACTTCAAAAAGTTGTACAGAAGCCTTGTTTGGGCCTTTCCGGCGTCGCTGAATGTGGGCTGAGTAGCCATGCAAGGTTGTACTGTACTACACAGGCCTTTTTTTTCAACATCAACAATGCAACTGGGCCGACAGTTGTACACAATCCGGGTCAACTTGTTATTCTCCGCCCCGCTGGGCTGCAAATCTTTCCTAGGAGTGATGCATTAGTCTTAACAAGAAAATGGGCTTGAAGAAATAATAAATGGGATGTAATTATAAAAACTGGGCAGTAACTATAAAAAATGCACCAAACACGTAATTACTTTATAAAATAATATTTTAGGATTTTGAAAATTTTAATTTCATTAATTGTTGCGCGCGCAATGTTTCGTTGGATTTTTACATAATACAAATTTATATTGAAATTGTATTTAATCTGACTAGAAATTTTATTGAATTCTGTTTTCAACGGTTGGTTGAAATTATTAATCGTTGTCCTAGCTAGAAAATGGGTTGTACTTTTAACAAACTGTAAATGGGCTTTAGTAAATTCCATTAGAATTCAAAAATGGGTTGTACATTCTTACAAATCGCAAATGGGCCATAAGTTCTCTGCCACACACTTGTGGGCCTACTAAGTTGACGCGTATGCAAGGCTTTGTCAACTTATAGTCAACACACGGTTCTAGCAGCAGTGTCCGTTGGATGTCCATCCAACGGATGTCGTGCTTCTTCTTCAATCTCGGATATTCTAGCTTCAGCCGCCCAAAAAATGATTCCTCCCCTGACATCTGGGGCGCACCGTTTCGGAGGCTGACCTGTGGGCCTACTAAGTTGACGCGTACCAAGGGCTTTGTCAACTTAGTCAATATAAACGATTCTACCTGCAGTGACCATACGATGTCCATCCAACGGCCGTTGTGATTCTTCAACCTCTGGTCTTCTTGCTCCAGCCGCCCAAAGCAGCGCCGGTCGTGCTGCCTGCTCTTGCCTCTCGTGGCCGGCTGTGCTGCCACGGAGGCCTCACCTCCCCCTACCACTCCCACCGCTGGCCAGGCCCTGCGGCGACGACATCCTCACACCGCAGCCGAACCAGTGAATTCTCGTACTCCTCTCCACGTGGGCATCCACTGCCGCGTCTTCCCCGGCTCTGCGTCGTCCCCTTCCTAGGCCTCACCGTCGTCCACCGCCTTGGTGCTCTCGGCGCGGCGTGGTCAATGTGGTCAATGACCGACTTCCATCGGAAGAGTACTATATGTGGAGAGGCTGACAGCTGGGTCCATGGCTGCAGCAAGGAAGTGCCTCCTTATTATGCAGAAAATAATTATTCCTCCACCTGACAGCAGGGACCCACCGGATGGGCCACCGTATTTCACGAAAAAAACATTTCCCCCCTGACAGCTGGGATCCACCAGCTACATCTTCGCATGCAAGGAAGTGCGTCCATATTACGGGCAAAAAAATGATTCGCCCCCTGACTGCTGGGACCCACCAGCTACATCTCCGCACGCAAGGAAGTGCGTCCATATTATGAAAAAAAACGATCCGCCCCCTGACTACTGGGACCCACCAGCTACATCTTCGCACGCAAGGAAGTGCCTGACAGTCGGGACCCACCCGGTCGAAGCGTACGTAGCGTTGTCATTCTGGTCGCGAACGTGTATGTACATACTGGTTGATCGGTCTGTCTGCAGGCTGCAACGATGAACCGTGGCCGTGCAAGGAAGGGCACATGTCGTAGTAGAGGCGCGCACGTGTGGTCGTAGAGGCGCACACGTAGCATGTACACATACGTACAACGGCCAGGGTGCAAGAAAGAAAATATGGCCCCGTACGTACATACGGGCGGGGTCTCGAACACCAACTTGGGCATACGTACGGCCAGGGCTCGTGTACATGGCTGGGTCGGAACGGAGAAATTGCGCCGTCGTCATGCTCATGGGGAGGCAACGGAATGCATCGTGTTCATCGGGAGGCAACGGAACGCGTGCTATTCATCGGGAGCCAACCGTCTTGGACGGAACAGGCGATGGAAACGAGGCCTGGCGTACTGCAGAATGGAGGAAACGGCCTTGTGTTTGACCGGCTACAGTGCAAACGGGATCCTATTCATCGGGAGGGGTCTGGCGTACCGCAAAACGGAGGAAACGGACCTCCTATGGTCGAAACGGGGTCCTGTTGATTGGGAGGGGTGTGGCGTACCGCGAAATGGAGGAAACGGACTTGTGTTGGAGCGTTATGGTCGAAATGGGGGTCTTGTTCATTGGGAGGGGTGTGGCGTACCGCAAAATGGGACTCCACGGGATACTGTTCATCTCCACCGTCGACTGCCTCCACGGGCTACTGTTCATCCACCGTCGACCTCCTCCAGCCTCCACCCGCGACTGTTCATCCACGGGCTCCTGTTCATCCAGCCTCCACCGCGCGCTCCTCCACCGGCTACTGTTCAACCAGCCCTCTCCACGGGGTCCTATTCAACCACCCCTCCACGGGCTACTGTTCATCCAGCCCTCCACCGGCTACTGTTCAACCAGCCCTCCACCGGCTACTGTTTAACCAGTCCTCCACGGGGTCCTGTTCATCCAGCCCTCCACGGGACCCTGTTCATCCACCGACTCAATCGATCGGGGTACTATTCATCCAGCGGCAACGACCTCTACTACCACGGGGTCTTGTTCATCCAACCCCCCATCGGGAACTGTTCATCCAAACCCCCTCAACAACGCTCACTGTTCATCCAGGGAAGGAGGTAGTTGCAGTGTTCGATCGGCTTCAGTTAGCAGCAGTAGCGAAGGAATCACTCGGGTTCAGTTAACAGCAAGGGATCAATCAATCGCTCGGGTTCAGTAACGCGTAGCCTGCAGTGCAATCGCTCGGGTTTAGTTAGAGCCCAATGCCTCGCTTGGGTTCAGTTAGAGCCCAACGCCTCGCACACACGCGCGTACATACGAGAGAAACGCGCATCGCTCAGTGATACGTCTCCAATGTATCTATAATTTTTGATTGTTCCATGCTATTATATTATCTGTTTTGGATGTTTATGGGCTTTATTTTACACTTTTATATTATTTTTGGGACTAACCTATTAACCCAGACACAGTGCCAGTTCCTGGTTTTTCCTTGTTTCAGTGTTTCGAAGAAAAGGAATATCAAACGGAGTCCAAACGGAATGAAACCTTTGGGAGAGTTATTTTTGGAACGGAAGCAATCCAGAAGACTTGGAGTGCACGTCAGGGAAGCAACGAGGTAGCCACGAGGCAGGGAGGCGCGCCTGCCCCCCTGGGCGCGCCCCACCCTCATGGGCCCCTCGTGGCTCCCCTGACCGACTTCTTTCGCCTATATATGTCCATATACCCTAAAAACATCAAGGAACAGAATAGATCGGGAGTTCCGCCGCCGCAAGCCTCTGTAGCCACCAAAAACCAATCGGGACCCTGTTCCGGCACCCTGCCGGAGGGGGAACCCTCACCGGTGGCCATCTTCATCATCCCGGCGGTCTCCATGACGAGGAGGGAGTAGTTCACCCTCGGGGCTGAGGGTATGTACCAGTAGCTATGTGTTTGATCTCTCTCTCTCTCTCTCTCTCGTGTTCTTGAGGTGATACGATCTTGATGTATCGCGAGCTTTGCTATTGTAGTTGGATCTTATGATGTTTCTTCCCCTCTAGTCCCTTGTAATGGATTGAGTTTTCCCTTTGAAGTTATCTTATCGGATTGAGTCTTTAGGGATTTGAGAACACTTGCTGTATGTCTTGCCGTGTTATCTGTGGTGACAATGGGATATCACGTGATCCACTTGATGTATGTTTTGGTGATCAACTTGCGGGTTCCGCCCATGAACCTATGCATAGGGGTTGGCACACGTTTACGTTTTGACTCTCTGGTAGAAACTTTGGGGCACTCTTTGAAGTACTTTGTGTTGGTTTGAATAGATTAATATGAGATTGTGTGATGCATATCGTATAATCATACCCACGGATACTTGAGGTGACATTGGAGTATCTAGGTGACATTAGGGTTTTGGTTGATTTGTATCTTAAGGTGTTATTCTAGTACGAACTCTTGAATAGATCGATCTGAAAGAATAACTTTGAGGTGGTTTCGTACCCTACCATAATCTCTTCGTTTGTTGTCTGCTATTAGTGGCTTTGGAGTGACTCTTTGTTGCATGTTGAGGGATAGTTATGTGATCCAATTATGTTATTATTGTTGAGAGAACTTGCACTAGTGAAAGTATGAACCCTAGGCCTTGTTTCCTAGCATTGCAACACCGTTTGTGCTCACTTTTATCATTAGTTACCTTGCGGTTTTTATATTTTCAGATTACAAAAACCTATATCTACCATCCATATTGCACCTGTATCACCATCTCTTCGCCGAACTAGTGCACCTATACAATTTACCATTGTATTGGGTGTGTTGGGGACACAAGAGACTCTTTGTTATTTGGCTGCAGGGTTGTTTTAGAGAGACCATCTTCATCCTACACCTCCCACGGATTGATAAACCTTAGGTCATCCACTTGAGGGAAATTTGCTACTGTCCTACAAACCTCTGCACTTGGAGGCCCAACAACGTCTACAAGAAGAAGGTTGTGTAGTAGACATCACTCGGCCTCGACCACCCACCGTAACCAGAACTCCCCGATATTTTCCTCGCCCTCGCTTCTACCACGGTTTTTTCCGTCATGGACGACCCAAATGCAGCCGCGTCTCCGGCCCGCCCAGGACGAAAAGCCCATTTTCTGCCATGATTTTTTGTCATAGAAGTAGGAACCCACCACATCTATGATGATACCGGGTTTTGTCACAATTATCGTCATAGAAGTGTCATAAGTATGAAAGAATTTTTTTTCGTTCAGCCCAAAATATCACGGATGTGTCTTTTTTTGTAGTGACAGGGGTATAGTAGGTAATTAAATCGCAAACGTTTTTTTATTAACCGTATGTGTACTGGGCCTTTCGTTCTCCTCTCGCACGTCTTGTCACCCCGCTGCCGCACACGGCTTACAGCGCAAGCTTGCGCAGCGCACGGGGGCGTCCTTTTGGCCAAACAGTGGCTCGAAGTGGCGCCAATGAATCGTCGGCGAGCTTGTTCCCGCGCAACCTCGCAGGTTCCCGCGCAAGCTTCCCACCCGACTCGGTTAAATCCCCCAAAATCCCAATGCTTACCGGCCTGCTATATAAACCCTCATGGTCGGCAAGTCCTGCATCGCATTTTCTGGTCCCTCCATGTAGCTTATCTCGCCTGCTTCTCCCAGAATCGCCAATGGCACCGGTCCGTCGTCGTCGCTCAGTCACTCCGCCATCGTCAGAGGACAGCTCCAGCTAGGAGGCTACACCGCGGCGGTGGCGCAGTCCCCCGCGTAGTGTTGTGCATGTGGCGTCCCTGTTGGGTTTGCACGGAACACCCACCACACGCTTTGCCGCCACTGCCCGTCGGCAACTGTTGCCGGCCGCCGTTGTCGCCACACCACCGTCGAATGCCAGGCCCATCTCCCGCTTCGCCGCCGTGCCTTGAAGGTGGGAGGTGGCCATCGTGGCCGCCACCCCACTGCCGGCCACCGTGGCCATCACCCGCTCCACCATTACGGCCCGAAGGCGGGAGGTGGTGGTCGTGGCCGCCACCCCATCATCGGCCGCCATGGCTGCCAGCCCACCGTCGACTACCAGGATCATGACCCGCTCTGCCACCGCCGCCCGAAGGAGGGAGGCGGAGGTGGAGGCCCGCACGTGCGTCAGCGACCTTGCACGCTACATCGAGTTACTGCAGGAGGAGGAGGAGGAGCGCCTCATTGAGCATGCAAAGAGCCTTACCGTGGCGGTGGCC
This sequence comes from Triticum aestivum, assembly GCF_018294505.1. NCBI lineage: Eukaryota > Viridiplantae > Streptophyta > Magnoliopsida > Poales > Poaceae > Triticum > Triticum aestivum. The sequence continues at coordinate 344,509,174 of NC_057796.1, forward strand.
GCAGCACACGTCGATGCAGAGGCGAGGAATCAGGAGATCTACGAGCAGTCGGCCGCTTCGAGAGTGATCGTCTGGAGTGGCAGTGGGCGTTCGAGCTAGCGAGCGTCGCAGAATGTGCAGCAGCGGCAGGCACCGTATTGCATTTGTCCAGCTCATCGGTAGGCTCGTCCTCCTCCTCTGCCTCTTACTGAGCGCGCTCGGCAGAGGAGAGGCTGCCAGAAGTAGCACAAGGCCCCTCCGCAGTAGTAGTAGCAGTATGTAGGGGCTATTTTTCAGTTCATCTGACTATAGATGTGTGGTGGAACTATACAACGTACTTAAAATTAGCTAGTATATATAGTTGAACTAGCTATTTCAGTACATGGTTGGCAACAATTGGGGAAAAGTTTGGTCGGTTTAGCTGTTGAGTTGAACTGTTTGTATAAATTAAGAACGAGTGCTTAATCTATGTATGAAATCTATGCTTAATTACTGAATTTTAGTTGCAAAAATTAGATAGTGCTAGTGATTTTTAGCTGCATATTTTGACAAATCGCAGTGTTACAAGGATTGACAAATGGCAATGTTACCAGATGAAAAAATGTCAACCTTTCCAGTTTGACAAATGGCAACATACCCAATATGACAGCTGCAAATCTTACCAAATTGTTTGTACGTGGTTGCACCCGGCTCATCCAAAACAACCGTTTGCGTTGAAGGGATGCACAAATCCTGCACTGCGAATTTTCCCTCGACTTAAGGGGGAAGACCATAGCTCTCACTTTGCATACGGGTGATCTATCTAATACGTATGCGATCAAGGGATGCAGAAATCCTGCTAGGCACATTTTCTCTTGGCTTCCTGGGGAAGCTGTCGGTTTGCATACGGGTGTTCTAACTAAAACATTTGCGATCAAGAGCTGCACACATCCTGCTAGGCACATTTTCCCTTGGCTTCCTAGGGAAGCTGTCGGCTTGCATACGGGTGTCCTAACTAAAAGGTTTGCGATCAAGAGCTGCAGAAATCCTGCTAGGCACATTTTCCCTTGGCTTCCTGGGGAAGTTGTCGGTTTTCCATACGGGTGTTCCAACTAAAACGTTTGCGATGAGTGTTTTATATTTAAAAACCATATTAAACCGCGGCTTGGGCGCCATTAATGTAGAGGATGCGAGCAAGGCGGGCAGCCATGGAAGTCAAAGGGCTCGCTTCCCGGTGAGCCTGCGCGGCGTACAGCTCGCACGCTTCTGGGTGAGCCTCAGCATTGGAGTACAGCTCGCACGCCTCCTGTTTAGTCAAGCACTCAAGCACCGATCCGCACGGCACCTCCTAGCCATTAAAAGAGTGAGGCGTGGCATCACGTGAATGGTTAACAGAACACACACAATTTAAATTATACAAAACGTTTGAGATGTTACAGTGGCAGCTATTTATTTCAAAATGCCTTTGTTGGCTATTATTCGAGTGCGCCTTCTCTCAAAATGGACACGAAAAATACCACAGCATGTCGGGTGCCATTCCATGATAGCATGCCAAGTTTCATGGATTTCAGACGAGTTTTGGATTTACTAGAATTTAAAAACAAAGTATCTCAACATTTTGCCGGCAATCAACAGTGCCCTGGAGTTTGAAGTTCATTCCCATTTCTTGCATGGGACCTAAGCATGCACCCAAGGACACATATTTGATTTTTCAACCAATTTATATGCACTGGAGCATGTGCATGTAGTTCAAATTTGAATTATGCACATAAAATGCCTAGAAAACCCAGTTAATGTATAAAAATGTCCAAACGAACCCTGAATTTTTTTGAAATTAAAGACAACACTCCTGTTGTTCTATGTTGACACTAGAAATTTTTTGAAAGCAATAAGAGGCAACGGATATCGTGTCGTCCCTAAAGGTGGCACGTTCCCTACCGAAACCATCACGCTTGTTGTGAGAAGCTTATACCCAAACCTGCCCCAAATGGGACAAAAATTTTACCACGACATGTTGATGCCGCTCCATGATAGCATGCCAAGTTTCATGAATTTCAGACGAGTTTTGGATTTACTAGAATTTAAAAACCAGGTATCACAATGTTTGAGGCCGAGTGACGGTGGCAGGGTGTTTGAAATTCATTCCCATTTTTTGCATGGGACCTAAGCATGCAACCAAGGACACATATTTGATTTTTCAACCAGTTTATATGCACTGGAGCATGTGCATGTAGTTCAAATTTGAATTATGCACATAAAATGCCTGGAAAACCCAGTTAATGTATAAAAATGTCCAAACGAACCCCAAAAAATTCCAAAATTAAACACAATACTCCTGTTGTTCTATGTTGACACTAGAAATTTTTTGAAAGCAATAAGAGGCAACGGATATCGTTTCGTCCCCAAAGGTGGCACGTTCCATACCGAAACCATCATGCTTGTTGTGAGAAGCTCTGGTTTGTGAGAAGCTTATACCCAAACCTGCCCCAAATGGGACAAAATTTTTACCACAGCATGTTGATGCCGCTCCATGATAGCATGCCAAGTTTCATGAATTTCAGACGAGTTTTGGATTTACTAGAATTTAAAAACCGGGTACCTCAATGTTCGCGGCCGAGTGACGGTGGCAGGGTGTTTGAAATTCATTCCTGTTTCTTGCATGGGACCTAAGCATGCAACCAAGGACACATATTTGATTTTTCAACCAGTTTATATGCACTGGAGCAGGTGCATGTAGTTCAAATTTGAATTATGCGCATAAAATGCTTGGAAAACCCAGTTAGCATATAAAAATGTCCAAACGAACCTCGAAAAATTCCAAAATTAAACGCAACACTCTTGTTCTTCTATGTTGACGCTGGAAATTTTTTGAAAGCAATAAGAGGCAAAATATATCATTCCGTCCCCAAAGGTGGCACGTTCCCTACCGAAACCATCACGCTTGTTGTGAGAAGCTCGGGTTTGTGAGAAGCTTATACCCAATCCTGCCTGAAATGGGGAAAAAATTTACGATGGCATGTTGATGCCGCTCGATGATAGCATGCCAAGTTTCATGAATTTCAGACGAGTTTTGGATTTACTAGAATTTAAAAACCAGGTATCTCAATGTTTGAGGCCGAGTGATGGTGGCAGGGTGTTTGAAATTCATTCCCATTTCTTGCATGGGACCTAAGCATGCAACCAAGGCCACAGATTTGATTTTTCAACCAGTTTATATGCACTGGAGCATGTGCATGTAGTTCAAATTTGTATTATGCACATAAAATGCCTGGAAAACCTAGTTAATGTATAAAAATGTCCTAACGAACCCCGAAAAATTCCAAAATTAAACACAATACTCCTGTTGTTCTATGTTGACACTAGAAATTTTTTAAAAGCAATAAGGGGCAACGGATATCGTTTCGTCCCCAAAGGTGGCACGTTCCCTACTGAAACCATCACGTTTGTTGTGAGAAGCTCTGGTTTGTGAGAAGCTTATACCCAAACTTGCCCCAAATGGGACAAAATTTTTACGACCGACATGTTGATGCCGCTCCATGATAGCATGCCAAGTTTCATGAATTTTAGACGAGTTTTGGATTTACTAGAATTAAAAAACCAGTTATCTCAATGTTTGCGGTCGAGTGATGGTGGCGGGGTGTTTGAAATTCATTCCCATTTCTTGCATGGGACCTAAGCATGCAACCAAGAAAACATATTTGATTTTTGAACCGGTTTATATGCACTGGAGCATGTGCATGTAGTTCAAATTTGAATTATGCACCTGAAATGCCTATAAAACCAGGTTAATGTATAAAAACGTCCAAACGAACCCTGAATAATTCCAAATTTTTTTACGACACAACTATAGTTGCATGTTCACTGCAGATAAATGTTCTAGCAATTCAAACACCATCCTTTGCAGCTGTGACCCCATTATGTAATTCAAATCAAGACGAAAAATCAAGTACATCGCACACAGTTTATTATCACCAACAGTGTGAGATAAAGCACAAAATAGCTTGGAGCACCATCGGTGTATAGTACGCCTATGGCTTACACGAGAAGGTGCATCGGCTAAAGTCCACAGCCGGCGTGTCAAGCACACTAGCTCACTCCCCAGATATCATTTCACTGTTCAATCGTCGCCGGTGAAAGATGGGGACGTGGACTCGTGTCGTGAGGGCCACTTCGGCGGCCCACTCCGGCGAGAGCGCGACCGCAGCTGCCAGGTGCGTGCTAACAAGCTTTGTGAGGGCGACTGCAATCTGCGTCCGAGCGGCCAAGGCAGCCCTAACGGCCGTTGTTGCTTCTCAGGCGGCGGCATCAGCATCTACCTCGGGGATAGCAACTGGCGAGAGCGGCACAACAGCTGTCCGTTTTGCAGCAGCGGCCTTAGCCCTGATGGAGGCCGCCCACCACCATGTCGAGGCTGTCCACGCCCAACTCGTGGCAGTCACCGCACAAATAAAAGGAAGCTTCTCCGACAACGGTTGGCGACCCACTGCCGAAGAGTTGGCAATCGCCGAGAGAGTTCGAGCAGCCATCCGTTCCTGCGCGACATACCTTGCCACGACGGAGCCCGCCAAAGCTCAGATCGCGGCCGCCCATGCCCACCTCGTGGCGGCCTATTCCAAAGATATGGCAGACGCAGATGGCGAGATGCTTTCCGAGTATGGTGCGATGGATGCCATGGAGCCCCTTCCCCAGGAGACCGTCGGGTGCGAGCTGGACATGGAGGCGGCGGCGGAGATCGACGAGCACCAGCCGTAGTAGTACTCTGTTTTTTGTTTAATTAAGAGCTCATGTCTTTAATTTGTTGAAATAATGTTTAGGTCAGCTAGCTCTGTTTAATTGCTGAACTTGCTCGATTAAGAAGTGTGGGTGTGCTGTAGTCTCCTTTGTGTACCCAAATTATGCAATGACGTGGATGAACACTGTAACCAGGGAAATTCGAACCAAAATTTTTGACGTTGAAACTCACCAAACACGGGTTAAGCTATCTGAATCATTTGTGATGTTCACATATCATACACAGTTCTGAATAAGGGACCGTGTCTGATGACACTTTGCACGCCAGTTTTTTCGCTGAAGCGATTCCAAATTTTCGGCTTCCGTGGAAATATCTACCTCCTCGCCCCTCCCCCTTACCAAAAGCCACATTTCCCCTGTTTCCTCCTTCCTTTCCAAGTTCAAACCTTCACTCCTTGCTTGCAGCGCCGCCTCCTTGCTGGCGACCCTCCTTCACGCTGCTCGGCCTCGCCTATCCAAGCAGGTAATCCACACCCGACCCCATCCTCCTCCTCCTTCCACATCCCACATGCCCCGACCGCTGGCGCGAGCGCGACACCTTCCACCCAAATCACCGACCCCTCCACCAAATAAGCGCGGCCCTAAGCCATGGTGCACGCAGTATAGCCAGGATCTCAAGGAGCATTTGGCAGCGGAGAAGCAAATCGCGGCCACACGCGCGGGTGAGGTCGCGATGGCTGCCATTCGTGTCGACCCCCAGATCTTGGAGGAGCACCTTGCCATTTGCTAGCTATGCCGGTTAAGCATGCTTGGTTTACCCGTTGCGTGTGCTGCTCCTTCCTTTCCTTCACAAATTCTAGTGAATTGTGCTATCTAATTTTACCATGCAATCTGTTGCTCTAGTGTATATGTTCTATATGTCGTGCACTGTGCTGCTCACTTATTAACTGTTTTGTTAATTAGTTGTCGTCTTCAGTTAACTATTTGGTTCAATTCTGCAAATTTGATGTTCAATTCTTCAGGCTGCAATTTTGTATTGTCTTCCATGTGAGAAATAAATTGAATTTATCTTTACAAAATACATGAGAAACGAATACAATTGCTATATTTCCAAGTTGTCAAGCATGCTTGGTTTGGTTATACATTGTGCAATGTGGTGCTCAGTTAACGTTTGGTTCATTTGTGTTGTGGTGTTTAGTTAACTGTTTAGTTCAATTCTGCAATGCGATGTCCAATTGTTGTGGCTGCAATCTGTTATTGTATACCATGTCAGAAATAAATCGAATTTGGCTGCACTAAATACATGAGAAACAAATACAATTGCTATATTTTCAAGTTGTTAAGCATGCTTGGTTTGGTTAACTGTCTGATCTTCTATTAGGAGTATGTTATATTGTGCAATGTGCTTATTTTTCATCAACATATTTTACTGATAGCATGCAAATCCTTACTTAACCTGATGACTAACTACCTTATATGTGTTACAGGGAAACAATGGGAAGCACTGAGGTTTACAATCGAGGTTGCATGTGCATGGTTCGTTGTCTAATAGCACATTATTGTGCAATTGCAGGAACCATTCTAATATTTAGGTTTTTAACAATTTGGTCTTGCACATGTAGGTCCTGCTGTCAGAGGTTTTGACCCGCTGTTCGACCGTTTTTGCATATGGGGAATGAGTTGTCCATGAATATCAGTCAAGTCAAGAAACTCAGAAAGATTGTTAGGATAAAGAAATTAGCAACAAAAAACAACAAGATCTTTGTTTGCACAATGAAGAAGACATCAGTTCACTACAGGATGGTACTAACTATTATACCTTGCCTTTTTTATTCCTTTGCCCCATTTCCAATATAGAGAAGATATTTATGCACATCCTTGTTTTCAGGCCTTTCCAAAGCAGTTCACTGATGATTACCTCTCAAACCACCTGTATGGTCAGGAGGCGAGGAAGGTATTCATACAACACCCACGAAGGATGGACGGTCAATCATCCACATGCACTGGCCTAAAGTTACAAAGACCTTCAACATCAATGAAGGCTCAATATTCGCCTTCTGCTTCAGCAGTTTTCTAGATGAGATACATTTGTCTATGTACCATCTATGATGCTAATTTCGAAAGGTTATAGATGTTGCATGTGAAACTTGGTGCTGGTGTAGTAGTGTAATGGGGTAGCTGAGTGCTGAAGCTATATGATGTTGTACACTGATGTATTTCAATTATGAAAATGAAATATATTGTGTGCTTAATATGAAATGGTAATTAGATTAATAAATGGGTTATTAATAATCGGATAATTAGCCTGCAAATTGGTTTTTTTATTGCAAACGGTTATTGAGAAAACACCGTGTGCGATGCATTCAATAACGCACACAGTTTCTAGGAATAAACCGTGTTAGATTAATGAACAATCACACACGACTTCCTCTTGAAAACTGTCTACGTTAGGCCACCTGGCGCAAACGTTTACCATATAAAAACTATGTGTGATGGACAAAACCCTTGACACACAATTTCTTCTATGCACCGTGTGTGATGCATTCAATAACGCAAATGATAAAATTGTTAATACCGTGTGCAATGGAAACGCTATCACAAACGATTTAATGGGGAAAATTGTGTGTGATGTACCTGTGAGCAGAAACGTTTTCCTTGGAGCGACTGTGTGGGATGTATATACGAACAGAAATGTTTAGCGGTGACTGACTGTGTGGGATGTACTTGCGACCGGAAATGATTTCGCCTATATAATTGTATTTTTTGAGCTCTACTATACGTATTACCGTATTTGAGCGCTCACTGGTCGCACATGACCTCATTTAGCCGAGCGTGTGTGCCAGGAGGGCATATCCCCGACGGTTTCTGGGTCGTGTGGGGAGGACCCCCCTATCGCCCACACTCACTAGGCGACGATTCCAAATGCCGTCGCGGAAAGGGGTTAAAAACCGTTTGTATAGCACCTCGTTGTACTAGTGACCTCTTCTATTGACCATCACGGGGCAAGTGTCGAGCACGCGCCTCGCCAACGACAGGCCACGCCTGCCCGCGAGGCCCGACGGACCTTTGGCGCCGCCGGAGCATGCACCACCGCCCGTTCTGCCTGAGGAGTACGCGGTCTGGCCACCCAAGCATCATTTTCCCTGTTTCGACTGCGAGGCTCCGCGTGTCTGGTTGAATCGCTGCTTGGCGTATTTTGAGTTGTACCGCGTGCCGCTACAGAACTGGGTGACCACGACAGCTCTAAATGTCGACGGCCATGCTGCTCTCTTGCTTCGGGCGTTCCGTCAGACTCACGGCAAGCTCACGTGGGACCTATTTCGCCAAGTCGTGGTAGAGGAGAAGATTTCGAATCCCTGATGCACAAACTACTTGAAAGAACATGCGGTGCCCCCATGTGTGGTTTTGGTAATTGATGACAATATCTATGGACTAATGGTTGCCTTGAGTTTATATTCGTAGGATTTGTCCATGGGCATTTCTTGAAGTCCATATGTTGGTTTCAAGGAGTGTATGTGGTGACCAAGGTGCTATTCAAGGAATTATGCAAAGATTGGTCTTGTGAGAGTTGAGCTTATTGCAAGCATGTATTGAAGAATAAGATTGTGTGAACATTCATGTTTACCTTCAAGACATCATCCTAATAAAGAGGTTTGGATTGATTCAAGTTGATCAACACACAAAGCGTAGAAGAAGTACCGAGAAGGATCAAGTGATCCCATGGTATGGTAAGCATTGTCCATTACACTTTGCATACTAACCCATGGTCTACGTGAGAGTTCTATGTGGGGTTAGGTATGTCTCCATGGGTTTGCGTAAAGAGGAAGATCTCATACAACCCATGGAGGATGACATCAAGTGGTGATCGTCATCAAGATTGTAGTGTGCAAGTTCAAGTGGAGCATCACGAAGAGATCATGCTTGAAGCTTGCCATCCATTGTGGTGACAATGGACTTGTGAAGATGTGCCGAAGAGTGGCTCACCCATAGTGGAGTATGGGGGAGAAATCAACTAGTCTTCATCGAGCCAATGCAATCAAGAAAGGTGGTCCATCACTAGTGCAGAACCGGGCTATAGCACCGGTTCGTAAGGCCCTTCAATTAGTGCCGGTTCTGTAACCGACACTAAACGGTGGGGACTAAAGGTCCCCCCTTTAGTACTGGTTCAACACGAACCGCCACTAAAGGGCCACCACGCGGCACGATCCAGCGCTGGGGGCTGGGAGACCTTTAGTACTGGTTGGTAACACCAACCGGTACTAAAAGGTTTAGGGGTTTTGGTTTCATGATTTCTTTTTTCCTTTAATTTTGTCTTTTCCATTTAATTTTTTTCATTTGCTGGTATTTTAGGATACTACATATTGTACACGTTATGCATATATATAAATAGAATTTCTCATAGAGCCGATCATATATATATATATATATATATATATATATATATATATATCATCGAATGTCTCGCACCACCATTCACACATACACATGTATATATACAATTTGGTATATACAATTTCTCCTACATGGAGGCATTACTGCGGTAGCGGGTATTCTCCTTTGAGATTTATGACCTGGTCGAGCAAAAATCCCGCTATTTCCTCTTGAATTGCTCATACGTGATCCTCCGGTAGGAGCTTATCCCGCACCTCATTGAACTTTTAAGGAGATCAATATGCATGTATTAGTTGTGTGATTAGATATCGATAGTGATGTAAAAATTGTGAATAGTGTTATGGCAATCATACCCATAGCTGTCTAGAAGATCTGCTCCTTTCGGACGCCATCATGCGAATGTTCTCGCAAACGTAGTATGCACATAAATCAGTCCCCGCCGCCTGCCTCATGGCCTTTACGAGAATAGAATTCAATCAGATAATAATTAATCAAGCATGATAATTAATGGTATTGAAACTAGAATTAAAGAGATGGTAGCTAGCTAGTACTACTTAATTAATTACCTTGGGTCGATACCAATACATCTTTTGTTTCCATTCGCCTGGAACCTCTTTGATGAACTTTTGCCAAGCCCTACCCACCGGCAAATAAAATGAATAAAGGAGTTATTAAGGAGTTGATATCAGGAAATGACGAACTAAAGAGGCCGACATATAGTTCAATAATGATTGAAATTACCTGTTGACTATCCCCTTCACGATTTCATAGTCAGTAACTGGTTTAAGTAGTGAGTCCAGTACTTTAACTTTTCCTTCTTCAACTTGAATGACTAACAAGATCCAGTGGAAACTGCATGCGCACACGTTTGCATGTATAAATTAAGCGGGCATGTGCATAACACTCATCAACTACCCTAAACCCTATACACTTATTAACATCTAGCTAGTAAGCAAAAACAAAATTTTTAGTACAAGACAGTGTGACTCACCTGAAGTTGTAAGGAAGTAGTATATCTCGATTGCTGTTGAGGCGCTTCAAGAACTCTAGCCTGTTTTTCTCTACTTCTTCTCGATACCATTCATATGTCCATGTCTCTTGATTAATGGTATTTGGGTCAATGAACACAATCCCACAACGTCCATCTTTTTTCATTTCATAGATCTTCATCCTGCATAATACCACAGAAAAGAATATAGTGAGGATAATTACAGGTAATGATCAACGAGCACTACAGCAAGCTTGAGACTTAAATTACAGAAAAAATCACTTACAGACAATAGCAACTGATGATAGATTTGTCGAGTGCGTCTTGATTGAATAATTGAAACAGTTTTGTAAACTCAACATACAGAGTTGTCTCATTGAAGTAATGCTCTGCCTTGACTTTCACCATGAGGGACTCTCGATTGGTAGTCTTGGCAATTTTCATGTACCATTCATGCAATTCATACATTCTCGTTGGGAGCTTCTTGACCTCCTCAGGCTTGACCAAAGGTTCGCCGCGGGCATATTTCCGTTTTATGTCCTCCTGTCTAAGCGTATCCATGGGCTCCATCTCTAGGAGTTGATAAACAATGATATCGAGCTCTGCAGCCTGCCTTTTATGCTCGTCGGTTATTACCAGCTGATCGGCGCCGGTACTCGCATGTGTTGGTACATTGAGCGGGGGGATCGATTGCACCGCCTGTTCTCCAGCTGGGGAATAATTTTCCCGCTTTATTCGACAGCTGCTTGGCCCGAGCTCGACTCCTTCTTTTGTTGTGCTCGATGTGCCTTCCTGATTTGGCGCTCATAGTCTGAGTCAACAGGCTTGGGAGCTGGTGCCTCAGCCATACGAATAAAGTGGTCAACGACTTTACCAGGCACTTTCTCCTTTGGCGGCGGTGATAGTTTCGGTCCAAAATGGGCGTCCAAATGGGCTTTATTTATTTTCTTTTATTTATTTCTGAGTTGTTTTTTGCTGTATTTAGAGTTTCTTTGTGAATATTTTTTCTTTAGGTACAAAAAATTACAAACTTTTTGTTAGTGCTAGTAGTTTTCAAATTTGAATAGTTTAAATTTGAATTATTTGAAATTTGTGTGAATCACTAGTTTGTGAATTATTTGAATAGTTTTCAAATTACAAACTTTATTTATTATCTTTTTTCTTATGTTCAATATTAGTGTGTTTTATCATTATATTCAATTTGGTAATACTTAGGTTATTTAAAAAATGAAATGCCTTTGTAACAGATGAGTTTTCGTCCGAAACCCTAATACTTCGAAAGAGATTGTCCATTTTGTACATGAAGTGCATCCAGTTTTTGCCGTAACCCTCTCTACTTTTTTGCACATGCTATGTGGGTGAAATGATGACACCATGCCAACTTTCAACCTTTTAAGAGTTCATTTGTACTGCTTTTCAATTTCAGGGTCATTTAGCTCAGAAAAATCAGTAAATGCATGAAAAATAGCAAATGATGTCAGAAAGGGTTGAAAGTTGATGACGTGGCTTTGAATGGTGCATACTGAATGCACAAAAAGTCTGGAGTTGTAATAGGTTAAAAAAATGAAATGCCTTTGTAACAGATGAGTTTTCGTCCGAAACCCTGATACTTCAAAAGAGATTGTCCATTTTGTACGTGAAGTGCATCCAGTTTTTGCCGTAACCCTATCATTTTTTTTTGCACATGCTATGTGAGTGAAATGATGATACCATGCCAACTTTCAACCTTTTCAGAGTTCATTTGTAGTGCTTTTCAATTTCAGGGTCATTTAGCTCTAAAAAATCAGTAAATGAGTTGAAAAATAGCAAATGATGTCAGAAAGGTACACATTTGTCCAAAGCACAAAAGTGCACGTTTCAAATGTCAAAACACATAAGCACCCTAACTATTACAAAGATTCCCCGCGGTTTGTCCAAAGTGGGACTTTCCAGATATACAAGTCCGGAAACTCACTAGAGAAGAAAGTGATGACAGTGAAGTCGATCACATCCCTGAGTGGGATCTTTGGGTGTGAAACTTTTTCTTCGCATGTGTCCCTTTGCGTTGTAACCATGGACAATCTTCATCATTTAACTGGATGCTCAGGTCAATATTCACTGTGAATGGAGGAATTTCATCAAACTTTTCATAATCTTCTGACATGTCTGTCTTGTCATCCACTCCCACGGTGTTTGTTTTCCCTGAAAGAACAATGTGGCACTTTGGCTCATCGTATGATGTATTTGCTTCGTTATCTTTTCTTTTTCTCGGCTTGGTAGACATGTCCTTCACATAGAAAACCTGGGCCACTTCATTGGCTAGGACGAATGGTTCGTCTGCGTACGCAAGATTGTTGAGATCCACTATTGTCATTCCGTACTACGGGTCTTCCGTTACCCCGCCTCGTGTCATATTGACCCATTTGCAGCGAAACAAAGGGACCTTCAAACCACTTCCATAGTCAATTTCCCATATGTCCTCTATGTAACCATAATATGTGTCCTTTCCGCTCTTGGTTGCCGCATCAAAGCAGACACCACTGTTTTGGTTGGTGCTCTCCTTATCTTGGGCGATCGTGTAAAATGTATTCCCATTTATCTCGTACCCTTTGAAAGTCATTATGGTAGAAGATGGTAACTAGGACAGCAAGTACATGTCATCTTCAATAGCGACGTCATGCATGGCACGTGTCTGCAACCAACCGGCGAAAGTCCCCGTTTGTTCACGTGTAATCCAGTCGCCAGACTGCTCCGGGTGTTTGGAGCGTAGAAAATTCTTGTGTTCCTCCATATACGGAGACACCAAGGCAGAATTTTGTAGGACTGTGTAGTGTGCTTGAGTGAGAGAATGCCCGTCCATACATATTATTTGTTTCGGTCCTAGCGTGCCATTTCCACCTAGTCTGCCCTTATGCCGTGATTCAGGAACACCCATCGGCTTAAGGTCAGGAATAAAGTCAATACAAAACTCAGTGACCTCCTCATTTTCATGGCCCTTGGAGATTCTTCCTTCTGGCCTAGCACGATTATGAACATATTTCTTTAAGACTCCCATGAACCTCTAAAAGGGGAACATATTGTGTACAAATACAGGACCCAGAACGTTAATCTCTTCGCATAGGTGAACTAGGACGTGCGTCATGATGTTGAAGAAGGATGGTGGGAACACCAACTCAAAACTGACAAGACATTGCACCAAATCATTCTCTAACCTTGGAATGATTTCTGGATCGATTACCTTATGAGAGATTGCATTGAGGAATGCACATAGCTTCACAATGGCTAATCGAACGTTTTCCTGTAGAAGCCCCCTCAATGCAACCGGAAGCAGTTGCATCATAATCACGTGGCAGTCATGAGACTTTAGGTTCTGGAACTTTTTCTCTGCCATATTTATTATTCCCTTTATATTCGACGAGAAGCCAGACGGGACCTCCATACTGAGCAGGCATTCAAAGAAGATTTCATTCTCTTCTTTGGTAAGAGCATAGGTGGCATGACCCTGATGTATGCCGTCTTTTCCATGCATACGTTGCTGGTCCTCCCGTGCCTCCGGTGTATCTTTTGTCTTCCCATACACGCCCAAGAAGCCAAGCAGGGTCACACAAAGATTCTTCATCACGTGCATCACGTCGATTGCGGAGCGGACCTCTAGGTCTTTCCAATAGGGCAGGTCCCAAAATATAGATTCCTTCTTCCACATGGGTGTGCGTCCGTCAGCGTCATTCGGAACAGATTGTCCGCCAGGACCCTTTCCAAAGATTACCTTCAAATCCTTGACCATATCATGTACATCATCACCAGTACGGTGGCGAGGCTTCGTCCAGTGATCCGCCTCACCTTTGAAATGCTTGCCTTTCTTTCTTACAGGATGCCTGCTTGGAAGAATTCGACGATGTCCTAGGTACACATTCTTCCTACAATTATCCAAATATATACTGTCGGTATCATCCAAACAGTGCATGCACGCGCGGTATCCCTTGTTTGTCTATCCTGAAAGGTTACTGAGAGCAGGCCAATCATTGATGGTCACGATAGCAACGCATGTAGGTCAAATTCTTCTTGTTTGTGCTCATCCCACACACGTACACCTTTTCCATTCCACTAAGAGTTCTTCAACTAATGGCCTTAGGTACACATCAATATCGTTGCCGGGTTGCTTACGACCTTGGATGAGCACTGGCATCATAATGAACTTCTGCTTCATGCACAACCAAGGAGGAAGGTTATAGATACATAGAGTCATAGGCAAGGTGCTATGGTTGCTGCTCTGCTCCACAAAAGGATTAATGCCATCTGCGCTTAGACCAAACCATACGTTCCTTGTGTCACCTGCAAAGTCCTCCCAATACTTTCTCTCGATTTTTCTCCACTGCGACCCGTCGGCAGGTACTCTCAACTTCCCGTCTTTCTTACGGTCTTCTCTGTGCCATCGCATCAACTTGGCATGCTCTTTGTTTTGGAACAAACGTTTCAACTGTGGTATTATGGGAGCATACCACATCACCTTGGCAGGAATCTTCTTCCTGGGGCGCTCGCCCTCGACATCACCAGAGTCATCGCGGCTAATCTTATAGTGCAATGCACCGCATACCAGGCACGCGTTCAAATTCTCGTACTCACCACGGTAGAGGATGCAGTCATTAGGGCATGCATGTATCTTCTGCACCTCTAACCCTAGAGGGCAGACAACCTTCTTTGCTTCATACATACTCTCGGGCAATTCATTGTCCTTTGGAAGCATCTTCTTTAACATGACCAGCAAGTTTCCAAATCCCTTGTCAGATACACCATTCTCTGCCTTCCATTGCAGTAATTCCAGTGCGGTGCCCAACTTTTTCTTGTCAGCTTCGCAATTCGGGTACAACAATTTCTTGTGATCCTCTAACATGCGCTGCAACTTCTTCTTCTCCTTTTCACGTGCGTAGTTTCTCTTTGCATCGGCAATGGCCCGACCTAGATCATCAGCGGGCTCATCTGATGCCTCTTCTTTAGCTTCTTCCCTCATTGCCGGCTCAGCTTCTTCTCCCATTGTTGTACCATCGTATTCAGGGAACCCATGGCCAGGATAGCTATCGTCATCCTCTTTTTCTTCACTGTCTTCCATCATAACCCCTCTTTCTCCGTGCTTGGTCCAAACATTATAGTGGGGCATGAAACCGGACTCAAACAGGTGGACGTGAATGGTTTTTAACTTAGAGTAATTTTGATCATTCTTACATCCGGCACATGGACAAGGCATAAAACCATCCGCCCGCTTATTTGCCTCAGCCACAAGCAGAAAAGTATGCACGCCATTAATGAACTGGGGAGAGCATCGGTCATTGTACATCCATTGCCGGCTCATCTTCATTACACAACACCGAAAAGACCAAATTAATACAAGTTCATACATAAAGTTCATACAACACTTAAATGCAACATACAAATAACTCTCTAGCTAAAGCATTTAAATGCAACAACAAATGTGATCAAGATCTCAACTAAGGTAACAATTGATCCAACACCAAGCCTCACTATCAATGTCATATTTTCTAATCTTTCTAATCTTCAAGCGCATTTTCTCCATATTGATCTTGTGATCATCGACGACATCGGCAACATGCAACTCCAATTCCATCTTCTCCCCCTCAATTCTTTTCAATTTTTCTTTCAAATACTCGTTTTCTCTTTCAACTAAATTTAACCTCTCGACAATAGGGTCGGTTGGAATTTCCGGTTCACATACCTCCTAGATAAAAATATCAATGTCAACTTGATGGGCATAATTTGTCATAAACATGAAATGCAACAAATAGTTATAAAAGAGAATATACCACATCTGAATCATAACTCAGACAAGGGCCGACGGGGACGGATATCAAAACCATGGCACTATGTATAACAACCAACGTACGGGTAAGATAATTATACGAGTAACTATATATCTAAATCGCACAAACATGATTTTCTATATAAAAAAGATAAGAACAAGAGGCTCACCACAAGGTGGCGCTGGCGACGGGATGGTGCGGGCAATCGACGTTGGTTAGGACAGAGATGGGAAGGCACTAAGTAAACCACACCTACATAAGCAAACTAAGAGTTATTTTGACCTCAAATTGCATATACATCAAATACTACCACATATAATTCCACCCAAAATAAAACCCACAAATCACTATACTTATAGAGCGTTGCGAGGGCTAATCTAGCAATGAGAGATGAAAGGACAAAGTTGCTAACCTTTGTGATCACTTGGATGGATGGGGTGCCTTCAAATCTTCACAAATTTTGGCAAAAATGGAGTGTGAGCTCGAGAGGAAGAGGAAGAAAATAGAGGAGAGGGGAAAGGGGAAGAATAGAGCGCTCGGGCTCGACGAAGGGGTTTATATAGGATGACTTTGGTACCGGTTGGTTATACGAACCGAGACTAAAGGTGCATCTCTAGTCTCGGTTCGTATAACCAACCGGTACTGAAGGTGCTGTTGGGGCCCCAGCCTGACACAAGCCTGCCACCACGTCTTTAGTACCGGTTCGTGGCACGAACCGGTACTAAAGGTTCGCCATGAACCAGCACTAATGATCGCCACCCGCCTAGCCATTGGAACCGGCACTAATGAGCACATTAGTGCCGGTTCAGTTACAAACCGGGACTAATGTGCTTCACATTAGGCCCTTTTTCTACTAGTGCATCTTGAGGAGGACAAGATCGTCATCATTTAGCTCAAGTGGATTATGCCCAAGGCAAAGGTTTGCCCTTGATAGGTTTTCTATTTTTCCGGTCTCATGGTGGTAGTTGGGAGACTAGGTTATAGGATCAGTTGCCATACTATCAAGAGGGGCTCTCGATGAGTAGCTTGATCATATTGTTCATAGAGAGCTCAAACCATTGCATCCTTGCATCTTTCTTGGTTCTTGTTTGGTTCTTCTCCTTGTGAGATTTGGAACTTTTGGTCATCTTCTTGACAAGCTCGAGTTCATCGAAAATGAAGTTCATGTGCATCTTCTATGATGTTTTCGATGTTGGAGGTTATGCCGGTTCTTCTCTGTTGGAGGTTTCACTCCTCTATATCTTAGGCATACCTCCCCGCCTCTTCTTACTATAACCATTCGCTGTTTGGATGCTACTCGTTGTCATCTATCCAACAAGCTTGAGTTTGCGCATTTCGGAGCTCATATGCAAAAGTTTTGCCAGTTCTAAATTTCTCGTTGCATCTGCTTTGCTTGGGGCTTGCTTGATGCACCCCTGCGGTAGTACCACTCTGGGCAGCGGTAGTATCGTCCCTCTCGGGCGGTAGTACCGCTTGTAAGCGGTACTTTAGCTGTCCAGTTCCGTGGCTTCTACCGCTGCTTTTTTGGGGGGTTCTGTTTTTCGTGTCGGGTTCAGCGGTAGTAGGGCGACAGTGTGTGCGGAAGTACCGCCTATAAGCGGTGGTACTGCCCCGGTCGGGCGGTAGTACCGCTACTGCAGTACTATCATCGCACTCTACTCTGCCCTGCCTCCTCTGCTCGTGTGCTCTACTTCTCCCACGGTAGTACCGCTTGGATGAGCGGTAGTACCCGTCCAGGCGACTCTATCGCTCAAGGTTTCTACCTGTTGCTCTATTTTTCCTGTTACTGCTGCCCAAGCAGTAGTGCCGCTCCATGGAGCGGTAGTACCGCTTGTGTGCAGGCTGAGCACATAACGGTTGCATTTTTTGCCACCTATAGAAGGGGGTATTCTTCTCCATTGAACCTTATCCTTTGAGCTTGTGTTCTTCCCCCATTGTTGACCTTCTTCGAGCTTGCTATCTCTCAATCCCTCCATGGATTCTTGCTAGTTTGGGGGAAAAGAGAGAGGAGATCTAGATCCACATTTCCACCAATCACTTTCTCCTCTATGTGAGGGGAACCCCTTGAATCTAGATCTTGGAGTTCTTGGTGTTCTCCTTCTTGTTCTTCCTCTCTTTTTCCTCCATAGCTTTCGTTGCTTTGGTGGGACTTGAGGGTGAGGTACTTGGGCACTCTGTGTGCCCTTGCCATTGCATTAGTTGCATCGGTTTGAGTTCTCCATGGTGATACACGGAAGTTACACGTTGAGAAGCTTATTACTCTTGGGTGCTTGGTACCCTTGAGCTTGTTCCTCTTGGGTGCTTGGGCGCCCTAGACGGTTGGTGGTGCTTCGGACCTCAATCATTATGGTGTAAAGCTCCGGGCAAGCGTCTGGGTTTCCAATTAGGTTGTGGAGATTGCCTCGAGCAATTCGGTGACCGCCCCAAGGGTTGCCAAAGTGTACGGGTTCGATGACCGCCCCCAAGGGTTGCCATTTGTACGGGTTCGGTGACCGCCCTGAAGGGCCCCTTAGTGGAATCATGACATCTTGCATTGTGCGAGATCATGAGGAGATTACGGTGGCCCTAGTGGCTTCTTGGGGAGCATTGTACCTCCACACCGCTCCAAACAGAGATTAGCATCCGCAAGGGTATGAACTTCGGGATACATTGTCGTCTCCGCGTGCCTCGGTTATCTCTTACCCGAGCCCTTTACTTATGCACTTTACTTTGTGATAGCCTTATTGGTTCTTGTCATATATCTTGCTATCACCTAGTTGTATATCTTGCTTAGCATAAGTTGTGGGTGCACATAGGTGAGCCTAGTTGTTGTAGGTTTTGTGCTTGACAAATTAACCGCTTGGTTAATTCCGCATTGGTTCAAGCCTAAATCGTAATTATTTTAAAGCACCAATTCATCCCCCCTCCAGGCGACTTTCACGATCTTTCACTGCTTCAACTTCGGCAGACAGGCATTGTCGTTGAGTACATGCAATAATTAAAAGTCTATATGTACAATTTGTTGTCATTGGACACCACCCTAAGCTCCAAATTCTTCATCACCCAATTCCTGTTGGGCCTCAAAGATGAACTGCGCACCACGGTGCGCCTTTGAGCTTCGTCCAGCATCACTCGTGCCATGATCTTTGCCAGGATTCCAGAGGAGGAACTCGAGCAGCAACGCCCCCGAATCCATCAGACCGTCACCGGTCATCCACCACCTCTGCCTAGCCGACCGCCTCCCTCAGTTGGCCCGGCAACACCAATGGTGCCTGCCACACGCCCAGCTCTGCCACTGCACGTGCCGATGATTTTGACCGGGAACGTCAGCTCCAGGATTATCGACGCCAGCATGGCCTGTGTTTTCATTATGGTGACAAGTATTCCAAGCATTAGTGCAAACGCTCGGCGCTACTTCTAACAATCGAAGTGGGTGAACATGGATAAGTGCTCTCTGATGATGTTGTTCATGCTCTGGAATTGCTGGATGAACCGGTCCCAGCGACAGAAGCAGCTTACTGTTTACTATCGGCACATGGAGTGCAAGGCACTGAAGCTCCAGAAACAATGTGTCGGCGTTCTGGGACCGGGGGTGCCCAGACTTGCCTGCCTGCGGCCCGAAGCATGGCTCCACCAACGGCCTGGTACGACCCAGTTTCGGCAGCAACAACTCAAGACCCTCTCGAGGGGCCAAGCCTCGCGAGGCGGACGACACCAAGACCTCCCTGGGGTAGCCTCACTAGGCTGGCTCCCGAGGAGCGGAGATATCTATGCAAGGTGCACCTTGCGAGGTTCGCGTGACGTGAGGCATGACGACCGAGGCCAGGCGGGCGCCAGCAGGCGCAACGTACCAGTTTCCCCTTTGGTGTCAAGGGGGCAAGCACAGGCGCAGAGTCCCGAGGAACCAGGCAAAGGTTTCCATATCGGTGCAACGAGACCAAGACCAGTAGGACGGCAGGACGGAGGTCATCGCGGAGCCCACGGCAGTGTCACCACCAGAGCCTTTGGCATGAAGACTACTTTTCTCAGGATAGCTTGTACTAGTTGTCTCCCTTCAAATTGGCCGTTGTGGGATCCCTTCCCGCCTACATTTGGGAAGAGGACCAGGGCCTCTATAAATAGGACTAGCCACCACCATAGGAGGCAACTCATCTTGGATTGGATCCATTCCATCCTGACCCTCACCAGCTCATCGAGCCAAGAACACCTCTCCTCCTGAGGCTGTTCATCCACTGTAGTAGTTCATCCATAGCCCCTTGAGGCAATCCACCACACACAATGGAGTAGGGTATTACACCACACGGTGGCCCGAACCAGTATAAACCCCTGTGTCTCTTGTTCTTTGAGTTCGTCGAGCTAGGCCGTGGGATTATTGAGTGAGCGAGTTAGGAAGAGAGTGTTCTTCGTGCACACCCCAGAGTTCAAACCTCACAAGGGTTTGCTAGAACCCGAAATCCGACATTTGGCGCGCCAGGTAGGGGTGCGCCAAAGCTTCGCTTCTCCGCCTACTTTGCATCTCCGTCCGACTCCCATGGCAGGCGCCACTCCTCCGACTGGATCGACGGGCGCGCGCGGAGGCGCCATGGGCCTCCGGGCCTTCACCCCTGCCTTGCGACAGGTCCGGTGGCCGCACAAAGTTCAAGCCGGAGATGGCACCTTGTTATGGCGGCACGGCAGATCTAGCAGCCTTCCTGCTGGCATACGAGGAGGCCGTCTTGGAGGCTGGAGGCGACGACCGGGTCATGGCCAACTGGTTCCCCATGGCCCTGGCTGGCGTGCCGCGCGCCTGGTTGCTCAACCTGCCGGAGTCCTCTGTGGTCTCCTGGGAGGAGCTGCGCGACCTCTTCGTCGCGCGTTTCGGAGCACCGGCGCCCCCCGCCGTGGCAAACCTCCTCGGTGGTTCACAGGCGCCGCCCTCGGATCGCCACGTCAAGCAGTTTGTCCGCCAGATGGGCGCCGCCCGTGTGTAGCAGGGGGCTCCCCCAGGATGGGCGGCACCCCAGGCCGACCTCACCTTCGACTCGGGGGACCATCCAACAATCACCGCGGGCTCGGGCGCACTCCCGATGCTCTGCACACCCACCATCTGCAACGTAGCAGTCACCAAGACCCTCATCGATGGAGGAGCAGGCCTCAATGTGCTCTCCGTGGAGGCCTTCAGCTTGCTCCACGTGCTGCTCGGCCGGCTCCGCCACACCAAGCCCTTCTCTGGAGTCGGTAGTGGTTCCACCAGCCCCTAGGGAAGATCTGCCTCCCCGTCACCTTCGGCACCCGCAACAACTACCGCACCGAGCTCATCGACTTCGACATCGCTCGCATCGGCCTCCCGTACAACGCCATCCTCGGGTATCCCGCCCTGGCTCAGTTCATGGCGGCAACCCATCCCGCCTGTAACCTTATGAAGATGCCGGGGAGCAGTGGTGTCCTCACCGTGGCTGGAGACACCAAGGAGGCCCTGGCGGCCCTCAGGCTCGCCTTCAGGGCCGTAGTGGCAGCTCGCCCCACTGACAAAGCAATATCTGGGGCCGAGGGGGCTGCGCCGACGAAGAAGAAGCAGTTATTCTTGCAAGATCGAGCCAAGACGAAGCAAGTACCGGTCGATGATGATGGGACCTGGTAGCCACCTTCACCATAGGCGCCAACCTCGACCCAGACCAAGAGAAGGCACTGGTGAAATTCCTGTGTGTGAACAAGGAGGTATTCGCCTGGGAGTCCCAAGGGGAGTAATCGAGCACCACCTGAGGGTGTGCCCCAACGTGCGCCCGGTGAAGCAGAAGGCACGACGACAGTCCACAGAGAAGCAGTCCTTCATCGTTCAGGAAACCCGCAAGCTATAGGCGGCGGGATTTATCCGTGAGGTTCGGTATCCGGAGTGGCTGGCGAACCCCGTCATCGTACCCAAGAAGGGTGGGAAGGAACGCATGTGCGTCGACTTCACCAACCTCAACAAGGCCTGCCCTCAGGACCCGTTCCAGCTTCCGCGCATCGACCAGATCATCGACTCCACCACCGAGTGTGACCTGTTATGTTTCTTGGATGCCTTCTCAGGTTACCATCAGATCAAGATGGCGGTGGAGGACGTGGAGAAGACGGCTTTCTTAACCCCATGCGGGGTGTATTGCTACACGTGCATGCCGTTCGGGCTGCGTAATGCGGGAGCGACATTCCAGCGGCTGATGCACATTGCTCTTGGCCAATAGCTCGGGAGGAATGCAGAGGCATACATCGACGACATTGTGGTAAAATCTCGGGAGGCAAGGACACTCATCCAGGATCTGGAGGAGACCTTTGCCAGCCTGCGCAAGGTGGATCTGCGGCTCAACCTGGAGAAGTGCATGTTCAGCGTCCCCTCCGGCAAGCTGCTGGGATTCCTCGTGTCGCATAGGGGGATCGAGGCAAACCCGGAGAAGGTCAAAGCAATAGAAGACATGAGCCCGCCGCAGACTCTCAAGGAGATGCAAAAGCTCACGGGCTGTGTGCCCTCGCTGGGGTGCTTCATCTCCAAGCTGGGGGAGCGTGCCCTTCCGTTCTTCAAGCTGATGAAGAAGAAGGGCCCGTTCGAGTGGACCCCAGAGGCCGACACGGCGTTACAAGACGTCAAGAGATAACTAACCAGCCCACCGATGATGGTGGCGCCGCGTCCCCTCGAGCCCTTGGTGCTTTACCTGGCCGCCACGCCCCATTCCACTAGCGCGGCGGTGGTAGTTATCCGGGAGGAGCGTCATGCCAAGAGTCTGCCGCACAACGTCGCGCATTCGGTCAGAATGATGCAGCACCAAGACAGCGCCACTGACGCCGCAGCAGCAGATAACCGGGCCCCACAAGACCACCCTCACAAGGTCGAGGTAGCATCGACAGGCGACCAACCTCCTGAGGGCCCTCAGCCTCAGGAAGCGCCCCAACCTCAGGAGACCTCGGACCCCACTAGCGCTCCCGTCCTCGTCGAACGCCCAATGTACTTCGTGAGCATGGTGCTACGAGACGCATGGGCATGCTACCCCATGCTGCAGAAGCTCCTGCTCGCGCTCCTCGTGGCCTCGCGCAAGTTACGCCACTACTTTCAGGGCCACCCCATCAAGGTCGTCTCAGCTTACCCAATGGAGAGGGTACTCCAGAGCCCCAATGCCGCGGAAAGGGTCGCCGAATGGAACATCGAGTTGTAGGCATTCCAGCTGGAGTTCAACACCATGATACGTCTCCAACGTATCTATAATTTTTGATTGTTCCATGCTATTATATATTCTGTTTTGGATGTTTAATGGGCTTTATTATACACTTTTATATTATTTTTGGGACGAACCTATTAACCGGAGGCCCAACCCGAATTGCTGTTTTTTTGCCTATTTCAGTATTTCAAAGGAAAGGGATATCAAACGGAGTCCAAACGGAATGAAACCTTCGAGAACGTGATTTTCGGAACAAACGTGATCCAAAGGACTTGGAGTGCACGTCAAGCAATCAACGAGGAGGCCAAGAGGCACGGGGCGTGCCTATCCCCTGGGCGCGCCCTCCACCCTCGTGGGCCCCTTGTAGCTCTCCTGACCGACCTCTTTCGCCTATATATATACTCATATACCCTGGAAACATCAGAGACGGAGCCAAAACCCTATTTCCACCGCCGCAACGTTCTGTACCCGTGAGCTCCCATCTTGGGGCCTTTTCCGGCGCTCCGCTGGAGCGGGCATTGATCACGGAGGGCTTCTACATCAACACCATAGCCTCTCCGATGATGTGTGAGTAGTTTACCTCAGACCTTCGGGTCCATAGTTATTAGCTAGATGGCTTCTTTTCTCTCTTTGGATCTCAATACAAAGTTCTCCTCGATTCTCCTGGAGATCTATTCGATGTAACTCTTCTTTTTGCGGTGTGTTTGTCAAGATCCGATGAATTGTGGGTTTATGATCAAGATTATCTATGAACAATATTTGAATCTCCTCTGAATTCTTTTATGTATGATTGGTTATATTTGCAAGTCTCCTCGAATTATCAGTTTGGTTTGGCCTACTAGATTGATCTTTCTTGCAATGGGAGAAGTGCTTAGCTTTGGGTTCAATCTTGCGGTGCTCGATCCGAGTGACAGTAGGGGAAATGACACGTATTGTATTGTTGCCATCGAGGATAAAAAGATGGGGTTTACATCATATTGCATGAGTTTATCCCTCTACATCATGTCATCTTGCTTAAAGCGTTACTCCGTTCTTATGAACTTAATACTCTAGATGCATGCTGGATAGCGGTCGATGTGTGGAGTAATAGTAGTAGATGCAGGCAGGAGTCGGTCTACTTGTCATGGACGTGATGCCTATATACATGATCATACCTAGATATTCTCATAACTATGCTCAATTCTATCAATTGCTCGACAGTAATTCGTTTACCCGCCATAATACTTATGCTATCTTGAGAGAAGCCATTAGTGAAACCTATGGCCCCCGGGTCTATTTTCCATCATATTAATCTCCCGTCAACAAGTTATTTCTATTACTGTTTATTTTGCTTTTAGTCTTTATCATAAAAATACAAAAAATATTATCTTATCATCTCTATCAGATCTCACTTTTGCAAGTGGCCGTGAAGGGACTAACAACCCCTTTATGGCATTGGTTGCAAGGTTCTTATTTGTTTGTGTAGGTGCGTGGGACTTGAGCGTGGCCTCCTACTGGATTGATACCTTGGTTCTCAAAAACTGAGGGAAATACTTACGCTACTTTGCTGCGTCACCCTTTCCTCTTCAAGGGAAAACCAACGCAGTGCTCGAGAGGTAGCACACCACCAGGGTCATCAAGGGGGCCGCACTCGCCGACTTCGTGGCGGAGTGGACCGACGCCCCAGGGCCCGAACCAAGTGAGGATCGGTCCCTCTCGCCAGGGAGCGAAGCACCAGACGGCTGGGTCATGTACTTCGACGGCGCCTTCGCGCACCAAGGCGCGGGGCTGGGGCCATACTCATCTCGCCCACCCAGGACAAACTCTACTATGTCGTGCAGCTCTGCTTCCAGCGGGGTGAGAAGGTCTCCAACAACATCGTGGAGTATGAAGGTTTGATTGCCGGCCTCAAGGCTATGATGGCTTTGGGGGTGAAGCGCCTCACCATCAAGGGCGACTCATAGCTCCTCGTCAACTTCTCCAACAAAGTGTATGAACCGAAGGACGAGCACATCGAGGCATACCTCGCGGAGGTACGCAAAATGGAGAAGCAGTTTTTGGGCTTGGAACTGCAGCATGTGCCCCATGGAACAAACAAGGAAGCCGACGATATCGCCAAGAGGGCGTCCAGGCGTCAGCCACAGGAACCCGGCGCCTTCAAGCCTTCAGCGGCCCCTCCGGCTGCGGAGTCGGCACCGTCTCGAGAGGAGCTTCCCTCGCCAGCAGCCTCAGGAGCCCCCGCTTGCGGCCCAACCTCAGGAGCACGCCTGCTCCTCGCGCTCGAGCCTCAGGAGGAGTGTTGGACTGAAGAATTCAAGACGTACCTGCTGCAAGGGGCTCTGCTGGAGAAGGGGGAGGACGCGGAACGCGTGGCTCGGCAAGCTACAGCCTACTACATCCGGGACGGTGAGCTACACCGAAAATGACTGAATGATGTTTCCTTGTGATGCATCTCTAGGGAGCAGGGATGTGAACTGCTAGCTGACATACACGGCGGAGACTGCGGGCATCACTCGTCGTCATGCACCCTGGTGGGCAAGGCGTTCCGCAGTGGATTCTACTGGCCCACGGCACTCAATGATGCAACCGAGCTGGTGAGATCCTGGGAGGCCTGCCAGTTCCATGCCAAGCAAATCCACCAGCCTGCTCAGGGCCTCCAGACTATCCCACACTCGTGGCCGTTTGTGGTCTGGGGGCTGGATATCCTGGGCCCGTTCCCTCGGGCGCCCGAGGGCTACCGCTACCTCTACATTGCCATCGAGAAGTTCACCAAGTGGGCAGAGGTGGAAGCCGTCCGCACCATCCCAGCCGGCTCCGCGGTCAAGTTCATCAAGGGCCTAGTGAGCCGTTTCGGAGTCCCTAACCACATCATCACCAATAACGGCTCGCAGTTCACTAGCAAGCTCTTCAAAACATATTGTGCTAATCTTGGAACGCAGATATGCTACGCCTCAGTGGCACACCCCGGAAGCAACGACCGAGCTGAGTGTGCCAACGCGTTGGTCTTGAGAGGCCTCAAGACAAGGAACTTCAAGAAGAAGCTCGAGGCCTGCGGCAGGGGCTGGTACGACGAGCTCCAGTCCGTGCTCTGGTCCATCCGCACCACTGCCACCAAGCCGACCGGAGAGACTCCATTCTTCCTCGTCTACGGAGCCGAAGCGGTTCTCCCTCACGAGGTCAGGAATCGCTCCGTGCGGGTCCTGGCGTTTGATGAGGCACGTCAGGACGCCATGCGGGGGATGGACCTCGTGCTGGGGGAGGAACGCCACCGCCAAGCCTCGCTCCGTGCGGCAAGGTACCAGCAGGCGCTGCAGCGGTACCACTGTCGCAGCGTCCGCTCCAGGACGCTCGAGGTGGGCGATCTCGTCCTGAGGTGGGTGCTCTCCAGGGAGGGGCTGCATAAGCTCTCACCCATTTGGGAGGGCCCGTTTAGGATTGCCCATGTCTCCAGGCCAGGCGCTGTGCGCCTGAAGACGCAGGACGGGATCCCCATCCAGAACACCTGGAACATCCAGCACCTCCGGAAGTTCTACCCATGAAGCAAGGCCCAGTGCCTGTGAAGGTCTTCGCCCGTGACACTCTCACTGTCGGATTTCGGGTTCCGGCAAAACCCTTGAGGTTCGAACACTGGGGTGCGCACGAAGGTCTCTCTTCTATCTACCTGATCACGCCCTCACCCTCGTCGCAATCTCAAAGCTTAGCTCGACGAACCCAGAACACAAGAGACACAAGGGTTATACTGGTTCGGGCCACCGATGTGGTGTAATACCCTACTTCAGTGTGGTGGTGGTGGATTGCCTCTCGGGCTGAGGATGAACGGCACAAGGGAAGAACAGCCTCCTGAGGAGAGGTGTTCTTGTGCTTGGTGGACTAGTGTGGGTGCGGATGATCTGAATCCGTCCCCTCCTACTGTGGTGGCTAGTCCTATTTATAGAGGCCTGGTCCTCTTCCCAAATATTGAGCGGGAAGGGATGCCACAACGGCCAAATTCGAAGGGAGACAACTAGTATAAGCTATCCTGACTAAAGGTGGTCTTCGCCTGCCAAAGGCTCTGGTGATGACGCCGTCTTGGGCTCCACGGTGACCTCCGTCCTGCCGTACTGCTGGTCTTGGTCTCGTTGCACTGATATGGAAACCTTTGCCTGATGCCTCGGGACTCCTCGCCTGTGCTTGCCCCTTTATCACCAAAGAGGAAACGAGGACACTGTGCACGCTGGCACCCGCCTAGCGCCCGCCTGGCCTTGGTCGTCACGGCTGACGTTGTAGGAACCTCGCGAGGTTCCCCTTGCCTTGATCTCTCCGCCCCTCGCGAGCCAGCCTGGCGAGGCAGCTCCTAAGGAGGTCTTGTGTCGCCCGCCTCGCGAGGCTTGGCCCCTCGTGAGGGTCTTGAGTGTTGGCTGGTGAAGATGGGCCATACTGGGCCGCGAGTGGAGCCACGCCGTGGGCCGCAGGCAGGCAAGTCTGGGGACCCCCGTTCCCAGGACGCCAACAATAGCCGCCGGGCCTAAGGCGCACTCGGACTTGGCTTCGAGGGGAAGCCAAAGGGCAAGTGCGGAGCGCCGCGGGCCCCAACGGCCTGCGACCTTGGTTGACGCGTGGCGATTGATTGGACGTGGACGGCCCCGCTTGTCCATGCAGCCTTGATATCCGCCTGGCTAGGCGGCCACGGCGCCCTACACAGTTATCTCCCCCTCGCAGGCAACGCACTCCCCAACTCCTCCGCTTCTTCGAACCCCAGCTTCCTCTTCCAATCCGACTCGAGCTCAGTCCTCTCCATCACCATGGCGCCGAACCGAACGGATAAAGGGAAGAAGCCCCTGTCCTCAGCCAGCCCACCTCCTGCAATCGAGCCCGCCGTCGGTCGATCATGGGCGCTCAATCAGGAGGCCATGGATAAGGTCCGCCCTGCGCTCGCCACCAGCTTCAACGAATGGGGAGGGACCGTGGCCTGGCCTGCGTCCCGAGCTACCGTCGATAGGACAGCCACTAAGGTTTAGTTCTTCATTGACGCCCTGTGGGCTGGCCTGGTTCCTCCTTTTCCGCCTTCTTCAATGCCGTGCTTTCCCATTATCAGATCCATATGCTGCACCTTGATCCCCAATCCGTTGCCCTTCTCTCCATCTTCGCCTTTGTTTGTGAGGCCATGGTGGGCATTGCCCCTTCCGTGGCCCTCCTGCGCCATTTCTTCTCGCTACACCTGACCGACCCCCTGCAGTGCTCGGGGTGCCTGAGCTTACAGGCTATGGTGGAGATGGCCGGTTCGGGGATTGATTTTGGGCTCCCGCCGTCTGCGAGCGGGTTTTGGACATGGTGGGTGTACATGGATGTAGGAGTGCTCAGCCCCCTTGCTCTCGCCTCCGTCGTCGCCCGCCGTCCCCAACTCCGGCTGGGGCCACGAGAAGCTCATGAGCTCTCGCCTTTCCTTCGTCTGGCTCTGGTTGAGGAGGTTGAAGGACCTCGGCGTGACTGCGCCCCAGGTGATGAAGGAGTTCCTCCGATGCCGCATCGCCCCACTCCAGCGCCATTCCCAGTCGATGTGGGCCCTGGCCGGTGATCAGGACCGCATGAGGCTTCAGGAGTCGGGGCTCCCAGCTGAGGCGCGAAGAATGGTGCTCGAAGTCTTGACTGGCAACCCCTCGCCCGGCGATATGCCACAAGAGGGTTGCCTCCTGTACTGCTGCTCGAACAGGGTGGAGTTCGCGGGGCAGATGCCCCCCTTCGATGAATTGGGGCTGCGTCCAGTCGGCCTTGTGGGGCCCCATGAGAACCCTTTCATCGTAGTTCTCCTCTTTGTCGCCAGCACCAGGCTTGCCCCAAGAGTGGACGCAGGGGGGCAAGCACCGCCGGAGGCCGGAGGTGCGGGTGCCGAGGTGTCGATGCCGCCTGAGGCTCCCGAGGTGCCATCCTCGGGAAACCGTGATTCTCGCCCTGGGGCGGCTGTTGAGGGGGCGATGCAGCCCGCTGCTCCTGAGGCTGGAGCTCCTGAGGCCTCGGCAGGTCGTTGCGAGGTGGAGCCCGATAGCTCTCCCCAGCTCGGCGCTCCTGAGGTCGTCTCCTCGGGTGCTTCACCAGTCACGCACCGTGCTGGTCGCCACGTCCAATGCTTTGGCCGGTTCCGCGTGGACTTCGTGACGCTCCGTAAGAGGAAGGGGTCTCCAAGCTGCAGCAGTGGCACCGTCCGACCATTGAAACATAGGAAGTACATCGCCATAGACGAGTAAGTACCTTATCTTTGTAATTTCTTGGGTGCTGCTTCCCTTCCTGACGGTGGTTCTTCAGGATCCCTTTCGCCAAGGCCGCGGAGTCTCCTAAGAAGCAATCTCCTCCTGACTCGAGTCTCCCGCTGGTCTTGAGCGTCCCGAGCCAGCATGTCGCTCCTGGCGTGAGGTCGGCTGGAAAGGTAGACACGCCAGCTTGGCATCTCGAACCTTCGCCCCTACCGTCTCTTCTTCGTGGCCTTGCCAGAGGTGAGGCGAGCGTGCCAAGGCCTCTTCCTCTGGTTGTGAACGGCGCTGGATGGCTTCGGTGTTGGCTTCCTCTTCGAGCGGCGAGCCTCAACCTGACCGGGCTGCCGCCGAAATCCAGTCGGCGACCGGGGGGCGCCAGCCCCAGCCCCCTGCTAAAAGGGGGCGAGTTGCTTCAGGTCCCTTCGGCAATCCCTGCCGCAGAGGACGGGATCGGTCGCGCGCTTGAGCATGCACACCAACAGAGCGTCGTCCGCCATGAGCTTTTTCAGGAGGCGATGAGCGCGAGAGCCGGCTCGGCGGAGAACTCGTGGATGTAGATGCGTGCCTCGAGGCCGAGGGTCTTCGGCTGATGGAGGAGCGGCATAAACTGAAGGTTGCCATCAACCTCGGGTGACACCTGCGCGAGCTCGATAATGCAAAGGCCGAGGTGTCTCTTGTGGCCTCGCGTGAGGCCTGCACTCGGGCCCTGGAAGAGGCCCGGGAAGCTGAACATTGCCACGAGGTCGCAGAGAGACGCGCGTGGGAGCTCCAAGCATGGAGCGCCTCCTTGGAGCAGCAAGTGGAGGCGCGTAAGGCCGCCCTTGCGTCGATGAGGAGGACGCCTACCGAGGAGGAAGAGATCCTGAAGCGCGAGGAAGCGCTGGCGCTGGAAGCCATGGAGCGCAGACTTGAGCTAGAGAGGTTAGAGACGAGGGAGCGCCAGGTTGCCCAAGCGGAGGATGCCGCTAACGTGCGCGAGGCGAGGATCCAGAAGGAGGTCGACAGCAGGGTGGCCAAGGTGCACGCGGATCTTGTCGGCAGGTACGACCTGAAGCTGGAGCTTGTGGATGCTGAAGCCGTGGGCCGGACTACTGCCCTCAGGACAGAGTTGGCTGAGGTGGAGCAACGCGAGAAGGCCGCCACGGCCGCTCTGATCTCGACGCAGGCTGAGCTGGCCTCCGCCCGCGCCGAGCTGCTTTCTCTTCAGCGGCGAGTCGCCAATGCCGAGTCCATCGCGCATCAGAGCAGGGAGGAAGTTCTTCAACGGCGGACGCTGGAGCGCGTGCACGCCCCCATGCTCCAAGACCTATGGAATAGGGCCAACACGGCGCTGGGCAACATCTGCGATGAAAATGCCCCTCATCCCCACACGAACGATTATGCCAGTCACCTCCGCTTCTTCACCGACGTGGTGACGCGTCTAGAGAACCGATCCTAGAGGGCTCGCCAGCTTATTGAAGAGAGGAGTCGCGGCCTGCTCGGGCGCGCGTTCTCCCACGTCTTCAGCCACCTCAAGAACACCTACCCCAACTTCGATTTTGACGCTGCCATTGCCCCCGTACCCGAGGCCATCCAGGGTGACCTAGCGCGATGGGTGGAAGACAATGTGGACGCGCTGGTCACGGCCTTCGCTTCCGATGATGATGCGGTGGTGGTCGCGGCGGATGAAGGCGACGTGGTCGACGACGGCGAGGGCGGTGCCGGCGATGGTGATGATGATGCCAGCGACGGCGACAGCGACGCCAGCGACGCGTCTGAAGGTGACCCGGGGGACACAGTGAGCGACATGTCCGATTGAACCCGTGCTTCCCTGCTGTCTATCCTGCACACAAAAGCTCGGGCGTGGCCCTGGAAGTTGTGAGAGCATTTTGGGAGGGGAAGCCCCTCATGTAAACAGATTATTGCTTCTATTCTTTAGGCCAAGCTGGAGATGTACTTTCGCGAACCCGCGAGTCCTGCCGCGAACTTACCGCTATGATTTACCT
This sequence comes from Triticum aestivum, assembly GCF_018294505.1. Lineage (NCBI taxonomy): Eukaryota > Viridiplantae > Streptophyta > Magnoliopsida > Poales > Poaceae > Triticum > Triticum aestivum. The sequence goes on from NC_057796.1 coordinate 344,540,371, forward strand.
TAGCCAGGACGAGTTCCCAACTAGCTCATGAGGCCGTGAACTTTTGCCAATCCGCTCGAGGGGGCCTCGCGAGGAGCAAGCGCTAGCCGTGGCAAGACATGCGCGTGGCGCGCGTGTGCCTCATCCAGCCCCCGCTTGCGAGGAGCTCGCGAAGGGAAGCAACAGGTGCGAATTCCAAATGGAGGTGAGGAACCAGGTTGCAAGAAATCGCACGAACGAGAAAAGATACCCCCCCCCGCGTGCATTCCAATAAAAATTCAACTTCAAACTTAAATCCTAGGCCAGAAAGCAGGGCTACAGAAAAGAGGTTAAAAGCAAATGGCTGCGTACGGTGCCTAGTCTAGTGTTCTTGTCTTCTCACCAGCGCGGAGCTAAGTGCTGCCACTAGGACGTGGGAGGGAGCCCCCACTCCTGAGACTCCGGGGCGTGTACAGCCCCACTCATTATTACGTGAGAGTGTCACGGGCGGAGAACTTCACAGGCGTGAGCCTTACTTCATATCGCCAGACGAGGGCCCCGCCTTGCGCCACCCTCAACCACCATCGGGGGCGTCCGGAAACCAGGACGACACCAAGGGGCAAAGGGGACGCCAGCGGCGCCCTCGGCGACCACGGGTCCGCTGCCAGGGGAAGGCTCTTTAGCACCTCCCCGGCAGAGGGCCTACCTCCGGGGGACGCCCTGCTCCGCGTGGCCCGGGGAGGGGCCTTGCTGCCGGCCCCTCTCTTGCAGCCCCAGTGCGCTCCTCCTGGCGGAAGGGAGGCTGTTGAGCTGGGGCCGCCATCCGCTGTTGTGACTTGATCCTCCTGCGACCCATGGTTAGCGTAAGCTTGCTCCTGAGAGATTAGTGGTACCCTATAGCTGTTGTCGCCGGCACGGTCGGTGAGGCTCCCGGGAGGCTCCTGGAAGGTCTCAGCTCCTAGCGCCTCCTCCTCCCAGCCTGGCTCGAGAAATGAGCCAGGGTCGTCTTCCAGCGTGTACTCCTGGTCCACCATGCGGGGCACGTAGGCCTCCGAGGCCGTCGCCTCGAAAACCTTGCCGAAGTGGCCCACGCTCCATGTTGCCCGGCCCAGCGCACCGCCCTGAGGATGGTAGGGCGGCATCCCGCCTGGGCCGTAGGTGGCGATGCTCGTGCCCGAGCTCATCGGAGGTGGCACGGGTGCGATTAGGCGCAGGTGCCGTTGGTCGCGCCGGTGTCAATGAAGCCTAGGGGTGCGCCCGGGGGCACGCGGACGCGGCGAGGCCCGCCATGTGATCTGGCCACGGTCTGAGGTGTAAGCAGGGAGCAGAAGGGCAGTGCTCCCGAGGCTGCGGCATCCAGGAGCTCGGCGACGCGCTCCAGCAACGCATCCCGACCGCTCTCGATTAACCGGCATCGCATCAGCTCCCGAGCCACCATGATTGCGTCCCTCATGTTCGCTTGTTCCCGTCGGGTGTGCGGCGCCGTGGCCGCAGCGTGGCTTGAGGCCCTTGCGGCTGCCCGTGCTTGTCGTGGAGTAAGGGCGGACGGCGTGTGACCGCGCCGCCCATGCCCCATAGCGTTTGGTGGTGCGCGCACTGCCTGGGCCGCGGGGTTGAGGTCTTCTTGGGCAGATGGCACCGCTCGGGCTGGCCAAGCTGCCCAATGGTCGGCGTTGGTCCTTGGGTCGCCGGACATCGGAGTCGTGGAGTGTTGGCGGATCAACTGGTGGAAGGAAAGCTCCGGCGCACCCCTACCTGGCACGCCAAATGTCGGATTTTGGGTTCCGCAAAACCCTTGAGGTTCGAACACTGGGGTGCGCACGAAGGTCTCTCTTCTATCTACCTGATCACGCCCTCACCCTCGCCGCGATCTCAAAGCTTAGCTCGACGAACCCAGAACACAAGAGACACAAGGTTCATACTGGTTCGGGCCACCCATGTGGTGTAATACCCTACTCAAGTGTGGTGGTGGTGGATTGCCTCTCGGGGTGAGGATGAACAGTACAAGGGAAGAACAGCCTCCTGAGGAGAGGTGTCTTGTGCTTGGTGGACTAGTGTGGGTGAGGATGATCTGAATCCGTCCCCTCCTACTGTGGTGGCTAGTCCTATTTATAGAGGCCTGGTCCTCTGCCCAAATATTGAGAGGGAAGGGATGCCACAACGGCCAAATTCGAAGGGAGACAACTAGTACAAGCTATCCTGACTAAAGGTGGTCTTCGCCTGCCAAAGGCTCTGGTGATGACGCCGTCTTGGGCTCCACGGTGACCTCCGTCCTGCCGTCCTACTGGAATTGGTCTCATTGCACTGATATGGAAACCTTTGCCTGATGCCTCGGGACTCCTCGCCTGCACTTGCCCCTTTATCACCAAAGAGGAAATGAGGAGACTGTGCGCGCTGGTGCCCGCCTGACCTTGGTCGTCACGGCTGATGTCGTAGGAACCTTGCGAGGTTCCCCTTGCCTTCATCTCTCCGCCCCTCGCGAGCCAGCCTGGCGAGGCAGCTCCCGAGGAGGTCTTGTGTCGTCCGCCTCGCGAGGGTCTTGAGTGTTGGCTGGTGAAGATGGGCCGTACTGGGCCGCGAGTGGAGCCATGCTATGGGCCGCAGGCAGGCAAGTCTGGGGCCCCCCGTTCCCAGGACGCTGACACTCACGTAATAATGATTGGGGTTGTACATGCTCCGGAGTCTCCGAAGTGCCGCCCATGGGCCTCGGTGGTCCCTCCCACGTCCTAGTGGCAGCACTTAGCTCCGCGCTGGTGAGAAGACTAGGTTAGGTGCTAGACGCGGCTGTTCATTTTCTTTCTGTAGTTGGTTTGCAACCTTTTGATGAAATTTGGAGTTCTGGCGTTTCTCGATTGCTTGGTTGAGTTCCCCTCTCTTTTACTCCATCGCTCGCTTCTTCGCCTTGAGCTAGGGAGGGCGGCAATTGCCCGACGATCTCCCTCATGCGCCTCGCGCGGGGGCTGGGCAGGTGTGTGCATGCGCTAGGTTAACCTAAACCACGGACACACCTCGCCAAAGTCTACCAGCCCAGAGCTTCGGCTCCCTTGATCTTCGCGAGACGCCCTCGATCGAGCTCGTGATTGGCGCACCCCCCTAAGTCCGTGCCCCACGGGTACCGCGACGCGGAGCACTATGCCATGACTAGCCTATGCCTGAGGGCTCGCACAAGGAAGAACAAGGCACCCGATAGATGTCTTGACCAATTTTTGCAGCTTCGCAATGCCTCCCGAGGTCAACGGCTCCCGAGTCAGCAGCGAGGAAGCCTCACCAGATGCCAGGAGGCGTGCCCTCACAAGACGGAAACCAACCCTGAGCGGGTTAAGCTAAGTTGGCCCTCTTACATCTACATGGAGCACGAACAACGTCAGTACAATAAGCATAACATAATAGCATAAAGACCACAGTTCATTAAACGCCCCAGCAGGGCCATCTCCCCTTTTTTAAATGCAGGAAGGTGGGAAATGTCAAGCAAAAGCGGCCCGCGCGACCGTGGCGGCTCATGAGGCCCGACACCGAGGGCCTCCCAGACTCAACTCAGTCTGAGTCCCTCTCGCGCTTCACCTCCGCGTGGCGGCGGGACGACCTGCCACCGTCCTCGAAGCAGGCCCGGCGGCGAGGCGGCTGGTCGTAGCCGCCGCTGCTGGTGCTCTCGCTGGTGGAGAAGCTGCCACCGCTGGGCGAACGACGGTCGTCGCCAAGGGCGAGTTCGCCCTCAACCTCGTCACGACCGTCGCCCAGGCCGAGGTCGTCGTCGCCACCGCTGTCTTCAGGACAGCACCCCGTGCGGCGACCATCTTGCCCGAAAACACTCACAAAGAGGGTCACGGCGACGTCATACTTGAAGTGGAGGGTGCACCGCCCGCTCAGGCCACGCGCGCGGGTAAACGTCTGCCAGCCGCGGGACAGGGCCACGTTGCCCGCGACGGAGGTCTCCACCGCAACCCATGAGGCCTTGCTGCAACAACCGTCAGCTTGCAGCCAGAGGCCGCCAAGACCCCCAGCCGGCAGCTCGCCGGCAAAGGAGCGCAGGAGCTGGAGCCAAGTGCCTGCTCGACTCTCCGACTACACAACAAACTCCGGGAGCAGCTCCACCGAATGGAAGCGCAGCCGAGGAGGCCGGGCGACCATGGCACGCGTCCCCTCGATGCAAGGGTTGCTCCGCTTGGAGCGGCCCCCGCCATGGGAGGAGGCACCCCTGCGACCGCCGTGGGCAACACCGGTCCCCAAAGGAATGCGACCACGCCCCCGAGGGGCCATGGCTGGGGTCGCAGCATGCTTGCGGGGGCGACCTCGCCCCCTTTTGGGCGGTGGCGAGCCAGGCCCCTCCGGGCGAGCCTTCCCTTTCTCCGCGGCCGAGAACCTCTTCGTCAGCGCCATGGGAATACAGCAAGATGGCGAGGCGAGGAGGAAGAAGAAGCAGGCGTCATGGAGAGGGAGACGAGCAACGGGTGCTCCGCCCCCTCCCCATTTATAGCCAGAAGGAGGCCAACCGCCGGCCTCCACGATCGCAGGTAATGATGATTTTCTTATGCATGCAGCAGGGTCTCATCAAGTCAAATGGTTGGCGAAGTTGCATGGGGAAGCGGAGGCGCCCACTTCCCGTCAGTCGCCACGCGTCAGTCAAGACCATAGGCGGTTGGGGCCCGCGGCGCTCCGCACTTACCCTTTCGCTTCACCTTGAAGCCAAGTCCGAGCGCTACTTGGGCCCGGGGGCTACTGTCTGTGTTCTGGGGCCGGGGGTGCCCAGATTTGCCTGCCTGCGGCCCGAAGCGTGGCTCCACCAACGGCCTGGTACGACCTAGTTTCGGCAGAAACAACTCAAGACCCTCGCGAGGCGGACGACACCAAGACCTCCCTGGGGGCAGCCTCACTAGGCTGGCTCCCGAGGAGCGGAGATATCTATGCAAGGTGCACCTCGCGAGGTTCGCATGACGTGAGCCATGATGACCAAGGCCAGGTGGGCGCTAGCGGGCGCAGCATACCAGTTTCCCCTTTGGTGCCAAGGGGGCAAGCGCAGGTGCGGAGTCCCGAGGAACCAGACAAAGGTTTCCATATCGGTGCAACGAGACCAAGACCAGCAGGACGGCAGGACGGAGGTCATCGCGGAGCCCACAACAGCGTCACCACCAGAGCCTTTGGCAGGCGAAGACTACTTTTGTCAGGATAGCTTGTACTAGTTGTCTCCCTTCAAAATTGGCCGTTGTGGGATCCCTTCCCGCCTACATTTGGGAAGAGGACCAGTGCTTCTATAAATAGGAATAGCCACCACCATAGGAGGCAACTCATCTTGGATTGGATCCATTCTATCCTAACCTTCACCAGCTCATTGAGCCCAGGACCACCTCTCCTCCTGAGGCTGTTCATCCACTGTACTAGTTCATCCATAGCCCCTTGAGGCAATCCACCACACACACTGGAGTAGGGTATTACACCACACGGCCGCCGAACCAGTATAAACCCCTGTGTCTCTTGTTCTTTGAGTTCGTTGAGCTAGGCCGTGGGATCGTTAAGTGAGCGAGTTAGGAAGAGAGTGTTCTTCGTGCGCTCCCCAGAGTTCGAACCTCACAAGGGTTTGCCGGAACCCGAAATCCGACACAATGCACATGCGTGCAATAGTGGGCACCCAGACCATGTTGTTGCTGGTGGATTCAGGCAACACATATAGCTGCCAAAGTTCAATCCAAGCCTACTAGCATTCCTGCTATTGCTGTTCGTGTGGCCAACGGTCAGCGCTTACAATGCATGTCCATGTTCCCAAACCTCACTTGGAGCACACAAGGTCATGAGTTCAGCATAGACATGCCAGTGCTCAATTTGGGTGTCTATGACGCAGTACTGGGAGTGGACTGGTTAGTTGTACACAGCCCCATGCAGTGTGACTGGGGTCTGAGAACCATGAACTTTCGAAGGCACAGGAGCACTACTACTTCTTGAGCTTGCGTTGGCTTTTCCCTTGAAGAGGAAAGGGTGATGTAGCAAAGTAGAGATAAGTATTTCCCTCAGTTTGAGAACCAAGGTATCAATCTAGTAGGAGGCGACGCACAAATCACCGAATACCTGCACAAACAATCAAACAACTTGCACCCAACGCGATAAAGGGGTTGTCAATCCCTCCACGGTTACTTGCAAAAGTGAGATCTGATAGAGAAAGATGAAAGTATCAAACGATAAAGTAAATATTTTTGGTATTTTTGGTTTATAGATTGGAAAGTAAAAGATTGCAAAATAGTAGATCGGAAACTTATATGATGGAAAATAGACCCGGGGCCATAGGTTTCACTAGAGGCTTCTCTCAAGATAGCAAATAATACGTGGGTGAACAAATTACTGCCGAGCAACTGATAGAAAAGTGCAAAGTTATGACGATATCTAAGGCAATGATCATGAATATAGGCATCACGTCCGTGTCAAGTAGACCGAAATGATTCTGCATATACTACTATTACTCCACACATCGACCGACTCCTGCCTGCATCTAAAGTATTAAGTTCATGAAGAACAGAGTAACGCACTAAGTAAGATGACATGATGTAGAGGAACTAACTCAAGCAATATCATGAAAACCCCATCTTTTTATCCTCGATGGCAACAATACAATACGTGCCTTGCTGCCCCTACTGTCACTGGGAAAGGACACCGCAAGCTTGAACCCAAAGCTAAGCACTTCTCCCATTGCAAGAAAAACTAATCTAGTCGGCCAAACCAAACTGATAGTTCGAAGAGAGTTACAAAGATATCAAATCATGTATAAAAGAATTCAGAGAAGATTCAAATAATATTCATTGATAAGCTAATCATAAATCCACAATTCATCGGATCTGGGCAAACACACCGCAAAAAAGTATTACATCGAATAGATCTCCAAGAACATCGAGGAGGATATGGTATTGAGAATCAAAGAGAGAGAGAAGAAGCCATCTAGCTACTAGCTATGGACTCGTAGGTCTGTGGTAAACTACTCACGCTTCAATGAAGGGCAATAGAGTTGATGTAGAAGCCCTCCGTGATCGAATCCCCCTCCGATAGGGTGCCTGAAAAGGTCCCTAGATGGGATCTCATGGGTACAGAAGGTTGCAGCGGTGGAAAAGTCTTTTCGTGGATGCCTCTGGTGGTTTGGGGATATTTGGGAATATATAGGCAAAAGAATTAGGCCAGGAGGGTCACGAGGGGCCCACAAGGGTGGGGGCACGCCCTCCATCCTTATGGCCGCCTCATGGCTCCTCCGACTTCATCTCCAAGTCTCCTGGTTGTCTTCTGGTCCAAGAAAAATCATCGCGAAGGTTTCATTCCGTTTGGCATTCCTTTTCTGTGAAACTCTAAAACAAGGAAAAAATAGAAACTAGCACTAGGCTCTAGGTTAATAGGTTAGTCCCAAAAATAATATAAAATAGCATATTAATGCATATAAAACATCCAGACAGATAATATAACAGCAAGGAACAATCAAAAATTATAGATATGTTGGAGACGTATCAAGCATCCCCAAGTTTAATTCCTTCTCGTCCTTGAGTAGGTAAATAATAAAAACAGAATTTTTGATGCGGAAGCTACCCAACATATTTATCCGTGTAATTTTCTTTATTGTGGCATGAATGTTCAGAAACATAAGATTCAAAACAAAAGTTTAATATTGACATAAAACAATAGTACTTCAAGCATACTAACAAGGCAATTATGTCTTTCCAATATAACATGGCCAAATAAAGCTTATGCCTAAACAATCATATACTCTGGCTATGCTCCATCTTCATCACACAAAATATTCAAATCATGCACAACCCAATGACAAGCCAAGCAATTGTTTCATACTTTTGATGTTCTCAAACCTTTTCAACTTTCACACAATACATGCGCGTGAGCCATGGACATAGCACTATAGGTGGAATAGAATATGGTGGCTGTGCAGAAGACAAAAAGAAGGAGATAGTCTCACATCAACTAGGCGTATCAACGGGCTATGGAGATGCCCATCAATAGATATCAATGTGAGTGAGTAGGGATTGCCATGCAACGGATGCACAAGAGCTATAAGTTTATGAAAGCTCAGAAAGAAAACTAAGTGGGTGTGCATCCAACTTGCTTGCTCATGAAGACCTAGGGCAATTTGAGGAAGCCCATCGTTGGAATATACAAGCCAAGTTCTATAATGAAAAATTCCCACTAGCATATGAAAGTGACAACATAGGAGACTCTCTATCATGAAGATCATGGTGCTACTTTGAAGCACAAGTGTGGAAAAATGATAGTAACATTGCCCCTTCTCTCTTTTTCTCTTTTTTTTTTCTTTTTTTTCTTTTTTTGGGCCTTCTCCTTTTTTATTTGGCCTTTCTCTCTTTTTTCCCTCACATGGGACAATGCTCTAATAATGAAGATCATCACGCTTCTATTTACTTACAACTCAAGAATTACAACTTGATACTTAGAACAAAATATGACTCTATATGAATGCCTCCCGCGGTGTATCGAGTTGTGCAATGAATCAAGAGTGACATCTATGAAAGAATTATAAACGGTGGCTTTGCCACAAATACAATGTCAACTACATGATCATGCAAAGCAATATGACAATGATGGAACGTGTCATAATAAAGGAAACAGTGGAAAGTTGCATGGCAATATATCTCGGAATGGCTATGGAAATGCCATAATAGCTAGGTATGGTGGCTGTTTAGAGGAAGGTATATGGTGGGTGTAAGGTACCGGCGAAAGTTGCGCGAGACTAGAGAGGCTAGCAATGGTGGAAGGGTGAGAGTGCGTATAATCCATGGACTCAACATTAGTCATAAAAAACTCATATACTTATTGCAAAAATCTATTAGTCATAGAAACAAAGTACTACACGCATGCTCCTAGGGTGATAGATTGGTAGGAAAAGACCATCTCTCATCCCCGAACGCCACTCATAAGGAAGACAATCAAAAAATATCTCATGCTCCAACTTTGTTACATAACGGTTCACCATACGTGCATGCTACGGGACTCACAAACCTTAACACAAGTATTTCTACAATACACAATTACTCCACTAGCATGACTCTAATATCACCATCTCCATATCTCAAAACAATCATAAGGAATCAAACTTCTCATAGTATTCAATGCACTATATATGAAAGTTTTTATTATATCCCTCTTGGATGTCTATCATATTAGGACTAAATTAATAACCAAAGCAAATTACCACGCTGTTTAAAAAGACTCTCAAAATAATATAAGTGAAGCATGAGAGTTCAACAATTTCTATAAAATAAAACCACCGCCGTGCTCTAAAAAGATATAAGTGAAGCACTAGAGCAAAATTGCCTAGCTCAAAAAAATATAAGTGAAGCACATAGAGTATTCTAATAAATCACGATTCATGTGTGTCCCTCTCAAAAGGTGTGTACAGCAAGGATGATTGTTTCAAACTAAAAAGCAAAGATTCAAATCATACAAGATGCTCCAAGCAAAACACATATCATGTGGTGAATAAAAATATAGTCTCAAGTATAGTTACCGATACACGAAGACGAAAGAGGGGATGCCTTCCGGGGCATCCCCAAGCTTAGGATCTTGGTTGTCCTTGAATATTACCTTGGGGTGTCTTGGGCATCCCCAAGCTTAGGCTCTTGCCACTCCTTATTCCATAGTCCATCAAATCCTTACCCAAAACTTGAAAACTTCACAACACAAAACTCAACAGAAAATCTCATAAGCTCCGTTAGTATAAGAAAATAAATCACCACTTTTGGTACTATTGTGACCTCATTCTTTATTTATATTGGTGTAATATCTACTGTATTCCAACTTTTTCATGGTTCATACCCCCGATACTACCCATAGATTCATCAAAATAAGAAAACAACACATAGAAAACAGAATCTGTCAAAAACAGAACAGTCTGTAGTAATTTGTAACTCTCAAATACTTCTGTAACTTCCAAAATTCTGAAAAATTAGGACAACCTGGGAATTCGTGTAACAATCTAGTGCAAAAAGAATAAGATCAAAAGCATGCTTATGTGAATTACGAAAATTATTTTCCTGGGCGCAAAAGTTTCTGTTTCTCACCAAGATCAAAACAACTATTACCGTGAGCCATCCTAAAGGTCTTACTTGGCACAAACACTAATTAAAACACAAAACCACATCTAACCAAAGGCTAGATGAATTATTTATTTCAAAATAGACCTAAAAAGCAAAGAACAAAAATAAAATTGGGTTGCCTCCCAACAAGCGCTATTGTTTAACGCCCTTAGCTAGGCAAAAAAACACGAATAGATCTAGGTATAGTTATCTTTGGTATGCAATCCATTAGTAGCTCTCATAATAGATCCATATGGCAATTTTATTTTATTTTTTGGAAAGTGTTCCATGCCCTTCCTTAACGGAAATTGAAATCTAATGTTTCCTTCTTTCATATAAATTATTGCACCAATCGTTCTAAGGAAAGGTCTACCAAGAATAATAGGACATGTAGGATTGCAATCTATATCAAGAACAATGAAATCTACGGGCACATAATTCCTATTTGCAACATTAAGAACATCATTAATCCTTCCCATAGGTTTCTTAATAGTGGAATCCGCAAGATGCAAATCTAAAGAACAAGCATCAAATTCACGGAAACCTAACACATCACATAAAGTTTTTGGAATCGTGGAAACACTAGAACCCAAATCACATAAAGCATGGCACTCATAATCTTTAATCTTAATCTTAATAGTAGGTTCCCACTCATCATAAAGTTTTCTAGGAATATAAACTTCCAATTCAAACTTTTCTTCAAAAGATTGCATCATAGCATCAACGACATGTTTAGTAAAAGCTTTGTTTTGATTATAAGCATGAGGAGAATTCAACATGGATTGCAACAAGGAAATACAATCTATTAAAGAACAATTATCATAATTAAATTCCTTGAAATCCAAAAGAGTGGGTTCATTGCTATTTAAAGTTTTGACCTCTCCAATCCCACTTTTATCAATTTTTGCATTAAGATCTAAAAACTCTGAATCATTGGGACGCCTTTTAACTAAAATTGACTCATCTCCAGTCCCATCTTTATCAAGATTTATATTGGAAAACAAAGATTCAATGGGAGTCACATCTATCACTTTAAGGTCTTCATCGTTATTTTCACGGAAACTAGAAGAATACGTTTTTACAAACCAATCTAGTTTAGCACGCATCTTAGCGGTTCTTTGTTTGCACTCATCAATGGAAATTCTCATTGCTTTGAGAGACTCATTATATCATGCTTGGGTGGAATAGATCTAAGTTTCAAAGAATCAATATCAAGAGAAATTCTATCCACGTTCCTAGCCAAATCATCAATCTTGAGAATTTTTTCTTCAATCAAAGCATTGAAATTCTTTTGCGAACTCATAAATTCCTAACACTATTCTCAAAATCTAAGGGCATCTTACTATAATTTCCATAAGAATTGTTGTAGGAATTACCATAATTATTAGAGGAATTACTAGGAAATGGCCTAGTATTAAAATTACCTTTATATGCGTTATTACCAAAATTGTTCCTACCAACAAAATTCACATCCATAGATTCATTATTATTCTCAATCAAAGTGGACAAAGGCTGTCGGCGTACTGGGAACGGGGGTCCCCAGACTTGCCTGCCTGCGGCCAACGGCGTGGCCCCACCAGCGGCCCTGCACGGCCCATCTTCACCAGCAAGCACTCAAGACCCTCGCGAGGGGCCAAGCCTCGCGAGGTGGATGACGCAAGACCTCCTCGGGGGCGGCCTCACCCGGTTGGCTCACGAGGGGCGGAGAGATCAAGGCAAGGGGCACCTCGTGAGGTTCCCGTGACGTAAGCCATGACGACCAAGGCCAGGCGGGCGCCAGCGTGCGTAGTGTCCTCGTTTCCTCTTTGGTGCTAAAGAGGCAAGCGCAGGCGAGGAGTCCTGAGGCATCAGGCAAAGGTTTCCTTATCGGTGCAACGAGACCGAGACCAGCAGTCGGCAGGACAGAGGTCACCATGGAGCCCAAGACGGCGTCACCAGTAGAGCCTTTGGCAGGAGAAGACCACCTTTAGTCAGTATAACTTGTACTAGTTGTCTCCCTTCGAATTTGGCCATTGTGGGATCCCTTCCCGCTCAATATTTGGGAAGAGGACTAGGGCCTCTATAAATAGGACTAGCCACCATCGTAGGGGAGAAAGGATCACATCTGACCCCAAACGGATCGAGAGAGCATTCAGGCCACCACACAAGTTCACCAAGCACAAGAACACCTCTCCTCAGGAGGCTGTTCTTCCCTTGTAACTATTCATCCTTGGCCCAAGAGGCAATCCACCACACCACACTGGAGTAGGGTATTACACCACATTGGTGGCCTGAACTAGTATAAATCTTGTGTCTCCTTGCTCTTTGGGTTCGACGCGCTAGGCCTAACGATCGTTGCAAGAGCGAGCTAGGGGGAGGGAGAGATCTTTGTGCGCACCCCAGTGTTCGAACCTCAAGGGTTTTGCCGGAACCCGAAATCCGACATTTGGCGCGCCAGGTAGGGGAGCATCGAAGCTTTCCTTCCGCCAATCCGCGTTCCACCGCGACCATGTCAGACGCGCGCCGAGCCCGCGCTGAGCGCCGGGCCGCCCTCGCCGTCCATGTCGCTCAGACTGCCCCCGTCGGCGGGCCTCCCCGTCGTTCTCCGTCACCCACCGCCAACGCCGCCACCGGCCCAATGGGAAACATGTAGCAAGCGTCCTCGCTGCACCCCTCGGTGCGGCCAAACGGCCGCACCGCCACTCCGTCGGTGACCCCAGCTGGCTCGTAATCTCATGCTCGTCGCGCTCCCACGGACGCGCAGACCGCGCTGCTCATCGCGCGTGAGCTCCTGCGCTACCGCCCTGTCGACGACCTCTACGAGGACTGGCTGGACCGCATCGCCGAGCTCGTTAGCGCCACTGAGGGCTCCCCCGCGCCCTCCCTTTCGCTGCATCACCCGCCGCCAGCCGTGGGCGACGTGGCTCATGGATCGCCTCCACCACCTCCGCACCAAGACGGCGCTCTGGCGCCAAGGCGCGCGGCTCCCCGGTGCGACCCACCGTGTCGGGCGCCCGCGCGAGAAGAAGAAAGCTGCCAAGAAGTTCCCCGGCCGCAAGAGAATGCTCCCGCGCTCCCAGCGCCACCACGACAAGACCGCGTGCCGCCTGCTGTGGTAGTGCGCGGGCACCAACGGCAGGCCCCACCTCTGTAAAGGGCCCCGGTGGCCATGGCAGGTTGCCGCGCCTTCACTCCGGAGCTGCGTAGCGTCGGCAGGCACCAACGGCAAGTTTAAGCCGGACCTGCCTCCTCGCTACGACGGCACCCCCGACCCTGCGAAGTTCCTGCAGCTCTACGAGTTGAGCATCGAGGCGGCCAACAGCGACGAAAAAGTCATGGGGAACTGGTTCCCCATGGCTCTCAAGGACGACACTCGCTCGTGGCTCCTGAACCTGCCTCCGGGCTCGATCTCCTCCTGGGACGAGATGCGCGACCGCTTCATCGCCAACTTCCAGGGCACTCGCGACCGCCCTCCAGCCGTGGGCGGCCTACGCCGCGTCAGGCAGCAGCCAGGAGAGACCCTGCAAAAGTACATCCAGCGCTTCAACAACGTTCGCCTCAAGATCCCCAAGGTCACGGACAAGGCCATCATTTTGGCGTTTGCTGATGGCGTCCGCGACATCAAGATGAAGGAGGAGGTCGCCATCTACGAGGAGCTATGCACGGCTTTGGAGCTGTTCAACCTGGCGATCAAGTGCGCAAGAGCTGAGGAGGGGCGCCTCTCCCTCCTCGAGCTCCCAGCTACCAACCCTGAGGAGAAGAAAGCCAAGGCCATGGACGTGAAGCGCAAGGGAGCGGCCGTGCTCGCGGCAGAGCCGGATACGAAGCGCGGCCGGGACCATCCCGAGTCATCCAAAAGCAGCCGGCCGTTCTGCGCCTTCCACAATATACACAGCCACAACACCAACGATTGTCAAGAGCTCAGGGCCATTCGAGATGGACGCTTTGGTCGACGCCCTAAGTGCAATGACCGGGTTACGACCGAGGAGGAGGACGAGGCGAAGGACACTGGGACGATCGTGGCCATTGTCAGGAGTGGCGCGACCGGCCTCGCGAGGACCGCTCGTAGGACCAGCCTCGCGAGGGCGCCTGGAGGGATCAGCCTCGCGAGGATCGCCCTCAGGGCAACGCTGGTCTTCCTCCGCTGCCGCAACCACCAAGAAGGAACGACGACCACCTTTAGGACAAGGGGCTGGGGGCTTCCAGGAACCGCGCGCCATCGCCTGCATCTTTGGTGGAGCTCAAGCCCCAGCCTCTCAGCGCATCTTCAAGTAGTTTGCTCCCGAGGTGAATGCAGCCCTTCCCAGGCTTGAGGCCACACGTCCTCTCCGGTGGTCCAAGTGTGCCATCACGTTTAGGTCGGCGGACCAGCTCAAGTGTGCGGCCACCGCTGGCGCCCTCCCGATGCTCTGTTCACCCGTCATCAGCAATGTACAAGTCACCAAGACCCTCATTGACGGCGGTGCAAGGCTTAATGTCCTGTCCGTCGAGACATTTGACAACCTCCAAGTGCCATACGATCAGCTTCAGCCCACCAAGCCCTTCTCAGGAGTGACCGACGGCTCCACCACCCCGATAGGGCAAGTCCGCCTCCCTGTCACCTTCGGACAGCGCGACAACTACCGCACCGAGCTCATCGACTTCGACGTCGCCCACATCCGTCTGTCGTATAATGCCATCCTCAGGTACCTAGTGCTGGCAAAGTTCAGGGCAGTGACCCACCATGGCTACAACATCCTCAAGATGCCAGGGAGCGGCGGGATCATCATAGTCCCCGGCGAAGAAAAAGATGCGGTGTGCTCCCTCGAGCATGCCTTCCAGGCCGCAGCTATCGAAGACCCAGACAACGAGAGTGCACAGTCCCCTCCTAAGGTCATCCCCAAGAAGAAGAAGCAGCTACTCCGTACAGGGCCTCATGGGAGCGGCGCCTCTAGTAGTGCTGCATCAGGATCAGCGCCCGTGCCTGGGGCGCCTCCCGCCCTCGCATAGGAAGGCGCGCCCGGCACCATCCTCGGGCGAGGCTCGGGGGCTCTCTTCTGGAGGGCCTCCGACCTGGCCAACATAACGAGGGAGGCACTCGGGCACCACGTGGAGGCGTGCTTTGCGGCACATTTCCCTCAGGAGGGCACCGGGCGAGGAGTGCCTGGTGCTCAGGTGTTCATCACCCAGACTACCCAGGAGCTTCAAGAAGCAAGAGCCACGCGCGGCGACCGCCACCCACCTGGCGCAGCTCCCCATCCAGGCGAGGATGGCGGGCTGCGCGTCTGTATCGACATCCCAGGGATCAACAGGGCCGCATCTCAGGAGCCCTTCAGGCCTTCGCGCGTGGGATGTTGTGAGGGCCCACCTCACAGCTATGTTCGCGTGCCATTCGGCCTGCCGAGCATGGTGGCCGCCTTCCAGCGCAACCTGCGGAGCATCCTGGCGGCTCAGGAGGCCAGGCATCACGCAGTCCTGGAGGAGATGGAGACGGTCCTCAAGGAACCACCCGGACCCCCAGAGCCTCCCGAGGCTCAGGGCTCCGGTGGCTCATGAGGAGCAACCCCTTCACCACACATCTTCAGCTACCCCAACATTCCTTCGACAACGAAACCAGGTGACATTTTCCAAGTTTATTTAGCCGGGAGTGCCCCTCGGGCTGCATCATTCCCAGGCCGCGTGGGCCTGTCCTTGCGGCATGTATCCTTTTACGTCTTTAGCTTACTCTGCTGGGGGCGCCCCTCGGGCTGCATCATCCCCAGGTCGCTCGGGTCTGTCCCGGTGGCATGTATCGTTCTTGCATTTACCTAAGCTAGTTTGCTTTTCATGCATAATCTACCTATGGTTATCACCTGCTTGATTTTCACCCACCATGGGAGCCGCGCGCCGATCGTCTTTCTTCAGGATCCTTCGCATAAGAAGGCTAGGCACGGTGTCTGTGCTCGAGCCCGTCCCTGCAGCGTCGATAAATCCAACGGCTCAGCTTTGTCTGGCGGGCCAGCCCCGTTCACGTCATCTCCTGGGGCCGTTGGTGCTTGGCCTTCTCATGTGATAACCTCGGGAGATTCGTTCGGCGTAGGTTGTCTAACCATCTCACAGGAGCACCACAGCCATCAAGAACCAAGACTAGGCGCAACCTGCCTTGAGGTAGGGCCTCGTGAGTCCAGCGCTGGCTGACGAGTGCCCAGACACACCTCGTCTAGCCCTACCATGTAAGCCACGTGTCAAGGCGGGGCTGTACACGCCTCGGGGGCTCTCCGCAGTAGGGAGTCCCATCCCACGCACCAGTGGAAGCACCATGCTCCGTGCTGGCAGTCGACACTACCGAGGAGTGGTTATGCCCGTGCAAGTGCGGAAGCGATATGCTCCGCACTGGTGATAAACAACTGAGGGCGGCCCCATGGCCGTATCAACCTCAAGGAGCCCTTGAGCTCAGTGCCTAGCCTCACCGCGCTGCTTTCCCCTCGGGAGGGTAGCGCGAGGGGGCTAAGCACGGGGCTGCGCTCAGGTCACGCCTAGCGTACGCCCCGCCAGGTCCCTCAGACCTGGTCGTCGCGCGCCCCTCTCGAGCGAAAGCCCGGCGAGGACATGTATGAGGTCTGTTCGTACGTCAAGGGGGACCCTTGGGCATCGCGACCCAAGGGCCTAACTGGTCACGTAGCCCCTCACTCCTTGGTCTCGTCCTGGTTATCCGTACGACCCAACGGCAGCTGAGGTACGCGCAGGGCCGGGCCCTACCGACGCAGAACGATAAGGCATGTTCTTGCAGTTCCTTTCTCAAAGGCCGTTTGAGCGTCAAGGGGGACTACTGAGCATCGCGATTCAGGAGCCTAACTGGCCATGTAGCCCCTCACTCCTTGGTCCCGTCCTGGTTTTCCGGACGGCCCAATGGCGGTTGAGGTATGCGCGGGGTCGGGCCCTGCCGACGTAGAACACTAAGGCCTGTTCCTGCATCTCCTTTCTGTAAGCTGTTTGCGCGTCAAGGGGGACTCCTGAGCATCGCAGCTCAGGAGGCTAACTGGCCACGTAGCCCTTCACCCCCTGTCCTCGTCCCGGTGTTCCGGTTGAGTCAGCGGCGGCTGAGGTATGCGCGGGGTCGGGGCTCTGCCGATGTAGAACGTAAAGCAAATAGGAAGGAAATCGCAAAATCTCAAACAAATATTACAAGACATATTGTTCTCACAATACCAAACGCAAGTTTAAACGCCTCCACGAGGCATGGTGCATGTTGCAGGAGTTAAACAGGAAAGGAGCCGCCGGCAAGTCGTTTCGTCATCCCTGGACACCGCCGTCGCCCGTAAGGGATGCTTCTTCCTTGGTGGCGTCGCCTTCACCTGCACCGCCTACCGGAGTTGCAGGATCAGCAGCACCGCCGGTCGAGGGCGTGGGAGAGAAGGCGCGAAACTTCTTCAGCAGGGACCTCCTGAGGACGACAGCGGGCGGTACCACGGGCTCCTTCTTCTCCCATGCGATTCGCTTGCGCATTAAAAGGGGGGCTCTTGAGCATCGCGACTCAGGAGCTCTTACTGGCTCTCCAGCCCTCACCCCTAGCCTTGACCACGGCATCGTGACCTGGCATACCAGCGGCGGCTGAGCTCGCTTGAGGGCCGGGACCTGAGGACGCAGAGCACACAGAAGAGCGTGGAGAAGAGGGGAAGGCCCGCACGGGCCTAACCTAGCTACCCAACAGTAGTCGACCCACAAGTCCGGCGCAACACAAGGAACTAGCTCCGGAATGCCAAGATAAGTCTCGCGCCTGGATCGACCCAGCGCTACATCATAGGATCCTCACCTGTGGCGGCCTTGTTACGACAACATCACCACCCTTTCCTGCCTCTCGGTAGTCGCTTGAGCGCTAAAGGGGACCTCTTGAGCATCGCGCCTCGGGAGCTCTTACTGGACCTCGGGCCGCTCACCTCCTAGCCTTGACCATGGCATCGCGACCTGGCATACCAGCGATGGCTGCAACCTGCCTGGGGACCGGGACCTGTCGGCGTAGAGCACCAAGATGTCGTGGGGTTGGAAACACTACAAAAAAAGACACATACGTGACATTTTGGGCCGAACGATTTTTTTTCTGTCATACATATGACACTTCTATGACGATAATTGTGACAAAACCCGGTATCATCATAGATGTGGTGGGCTCCTACTTCTATGACAAAAAATCATGACAGAAAATGGGCTTTTCGTCCTGGGCGGGGCGGAGACATAGCTGCATGACATTCTTTGGGCCGTCCATGACGGAAAAAGCCGTGGTAGAAGCGAGGGGGAGGAAAATTTCGGGGAGTTCCCGGTTACGGTGGGAGGTCGGGGGCCGAGCGATGCACGTTTCTCTCGTACACGTACGCGCGTGTGTGCGAGGCGTTGGCTCTAACTGAACCCGAGCGAGGCGTTGGGCTCTAACTGAACCCGAGCGATTGCACTGCAGGCTATGCGATACTGAACCCGAGCGATCGATCGATGGCTGTTAACTAAACCCGATCGAGCGATTCCTTCGCTACTACTGCTAACTGAAGCCGATCGATTGGATGAACAGTGAGTG